>NC_030818.1:4056250-4365937 GCF_001704415.2 Capra hircus
GCCCCCAGTCCCCCAGCTGCCCAAGACTAGGGTCTGAGCAGGGGAAGGCGGAGGACCACAGAGACCTGATGGGGCAGAGGGCTTCCCCAGTCACCCAGCCACTCGGGTCTAGGGTCTGAGCAGGGGAAGGCGGAGGACTACAGAGACCTGATGGGGCAGAGGGCTTCCCCAGTCACCCAGCCACTCGGGTCTAGGGTCTGAGCAGGGGAAGGCGGAGGACCACAGAGACCTGATGGGGAAAGCCCGTGCAGCAGTGAAGACCCAGCAGGGCCCAAAATGAATAAGTAAATTCAATAATAAAGGGAATGAGAGCTTGACAAGGAGGAGGAGAATGAGCTGAATTCAGCAGGAGAATGAGCTGAATGCATGTGAGTATCAGAAAGATCTCAGCTAAAGGGGAGAGCAGGGTGGTGAGCTGGGTGGAAAGGAAAGGGGTCGATTGCAGGGCTATTTAGGAGACAGAATATACAGAGCACGGTGCCTAACGAAGGGCGTGAAAGAGATGGCAAGGATGCACCCCGGGTTTCAAATTCAGGCAAATGCGTGGACGGTGGAGTCTGTTCAAGACAGGAGACTTGGCTTTGCTGGAGAGAGAGACGTGAAGGTGGTTCACCCTTCTGGACATGTTTCCAAAGGAGAAAAGATTTCAAAGGAATAAACTAACAGTGGAAAAGGAATCACTGTTCTCAATTTATCAGTTTCATAGAATTGCTTACAATCATATATAGCTCAGTTGGTAAAGAATCCATCTGCAACGCAGGAGACCCCCATTCGATTCCTGGGTCAGGAAGATCCTCTGGAGAAGGATAGGCTACCCACTCCAGTATTCCTGGGCTTCTGTTGTGGCTCAGCTGGTAAAGAATCCGCCTGCAATGTGGGAGACCTGGGTTTGATCCCTGGGTTGGGAAGATCCCCTGGAGAAGGGAAAGGCTACCCACCCCAATATTCTGGCCTGAAGAATTCCATGGACTATACAGTCCATGGGGTCACAAAGAGCTGGACACGACTGAGCGACTTTCACACAATCATATAAACATTCATATAAATACTCACACAAAAGGAAATCTTGAAAGTGGCAAAAAAAAAAAAAAAATCACTTAAATGTGCATCCTAAATGTATTCCGAGGGGCAGGTCTGAAGCAGAGGTGCAAACGCTGTGACATTTTTTTTGGACACACTGGGCAGCATGTGGGATTTTAGGACCCCAAGTGAAAGTGTTAGTTGCTCAGTTGTGTCTGACTCTTTGTACCCCATGGACTATAGCCTGCCAGGCTCCTCTGTCCATGGGGATTCTCCAGGCAAGAATACTGGACTGGGTAGCCATTCCCTTCTCCAGGGGATCTTCCTGACCAGGGATCAAACCCTGGTCTCCTGCACTGCAGACAGAGCCTTTACCGTCTGAGTCACCAGGAAAGCCCCTCCCAGGGATCAACCCCATCTCCTGCCCTGGAAGCTCGGAATCTTAACTGATGGACCGTCAGGGAAGTCCCTCCACGATATTTCATAGAAGAGAGAATATCAGACTGTGACCTTTCATGCATCCTGACAACATCAGCCAAAGGATACCAGCGATGCGGAAGGGAACTTGGGTTGGGGAATCTTCCTAAACCTCTCAGTACAGAGGTAATTACTTCCAGGAGCAGAGGGGACTCGAGCCTGTCCTCAGGGACTGGACAACCTTCTGAAATAAATTATTTTAAAATTATTTTTTTGTCCCTTGAGTTTCGACACCTGCCTAGATTCATGCAGCCACTGCCAGGACACAGAACTGCTCCATCACCCCGAAAACCCTCCCCCATGCTGCTCCACCATCCACCCCCCATCCCCTGGCAACCACTGATCTGCTCTCTCCCGCTGTGCTCCTGTCTTTTCGAGAATGTCACAAAAGTGGAACGGCACAGCACATAACATTTTGAGGCTGGCCTCTTTCACTGAGCATGATGATTCTGAGGTTCAGCCAAGCTGCTGCATGTACCCAGAGCTGGCTCCTTCTGCCCTTCTGGCATGAAACACGAAGCACTGACAGCACTGCAAACATATATTTGCGTCAACTCACTGGAATAGACTCTGACGCTGGGAAAAACTGAGGGCAAGAGGAGAAGAGGGCAACTGAGGATGAGACTGCTGGATGGCATCACCAACTCAGTGGACGTGAGCGTGAGCAAAAAATCAGTGGACAGGGAAGCCTGGCATGCTCTAGTCCATGGGGTCACGAAAAGTCGGACACAACTGAGAGACTGAACAACAAACATTTCTACCATGATTACAGCTAGGAACTCATTAGGAGTCACAGATAACACCAAGCTAGATGTCAACAAAGAAAGCCACTCCCAGGATTCTTGCCTGGGAAATCCCATGGACAGAGAAGCCTGGTGGGCTACAGTCTGCTGTTGCTAAGTTGCTTCAGTCATGTTCGACCCTGTGTGATCCCGTAGACGGCAGCCCATCAGGCTCCCCCGTCCCTGGGATTCTCCAGGCAACAACACTGGAGTGGGTTGCCATTTCCTTCTCCAATGCATGAAAGTGGAAAGTGAAAGTGGAGTCGCTCAGTCGTGTCCGACTCTTCGCGACCCCATGGACTGCAGCCCACCAGGCTCCTCTGTCCATGGGATTTTCCAGGCAAGAGTACTGGAGTGGGGTGCCATGGCCTTCTTCGGGGCTACAATCTACGGGGTTACAAAAAGCAGACATGACTTGGTGACTAAACAACAACAACAGGCTTCACTGTGTCAAACAACTCCACCTGTAGGAAGAGGCCACAGCTCCACAGGCTCATGGGAGAGAGACAAGTTTACACCACTGCAAATGCTTAACTGCAGGAACAGATTTTTTTTTCCCCCTAAAGCAACAATATACTTTTGATGAAAAACATTTGTATTTTCATTAAGTCTGAGCACTGAGGATGAGCTACGGCTTCTTAACATGCCTCACCCTGCAGTTTTTCTGCAAGTGGATCTTAGTAGTAATTTTTATTTCTGATGCATCACTGAGTTAGGAAAAAAAAAAAAAAGCATTCTTTCCAGCATTATCTCTACACAAAGACACACAGAGACACACACAGGTACACACACACACACACACAGAGGCATGTGGTCCTGCGGTCAGAAACGCTATTGCAGCCATCAGTCCTGCTTCCCTGCGTGGTGCTCGCCTGCCTGATGTCTGACTCCCAGAATGACACCTGCAGAGCATGGGGCACCAGCCTCCTGCAGGGGAGCCTGGAGCTGCCTTCAACCTGCTGTCGGCGATACCCTGAGTTCCCAATAGCCTCCCTGTGGAGTCAGAGCCTTAAACCCAGGGAGGACAAGTAAAACGATCCCCGGGAGAGAGTCACACAAAGTGAGGGGCCATGGAGAAGGCAGGTACCAAACGCACAAGGGGAAGAACTGATGTGCCCATGCCTTCACACACACCCACACGAGTTCAGTCCAGTCCTGTCCTCACTTGGGGCCACCTCATTCATCTTTCCTCCAGAACAGTCCCCGGGAAGCTGCCTCCTCACGATTACGGTATTAGAGTTGTCACGCATCACTCTCCGTCCCACTCACTCCCCATGGAGATCTGCAGCTGTCCTGGAGAACACGTATTTAAATTAGCTCCCTAAGCAGGGATCAAACCCGGAGCTCCTGCAGTGGAGGCCCAGGGTCTTACACAACTACCGGGCCACCAGGGGATTCCCCCAGAGCGCAGCTGACCTGGAGCTCAAGCCCAAGACCCAGGACCTAAGGCCGGGCCTTCTATCTACCATGGGAATAGTCTCAGACACCCACAGGATCACTCTCTGCCTGCTTCTTCAGCCGGGAAGGTGGAAGAGGCATTTGTCTCGTCCATTCTGAGGACCCAGCGGGTGGGAGACTGCACACAGATGCCCAGCCTTCCGTCTGCCATCGACCTTGTTTACTAACACAAACTTCAATCAGAGAAGCATTTATGTCTCCCCACCGGCCTCCCTGCAGCTCAAAGTGGCATGTGTGACAAGACCGGGGCCCCTCCAGGCCTCTCCTCCTCGTAGCTGAAGCCAGTGCACATTCCAGAGTCCTCAGGAGGGGTCTGTGGGGCCCTCACTCCACCCCAGGGCCGGCAGGGCCCTTCCGGAGCCCTTTTATGCAATACACCTGAGGCCTGACTGATGTTGGTCCGGTCTCCATTCCCCCAGATCCTGCCTCCACAACAGAACCCAAAAATCTGGAAAATTTTTTCTCCACCTGCTGCCTCAGGTGCACAGACCACAGACAGCAGAACGCTTATCCTCATCAAGATCAGACCCCAAGGGCTGCCTTGTCCATAAGCGACCATGCGAAAACCGTGATGGGGCCCGATTCCCATCATGGGGTGCAGTGGAAAGGAAAGTGGGACTGAAATCCAGTCTCCTGGCTTCAGCTCGTCTGCACGGCGGCCATAGGCAGGTACCTGAAATTCTGCCTCCCTGTCATATCCCCTGTACCCCCGGGCCCTGTGCCGTCCGGTGTGGCAAAGCCCAGGAGAGTACTCTGCAAGTGATGAGGTGTCATGCAGAGAAGAGGTGCCCGACAGCAGCGGTCCACAACCTTTCTGGCACCAGGGAGTGGACTCGTGGAAAGACAATTTTTCCACGGACCGGGATGTGTGTGGGTGGGGGGGCGGTTTCAGGATAATTCAAGCATATTACATTTACGGTGCACTTTATTTCTATTATTATTCCATCAGCTCCACCTCGGATCATCCAGGATCAGATACCAGAGGTTGGAGACACCTGCCCTACAGATGAGCCCTGTTCTGCTTCAGGACTTGGCAAGACATCACGATTTTAAACGGAAATGTTTCTGTCACGGTAAAATTACATAGGTTTTCAAAAAAGATCAAAGGGAACTCAAGAGCCTCCTGAACCAACAACTGCCATTTCAGTACAGTTATCCTCCAGTAACCAGAGTGTCCCCAGCAGTACTCTCCAGTATCTCGTCCCGATCAGCATTATACCTTGTTCTGAATCATTCATGAAACAAATGCTCACTAAGCTTCAGGCACCACACTAGGCGCTGCAGATCCAGCCGTGGACAGCCACAGAAGACAGCGTCCTTGTTCTCACAAGGGGAGAGACAGCAAACAAACCAACATCCAGTATGTCGGCGGTGAGGGCTGTAAAACCCAAAGCGGGGCTTCCCTGGTGGTCCAGCGGTTAAGAAGCCACCTAGCAATGCAGGGCACACGGCTTCCATGCCTGTCGGGGAACTAAGGTCCTATGTGTCTCGGGGCAACCAAGCCTGTGCACCGCAACTACTGGGCCCGCGAGCCGGAACTAAAGAGTCCACGCACCGCAATGAAAATCCCACATGCCCCAGTAAGACCTGACACAGATAAACAGATCGATAAAAATTTAAAAAACAACCCGGAGCACAGTAAGGGAAGTGCTTTTATACCAGGTGATGAGAGGCCTTTTCTGAGAAGGTGATCGTAGAGCCGAGACGCAAAGGAAGGAGGGGACAGTGTACCGTGGGGAGGTGGTGGGGGAGGCTGCGGACAGGTCAGAGCCGCGCTGGGTGGGGAGGAGGGCGCACAGCAGGAGGGCCTTGAAGCCCGCGGACAGGACTTTGGATTTTATTCTGAGTGAAGTAGGAAGCCATCAGAAGGTTCTGAGCAGAGGGCTGGCACAATACGACACATATTTAAATTTCATTTCCCAATTTCTCTGGCTAGTACATAGAACCATGATTAATTTTTGCATACTTACCACCTATCCTGCGATTTCGCTAGATTCACTTCTTACTTCTAGTGGCATTTGGATAGATTACTTAGAATTAGGTCTGCTGCAAACAAGATCATTTCCCTTCTTCCTTTCTGTCCAAACTTCTTGCCTTTTATTTCTCCTGGCTGCCTTTTTAAACTATTTTATTTCAATTTTTGGCTGTGCTGGGTCTTCACTGCTGTGAGTGGGCTTTCTCTAGCGGCACGTGGGGGCCACTCTTCATTGCGGTGCACAGGCTTCTCACTGAGGTGGCTTCTCTTGTTCCCACAGCAGGCTCTAGGGTGTGTGGGCTTTAGCAGAGTGATGCACAAGCTTCATAGCTGCTAGGCATGTGGAATCTTCCAGGACCAGGGATCAAACCCACGTCCCTTGCACTGGCAGCTAGATTCTCAATCACTAGGCCACCAGGGAAGCTCAAACAGCTTATTATTTTTGCTTTAAACCATCAATTGTCTTTCAAAGGAACTCTAAAATAAAAAAAAATTATTTTATATTTACCACATATTTCTAATTTCTGGCACTTTTCATTCCTTTATACAGATCCATTTGACATCTGGTGGCACTTCCCTTCAGGCTAAAGACTCCTTTAATGATTCCTATACTGACAGTCTCCAGGGAACAATTTTTTCTCAATTTCTGTCAATCTGAAAATGTCTTTGTTTTATATGTATTTTTTGAAAGACAGTTTTTTTCAGAACTTTAAAGACGGCATCCCATCGTCTTCTAGTTTGCCTTGTCTTGGGTAAGGAGTCAATTATATCATTATTTTTGTTGCCTTATATGTAATACACTTAAGCTCTGAATGACCTGGGGGTTAATCTGTGTATAACTTACAGGCATCCCTCCATATCTGTGGTTCCTCTGCATCCATGGATTCAACCAAGCACAGACCATGTACTACAGTATTTACTACTTAAAAATATCCATGTGTAAGTGAACCCACACGGTCCCAACCCATGTTGTTCAAGGGTCAACTGTATATCTTTTTTCTTCTGGCTGCTTTTAAACCTTTGTTTTTAGCAACCCAATCCTGATGTGCCTAGGTGTGGTTTTCTCTGGGTATACCCTGCCTGGGGTTACTTGAAATTCTAAAATCTGTGTGTCGAGATTTTTCTTTTTTTCCATCAAATTTGATGATACTTCTTCAAACATTTTTTCTGCCCCAATCTCTCTCCTTCTAGAATTCCAATTAAACGTCAGATTACTTGATATTGTCTCTCACATGGCACTGAGGCTCTGTTCATTTATTTTCAATTATTTTTCACTCTGTATTTCCGTTTGAATGGTTACTATTGATCTACCCTAAAGTTCACTGATATTTCTTCTATAGAGCCCAAACTGCTGTGGAATCATCTGGTGAATTTTTCATTTCAGATGCTCTATTTTTGGGTTCTAGAATTTCAATTTGGTTGTTTCTTAAATTTCCATTTTTTCACTCAAATTCCTATCTGCTTACTCATTATGTTTCTGTGAGTGTATATCTAATGAGCTTTTTTCTTTTCGCTATCAGTCATATTGCTTACGTCTTGCGATTTTTTATTGCATGCTGGATATTGTAGATAACACTTAGCTTAAATAGTGTTGAGTTTTATTCTGGCAGAAGCTGGTTGACTGGTACATCACCCTAATCCTAATGAGGCTTGTCTGTAGGTCTTGTTATCAATATTACAGGTTGCGCGTGGTCCTTTCTATAGACTAAAGCAACCCTGTCCCTAAGGTGCGATGTCCCCGTCATCTCCAGTGTTTAGTAAGAGCTCCTTAGTCTGGCAGGATAGAGCTCTAGGTCTCCAAAGACTGCGTGACCTCCAGAACCTTTGTTTAGCTCACTGTTTGCTCCTGAGTAATTGCTCTCTGCTGAGCCTCCAAGCACCATGGCCTGTGTAAACACAGCTCAGTATTATGTGAGTCTCCAGGCAACCACTTTGAAGGTTTCTGAAGTCTCTGCTCAGAACCTTCCTGTCCAACAAACTGTGTCCCACAGATTCCAGCTGCGACAGCACCCCCAAATCCTGACCTCTGTTTCCTCTGCCCAGCTCTCTATTGGTCTCTGCTCCACTCTGCCTTGGTTTCTGCTCAACAGCAAGCCAGGGAGGATGTGGAGCTTGCCCCACATACTTTCACTTGAATCACAGACCACTCAGTATTGCTCCATTCCTGAAAACACTTGCTTCATATATTTTGCCCAGTACCAAAAATTGGGGCTTCCCCAGAGGCTCAGTCAGTAAAGAATCCACCTGCACTTCAGGAGAGTGCCAGCAATGCAGGAGACCCGGGTTCGATCCCTGGGTCGGGAAGATCTCCTGGAGAAGAAAATGGCAACTACTCCAGTATTCTTGCCTGGGATATTCCACGGACAGAGGAGCCTGGCAGGCGACAGTCCATGGGGTCGCAAGAGTTGGATACAACTAAGCAACTAAATCAAATCAATCATCAAAATGGTTGGGAAAAGAGTAAATTCAATATTTATTACTCCACCATGCCTGGGACTGGCAGTCTTTTCATATTCTGACTCCGGCTGCTGTGTGGAAGAAAACTGCCAAATCAACGACCTACCCTAAGACCACCTAAGAAGGCCGATGAGGGAGTTTTTCTTCGAACAGGAAATGCAATGCTTTGACACCTGCTAAACACCTGCGCAAATCCGGCAAGACATCAGGAGTAAAATATACTTTCAGATAAACCCATGGGCGCGTGAAGCCAGTCCTCATCTCTGTCACCAGGTAGAGACCCGCGGTTTGGAAGGCTGGAGTACGAGGACATGCTTCCAGAGCTTTTCTGGTTGAGCTCAGCCACAGCCAGAGCAGAAGTGGGCAGCGCTCCCTCCCCATTCAAAGCTGGCCATCTCATCCAGGAAATCCACCATGAGCACAGAGGAGCCCAAATGTGTGGACTGGAGAGCTCCAAGGTCACACTCAAGAGGCAGGTTCTCATTTATTCAAGATTTTTTTTTTTATGTGGACCATTTTTAAAGCCTTTGTTGAATTTTTTATAATACTGTTTGCATCATGTTTTGGTTTTGTGGCCGCAAGGCAGGTGAGATCTTAGCACCCCAACAAGGAACCGAACCTGCACCCCCTGTGTTAGAAAGCAAAGTCTTAACTACTGGACTGCCAGGGAAGTCCTTGAGTCTCATTGAGGCAATTTCAAATCCTCAGCTTTGGGGCAGAAATGGGTCACACGCTATTACTCCTGCAAGGACAGGACCAGGTCAACCCTCAACAAGTTATTTTCTGAGCAAATGTCTGCCCCTCACTGCAAACAGGGGTCTGGGTACGGGGAAACTGGCAGTCTTCCCCGGCTACCCTGCCGGCTGACACCAGGGCTTCTCCCATCCACAGCCTGCCAACGGCTTGCCGCCCTAACGGTTTGTCAGGGAACAGGAAGATTTTACCAGCCAAATAGAAACCCAAACTCATACTCACCCTGTTGCTGCGAATGTCAATCAGGCAGAAGACGAAACACCTGAAAGAGCCGCCCCCTTCCTTCCCTGGTTACAAGCTGCCACCTGCCCCAGACAGGAGACCAAGGCTCGGGTGTCAAGTGGCTCCCAGGTCCAATGACCTTCCCCGCCGCCACTCCCGGCACTGCCTCCATCAGCAGAGTGGCAATGTCCAGAATCCACTTGAGCAGTGGCCTGAACCTCACAATTTCCAGTACAAATCGTGTGTGCAGAAGTGAATGTCACTTACACCTTGCCTGTCTTCGCTCAGCCTGGACCGAGTCCCTACATTCATTTTTAGGACCAGCCAGAAGAATCCTAAGGCTGGATCCTGGTGGCTCAGATGGCAAAGAATCTGCCTGGGAGACTCAGGTCAGATCCCTGGGTTGGGAAGATCCCCTGGAGCAGGGACTGGCTACCCACTCCAGTATTCTTGCCTGGAGAATTCCATGGACAGAAGAGCCTGGCGAGCTACAGTCCATGGGGTCACAGAGTCGAACATGACTAAGCGACTAACAGAGAGAGAGAGAAGAATCCTAAAGGCTCAAAAGTCTACACAGAAGCAGCCCACTGCCCCAAATCTGCTCCAAGCTTTTAAATGATGCTATGTTTCAAAGCTTAATGGAGATGCTAACAGCAGAGGCTGGACAAGTATGTCCTGAATTTAAGCCTCACACAGTGAATCAGCGTTTCAGAAACTCTGCTTCCTCAGACACTCCTGTGAGAGCTATCTGGCGAAGATTTAGAAGAGATTGGCAGAGAGCTGTCAGGCAATTTCTGCATGAGGTTTCTGTGTATGCCACAAAATTCATATTTTCCAGAGCCCCAGACAACAGTAGCAAACTCTTAAATTTTCCTCACGGTATTTCCCTTATGATATTAGATTCCCTGGGCTCCTCATGGGGAGCTTATTTGTTCATGAAATTATTTTCTTTATTTGGTTCACTTTTCTTTTGATTTACACGTAACAGCTGTGCATTGTTCCCTGGTAGCTCAGTTAGTAGAGAGTCCACTTGCAATGCGAGAGACCTGGGTTCGATCCCTGGGTTGGGAAGATCCCCTGGAGAAGGGAACGGCTACCCATTCCAGTATTCTGGCCTGCAGAATTCCATGGACTGTATAGTCCATGGGGTCACAAAGAGTTGGACACGACTGAGCGACTTTCACTTTCATAGAAAGAGGTAGGCAGGTAGGGAAGAATTCCTGTTCCTAGAGTCTGAGAATGCCATCATTATCTTTAGATAAAGGGTCCCGGAGGAGGTTCATTTGTTTCCATGTCATCTGGACCTGGGCAGCTGTCATCAGGGACTTCCCTGGTGGCTCGGCAGTAAAGAATCCGTCTGCCAGGTTCAATCCCTGGTTGGTTGCCCTGGAGAAGGAAAGGGCAACCCACTCCAGTATTCTTGCCTGGGCAATCCCACGGACAGAGGAGCCTGGCAGGCTACATAGTCCATGGGGTCTCAAAGAGGTGGACACGACTTAGTGACTAAACAACAAACTGTCATCAAACCACTCAGGAAGCCTCCGGAGGCAGTGAGCTGAGCTGTCAGGCTGCGCGACAGGAGCAAGCGGGGCCTGGCACAAGGGAGCCGCCCCTCCCCTGCACATTCCAGCTCTGACCTGCGAAGGCCCTTTGAAATCTGACTCCAGGCTAAGCTGGCCTCCCAGGGAACCCAGCCAGGCTCTGAATCCTCCATCTGCCAGCTCACCGAGCACCTGGCCAGCTGCTCTTCTCCCCGCCTTCCTTTTGGCCAGAGGAATCCTGTTTCTGCGCCACCTGTGAACTCACAGAACCTGTCCCCAGGCCCAAAGCCCATGGGCGGGCATGAGAAAGGGGCAGTGATCTGGCTGAGAGATGACAGCAAGAAAGAGAACGGGTAGCAGGGCTCAGCAGCTTTCAAAAGGGGTGACTGAATCTGGAAGGAGGAAATGGATGCATTTTGCGCAGGCTCTCAACCCTCCGGCTTAATTAAACATCCACCAGCAGTAAGCCCGTCTTGTCATCTGTCCTTCCTCCTCCACATCGCACTGGGGGGAACGCTGTTCCCTCCGTGAGCCTGGCACCACCTCCCACCTGGGCTCCATGCCCTCCTCCGGAGGCTCCACCCACGGGAGCAGATTTCAGAGATCTCTGGTAGAGGGGGTGTGCAGGACCACCCCGGGGCAGGACACCCCCACATGCTTTTTATGAAGAGCAGCTATTTTCTCTGGAATGCATCCTGAGAAGTCCCTTGTTTTCCAAACCACCACTCCCAGGACCCCTGGAACCAGTCAGCTCTGGCTCACCATGACAGTTCTCCCCAAACAAGGAGCAGCCTGGAAGCCACGCAGGTCAGGTTGGGGTTAAGGTGTTCCTCCCTCCCACCCCACCCCTGCCAGAGTGTGGGCTTAGCGTCCTCCAGGCCCAGGCCTGTTTAGAGGGGCACCCCAACCAGGGCCACCCCCAGTGCACATGGCTGCTTTGCTGCCAAGTGGCGCTGATAACTGCACCCAAGGAGTTGGCAGGACTGAATCGGGTGATGCAGACCCACTGTTCAGCTCAAGGGTGCACACAATGACCTCTCAGCAAAAGGGGCCATTCAGGACTCAGGTTCCGGTGACCTTGCAGAAAAGAGAGAATTAGAAAAATCTAAGAAACTGTTCACTTGTCAAGAAAGGGTGAGAAGTTGTCCTCAACACCATATGGCTGCCAGGAAGGGGAGGACACAGCAGTGCACGTCCAGCCTCCAGGCCTGAGGCTCACACAGCTGTGTTTGTGCAAAGCAGCTAGGAGACAAATGTCACACCTATGTTGCTGGCTGAGTATTATAAACTTTGACTGGGATTTTTTTTTTTTTAATTCTTTCCAAATAATTTTTCCAATATTAAGCCTACTGCAAATTCCTCACTCATCTCAGCTTCAGTGTTCACATCTGGAAAACACAGAAGTTGGGTCTATTCTTGCTCTAAGATTCCACAAGTGGGGTCTCACTTATGGGGTGTTTACACCCAGAGTTCTGGAGGCGGCCTGGTGGGAAGGGGTCCTGGTGGGACAAGCCCAGGTACCTGGGCTGGGTGTGGATCTGAGAGGCGGGGGCCCCACCACACCTGTGAGTCTGCTTCCAACACAGCACACCCCTAACGCTTCCTGAGCTCAGATGGCTCGCCCTTCAGAGGGGCTCGGTAATTCTGGCTCTACTCACGTCACAGTTAATGGGGGCCCTGACAAGACTGTGGGGTGCAAGCTGTGCCATGAAAAAAAAAAGATGGTTCTGAGAACCTCCCTGGCTGTCCAGTGGTTAAGACTCCGAACCTCCACTGCAGGGGGCACAGGTTCAATCCCTGGTCAGGGAACTAAGATACCGCATGCCAAAGGGAATGGCAAGAAAGGAAGCAAACAGGGAGGGAGGAAGAAAGAGACGGTTGTATAGATGGAGAGGTTTCTCCAGACTGTGGGACCCTTCGCGCGACGGATGCCCCCGAGGCTTGGCCTCAGGTGCCAACCCACAGCACTGCCTGAGGAGCCTGGGCCTTCTCCGTGGACAGAGCACAAGGTCAAGCACCAAATGGACGAAGCTGACCAGACATGGTCCATGCCCTGGGATGCCCACAGCTGACACTGTGCCCCCTTAGTGTGTGAGGTCCAGGTGTGTCCAACATCATGCCCAGATCAGTGCCAGGGTCAGGAGGGAGGTGACTGCAGGAACAGCAGCTGCCCAGCCTCTGCCGGACAGGGTGCCCATGGCCCCCCGTGGCCTCCTGAACCCAACAGTTGGTGCCCAAGGCCAGGCCGGCACTCCAAAGCAGAAATTACCTGCTGAGCCTCAAAGCTGGGCCAGCCTGAAAACCTGCAGACACTTTGCTTTCTTCCCCAAACTGTTCAATTCACATGATTAAACCACAAAAACCCCGAGCACACTGATAGCTCAGCTCGCATGCCTCTCACATGGCAATGTGAAAACCGCAGAGGTAACAGCGTGTGCCCATCCTGCATACCAGGTCCTGGAAAAATGTTCTTTCAAGAACAACGCTGACACCCATGTGATTAGATGCTTTACGGTTCCACCTGGCTGACTCATCTGATGGTAACCCAAGTGCCAGGCCCCTCCCCACCCCTTGTTTTGCTGTAGCTGGGAGTGACACCCACCAGTACCTGGGACCACACACCTGTGCCAGAGGTTGGGGAGAGTGGGCAAGGTGCAAGGGACCTCAAAGCATTTGGCAATTTATTAAGGTTCCTTTGAACAAAAAGGTAGTTTGCAAAATGGAGACGGGAATGGCAACCCACTCCAGTATTCTCTCCTGGAGAATCCCACAGACAGAGGAGCCTGGCGGGCTATAGTCCACGGGGTCTCAAAGAACTGGACATGACCAAGCGACTTTCACCATGCAACAACACAGTAAGGACAGCAGTTGGAGGAGGGCGGGCTGTCGGGGGGGTGGACAGGCATGGGTTCAGGAAGGCTCAGCCACCCAGGTGTGCTGCGGACTGAAGGTCAACAGCGAGCCCGCTGATGCCTCTCCTGTCTGCCACTTGCACCTCGGGGGTGACCTGGCCATGTCCACTCGGCCCAGCTCTGTCTCAGGTGGGCTGGGGTCACATCAGCAGCTGACGTGCTGCTCAGACCTCCTGCTCATCCAGCTGGGCGAGTGCCAGGTACAGACAGTCTTCTTCCCCGCAACCTTCCCAGGCCCAGGATGGCCCCCCAAGAGAGACCCCTGCTGTGGCTCCAGGCCGCCTGCCTTTCACCCCTGCCTGGCATAGCTGCCCCCTCCCCACTGCAGCCCTGCTGAAGCAGCTGAGCTAATTCTGGGCTCCCTGCCACCCGCACAAGCCCACGCTGCACATGCTCTGACTCATTTTGGAGGCGCCTAGAAGCAGGGGCCAGGAGACAGGCCGCAAGGCACCCACGGGTGCCCCATTAGCCCTGGGCCAGGGGTCCTTGGGCCTGCAAGGAGGCCTGTCATCACCTCCACAAATCACACTGAGTGGGGCATGAGCTCCGATTTTGAACTCCATGGATGCCTTGAGATGTCCAGCTATATGCTGATAGTACACAGTCTGAGAGCTAAAATCTGGAGTTAAAAATTGAACCTGTCTTACTGTTTACCATCGGGACCCGTATGGCACATGAAAATTTCTCACCCTATTGCCAACATTCTCAAACCTAAAAGGCATTAGATCAGAAAAGCAGGGAGATTTTACATCTATAAGTTCAATTCAGCCTAATTCAAAACCATTTCCTGAACATCTATTCTTCCTTGTCCCTGGGACCTCAGGCAGAGTCTCCAACCTCAAAGAACTTCAGAGATGTTTCTGTCCTGCCCATAGTCGGCGGGGTGGGGGGTTGGGGGGGGAGAGACGGCTACAGGGCTCTAGGGGGAGGTACAGGGACAGTTACCTCTACCCAGGACGTGAGGGAGGGCATGCAGAGGACACGGGTCTGAGGTCTGCAGCATCTGGGGATGTTTGGGGAACAGGAAGTCTCAAGGCACTGAGGGGAGGAGCAGGTATCAGGCGTGCTTAGATGCAAGGAATGCTGGTCAGACTTGGGGGGCCAAGCCCCTTAGTAACCAAGGACCACACCTCCCATCTGAGGGCAGGTCCAGGCATCCATCAGTCACTGAAGAGTGTGCTCTGAAATGGCAAAAGGACCCTAACCACTGCGTGTGGCTGGGCAAGTTACTTACACACTCTGAACCTCAGGATGATCAGAAGAAACAATCAGAACAAAACCTACTGCAGGGATGTTCTGAGGATTAGATAAGCTACATGGAAGCTGTGGACAAAGCACCTGCCTGTGGCTGGTGATCCTGCAGTGCCCAGGTGTAAGGTGGTGGGGGAATACAGTTTAGCAACAGACAGGTTGGGGTGCAGGGGGTATCAAACGCCAACTCCACCATTCAGAAGCAGTAGGGCCTGGGAGAAGTTACCTGAAACCTCTAAGCCCCTTCCACAAGATGTAATGGTGCCCTGTTATTCACAGGCTTAGAAATCAGCTCTGTATTGCAGGTTTTATTATCATGTGTCGTTCCCCCTGAGCCACGGACCAGTGTGGGGCTGGCCACCTTGTCGATGTGCCCCACTTGCGGTCAGAAGCCAGGAATCAAAGTCAGGAAACAGCCAGGGGGCGGAGGTCAGAACCAGCAAACCCAGGGACCGGTGATCCTGGAGCTCCTCTAATGGACCGTCCACTCCGGAAGTTGGTCTCCCCTCCGCCGCCTCAGGCACTGCACAGCCACCCAGTCAGTGCAAACAGCAGCCAGGTTTGCAGCGGGAGGCGCCCCGCTGTGTAGGGGCGTCACACCCCCGGACACCTGGACGCCGCCAGTGAAAACACGCAGGAAAGGCGCACACAAGGGCTCCAGCGAAGCCCAAGGGCCGGCCCCACCCACCCCTGACGTCTGTAAGGGCCTCCCCGCACCCGGATCCTCCCGCTGCCCTCTCATCCACCGCACCCCCCCCTCCCCCCCTCCCCCACCCTCTCCCAATCCCGTCCCTCCCAGCCGCACCCCCGCAGCCCCCAGGCTCCGGCCCCAGGCGGCTCCTCCGCCCCTTCCCCCTGGCCACAGCAACGCAAGGTCCCCGGGGCTGAGCCCGCTTCCGAAAGGGCTTCCCTGAGGCTCACCCTTCCCACCTGGGGCTGCGGAGGCTGGGTCCCGCCACCACCCCACCGGGGCTCTAAGATTATCCGGGGTGGACGCGGGCCAGGTGAACCTGCTGTTTCCTTCCTCCCTCTTCCAAGGAGACGTCTTTAAAAACAGGAAGGGGAGCCCTGTCCTGCCCCCTTCTCAGCTCTCAGGGATCGGGTTCCTGAGTTCAGGAGTTCAAGGGCCCTTCAGCCTCTGGCCCCCGTTTATCTCTGCTCAAACAGAAGGGGAAGCCAGCTGGCCTGGTGCGCTGTGCCCCGTGGGGTTAGGGGACCCAGCCACCTGCCCTTCCTCCTGGTTCCGGTTTTGAGAGTCTTGTCCCTAGAGTTAGATCCCTGAGAAGGAAGGAAGGCTGAATCTCGGCCCAGGCGGCTCCCAGGGCCCATCCCCAGCCCTGGGAGCAGTGACCGGCAATCATCGGCTGCCAGTGGACGAGGAGTGGGTGGTCCAGAGCAGAGACCCAGTAGCGGGCATCAGCTCCCTAACCAGTCTCGGGCCTCCGTCAGTGTGGGTAGCTTGGGTGAAGGAACTGGCATTGGGGCTCAGAGGGTAGAGAAATCGGTGGTGGGGGGGTGGTCAGCCTGTATGGGAGTGTCCACTTCCTGACCTGGCCCAGGGACTGGGTGATCAAAGTGACAAAGACTGAAAAGGGCATCACCTCACAGGGCTTAGGGGACTAAGGCTCAGGGACAAGGGGGTACAAGCGTGTGGGAGAGGGGCTGCCCCTGGCCACCCCCTTTCTGCACGGAACCAGAGGTGGCTAAGTCCCTCCTTTGAGCCCAGGAGTACCTGGGCGGCCGGAGCAGAACACCACAGTGGACTGGCTCCTGAGCACACGGGAGGCCGCTCCCGGGGTCCTCCGGGCTGAGCATGGTAGGCGTGTGCCCATCATGCCTGTTACTGGACCACAGGGACCAGGGCTGCTTGGGGACTGGGGCGGATATGACTGTCTGGAGTCCTTCAGGAGCTGCCTGTGTGAGTCACTCAGTTGTGTCCAACTCTTTGGGACTCCAAGGACTGTAGCCCGCCAGGCGCCTCTGTCCATGGAATTGTCCAGGCAAGAATACTGGAGTGGGTTGTCGTTTCCTTCTCCAGGGGATCTTTCCAACCCAGGAATCAAACCTGGGTCTCCTTCATTGCAAGCAGATTCTTCACCATCTGAGCCACAGGGAAGCCTCTAGAGACTACAACCCCTCTTTTAAAAGTTTTTACATTTTGATTTTTAAAAAATTGTATATACTGAGATTTGTTTGGTTTTGAACTCCATGCCTCAGACACACTGAGTATGGAGCAGGGGCAAGCAGCCCCAATGGGGTGGGCGGTGGGGGGTGAGGTGGGGCGGTAGGGGACTGGGGGTGGGGTGGGGTGGGAAGGGGGCGGAGTCCCTGAGGGCAAGCCTCTGGAGGGGCCGGGTGGAACGTGGGCCTCAGAGCAGAGAGGTGGTCAACCACCCTGAGTGAGCGCCTCCTGGTCGTGGGCACTCCTTTGTTCAGCCCACCCAAAGCTTCCTGTTCTCCAAACCGAGCCTGTGTGACAGTGCCTCGCACCCAGTATCTGCTCTGACGAAAGAGAAGACCCGCCTATCCCCCCAACACATCTCTCATCTTCACTCTGGCCCCGGGCTCTTTGCCGCAGGTCCAGCTCGCTCGCCAGCACTCACCCACTGTCCCTCCTGCCTTCTTCATTTACCCACAGCTCATGAAGTGCCCTAGTGACTAAGCATCCTTCAGAAACACTCCTAAGGGTTCCAGTAGTGAATGACTCACTCCCCATTACTGAGTGTTTAACCTTGCTTCCAAATTTTCATCTTTATAAATTACATTGTGATGAACATCCCTGCATAGAAATCTTTTGATGGCAGATTTAATTGTTCCCTCGGGAAAAATCCCTAGGACTAAAATCACCAGAATGAAGGGATTCTTTTAAGGGGAATTCTTCCAAGGCTTTTATGACAGCTGCCAAATAGTTCGGCAGAAACTGTGTACCTTCTTCCCCTCCGAAAGGTGTATGAGAGTCCGCGCCACACACTTGCACCAAGTACTATCCCCCGCAGGAACAAACAGAAACAGTACGCACCCCAAAATTTGCTGATTTGACTGTTTTTTTCGTTCAGTCACTCAGTTGTGTCCAACTTTTCGACCCCATGGACTGCAGCACACCAGGCTTCCCTGTCCTTCATCATCTCCTGGGTGCTCAAACTCATGCCCATTGAGTCGGTGATGCCATCCAACCATCTCATCCTCTGTTGTCCCCTTCTCCTGTTGCCTTCAATCTTTCCCAGTATCAGGGTCTTTTCCAATGAGTTGGCTCTTCGCATCAGGTGGCCGAAGGATTGGAGCTTCAGTTTCCACATCAGCCCTTCCAATGAATATTCAGCATTGATTCCCTTTAGAATTGACTGGTTGGATCTCCCTGCAGTCCAAGGGACTCTCAAGAGTCTTCTTCAACACCACAGTTCAAAAGCATCAATTCTTCAGTGCTCAGCCTTCTTTATGGTCCAGCTCTCACATCCATACACGACTATTGGAAAGACCATAGCTTTTACTATATGGACCTTTGTTGGCAAAGTGATGTCTCTGCTTTTTAATACACTGTTTAGATTTGATAGCTAATTTGATAGCAATAAAAAGTATCTAATTTTATTATGTACCTATTGCTTTACTACTTTCTCACACGTCCTGGTATTCGCTTTTCCTCATGTGAATGAATTCACATCCTTCACCCACTTTCCTACTGGCCAGTTCATTCATAGAAAGAGTTCTTCATGGGACTTCCCTGGTGGTCCAGCAGTTAAGACACTGCCTTCTAATGCTCGGGGTGAGGGTTCAATCCCTGGTCAGGGAGCTAGGCTCCCACGGGCCTCTTGTGTTAGTCACTCAGTTGTGTCTGACTCTTTGCAGCCCCACTGACTATAGCTCGCCAGGCTCCTCTGTCCATGAAATTCTCCAGGCAAGAATACTGGAGTGGGTAGCCATTTCCTTTTCCAGGGGATCTTCCCAACCCAGGGATAGAACCTGGGTCTCCTGCATTGCAGGAAGATTCTTTACCATCTGAGCCATGAGGAAGCCCACAAAGCAAAAAACATAGACTAGAAACAAAATAATATTGTAACAAGTTCCATAAAGCCTTTGAAAATGGTTCACATAAAAAAAATCTTTAAAAAAGAAACAGTTCTTCATATTTACTATCAGAGTTGTTTATGTAAGGCTATTTTTCATACACGTTGCTAAATTGTTTTCTCAGTTTATCAAGTGAACTTTTATTTTGTTTTGGAATTTTTTCTCCTTTTGGCATACTAAAGTTTTGGTTCCCCCAGGTGAACAAGCAAAACAATTTTGGCCTCGTGGCTTCTGCTTCTGATGGTACATGTAGAAAAATGTTTCTCATCCCACAATTTCTCTTAAGAAGTTCATGTATTTATTTGGCGACGCCAGGCCTCAGCTGCAGCAAGCAGGGTCTTCGGTCTTTGTTGCAGCATGCGGCATCTTTATTGTTGTTGTTGCGTGCATTTCGTCTTATAATTTCTCAAGCTCTTATCTAAAGTGGATTGAATAACTTCATTTGTACATTTACAATTGTAACCCACATGGAATATATTTTGGGGTTTGACATGAGTGAGAAACATGATGGTTTTCCAAGTGGTTAAATAGTAACTCCTATTTTCCAGACTTTCTATTCTGTTCCATGGGTATGATTTCAATTCCTGGCCCCAGATTAAAATGTTTAGATACTTACAAATGTATAATATGTTTTAATATTGGATAGGTTATCCATGCAGATGCTGGCTGGGAATTGCATTAAATGCATGAATTAACTGGGGAACAACATGAATACACAAAATAGTATTACAGGAAATTGTTTAGCACTTGCAGGAAAGTGTTCAGCTCAGTTCAGTTCAGTTCAGCTGCTCAGGCATGTCCGACTCTTTGTGACCCCATGAATTGCAGCATGCCAGGCCTCCCTGTCCATCACCAACTCCCGGAGTTCACTCAGACTCACGTCCATCGAGTCCATGATGCCATCCAGCCATCTCATCCTCTGTCGTCCCCTTCTCCTCCTGCCCCCAACCCCTCCCAGCATCAGAGTCTTTTCCAATGAGTCAGCTCTTCGCATGAGGTGGCCAAAGTACCGGAAAGTGTTAAATACCTTCATTTACAGAACCATTCTCTCGGGTCTCCAGGTCAACTTTCTGTTCTTCGTGCAGGTTCCATACATTTTCCATTAGCATTCTCCCCATCTTTGCTTCTGTCATGAGTGGAACGACTTCCCCGTCGCATTTCCTGACTTTCTTAGGGGCAGAGAGGCTGACTGCACATTTATCCCGCAGGTGCTGTCTCTGCAATGTCCCCCAAGCCAAGCACATCTCGTTCCGAAGCCTTCACTTGTGGCCACTCCTGAAGACGCCCAGGGCTGTGACCACTAGGGGGCGCCAGCGCTTTCCTCCACAGTTTTTACAGCCTCCTGTTTTAAACCCCATTGCCCATGCAGCCCATGTCCTGTCTCACTCGCGCCAGATCCTGCAATTGGAGGTGCCTCTTACGGTAGAAATGACCCTCACTCCATAGTCTGATTTCATCAATAATGTTGTTGTTTGGCTGCTAGGTCATGTCCGACTGTGCGACCCTATGAACTGTAGCCCACCAGGCTCCTCTGTCCATGGGATTTTCCAGGCAAGAGTACCAGAGTGGGCTGCCATTTCCTTCTCCAGGCGATCTTCCCAATGCATGGATCAAGCCGGAGTCTCCTGCACTGGTAGGCTGATTCTTTACCACTGAGCCTCTAGAGAGGCCCAGTGCCCCCCACCCCCAAAAGAATACTACATTGCATGTTAAGGGCTGCTAAGAGAGTAGCTCTTAAAAGTTCTCATTACATAAAAGTATGGGATAAAGATGTATGCATAAAAATGTAGTGAATGTTAACAAGAGTTATTGTGATCACTTTGAAATACATACAAATATTGGACGATTATGTTGTGTGCCTGAAACTAACGTGTCACTTATGCCTCAATTTAAAAATAAGCAAAAAATAAATAAGATAAAATATTAGGAATTAAAACAAATTTCCACTGGGTTTGCACCCTATGGAGGAGGCCTTACTCCCGTCTACTTTCGTGCTCCATCAGGGGATGCCGGGAAGGTCCGGCCCACAGTGCCGCGTGCTGACAAACTGAGGAAGGAAGCTCTCGGTGCCAAGAGGCCAAAAGGAAGAACAGCTGCCGGCGGACAGGGAGGCCTCTGGGGCTGAGCACAAAGGAGAGCCTGTGCCTCTTCGGAGCAGATGGGGTGCAGGCCAGCCCAGCATGCCTGGAATCTCCCCAGACGAGGACCTGCGCTCCTCCCTCCCACAGGAAAGTGGGAGCTCCGGTCTGAGAAATCAGATCTGCCCAACCACGGCCCAGACACGCTCAGGTGAAGGCCAAGGCTTTCAGGCTCAGCCACAGGGCAGGTCCACGTGCAAAGCTTGTTCACACAAAGTCCAGTCCCACCCAGACTTCCTGAGTCATCCGGGCAGGTGAAGCTAGGGCAGCCACAAGCGGGCTGATACCAAGACCACGTATGGCCCAGGCCAGCGCCTTCCATCTCTTTGGCCTCCCTTGAATGAGGTGACGTGGACAAGCAAAGGAGAAGGAAACATTTGACAATGGCTGGAAGCCAGGCACTGGGCTAGGAAGGCTCCTGACATGCACAGTCTAATTCAGTTACTGCCCCAACTTACAGATGAGGAAACAGATTCAGAGGTGCAGTCACAGCCCCAAGCAACCAGCCTGGAACCAGAACAACAACAACAACAAAAATCCCATAATTGAGAAATACACCCTTCTCTGGTTTAGCTAAGACTCTGAAGGGCCTAAGAGTGCCAAGGGTGTCTATCCCAATGACACTGAAGCCTCAGGCACCCAAGCACTTGGTCCTGAACCTGAGAAACAGGGGTTGTTTGCCTTCATCAAATGGGCTACAGCCAAGGTTTGGGGCAAGGTGTGTGTGTGGGGGGCTCTTCTCAGGGTCCCTGCTTTTTCTCCAGGCCCTTTCTGCACCTGGGCGTGGGTAAGCCAAGCCACCAAGCAGCCCCGTCCTGCCTGGGTCAGCCCCGTCCTGCCTGGGTCAGCCCCGCTTCTGTGACTCTGCTGAGGCATCTCCCAGGGTCAGCAGGTCCCTCGTCACACTCCCAAACACTGCACTGTGACTTCTGGGGCGCTAAGCACTTCTGCCTTTGTGGGTCCCTTCCTCGATTTAAAAACCTCCTTTAAATATATTTTACAATTTGTTGCTGTTGTTTAGTTGCTAAGTAGTGTCCAACTGCTGGGGACCCCATGGACTGTAGCCCGCCAGGCTCTTCTGTCCATGGGATTTCCCAGGCAAGAATACTGGAGTGGGTTGCCATGCCCTTCTCTAGGGGATCTTCCCAACCCAGGGATCAAACCCATGTCTCCTGCTTGGCAAGTGGATTCTTTACCACTGAGCCACCAAGGAAGCCCATCTTTTGATATAAAGGTGAATATATTATTGTATATTAAGACACCTTCTTTACCCTAAAGTTCGTGTTTTCCTTCTGATTTTAAAAGGTTAAACCATTCTGGGGACTTTGCTGGTAGTCCAGTGGTTAAGAATCCACCTGCCAACCCAGAGGACGCAGGTGGAACCCTGGTCCAGCAACTAAGCTCCCACGTGCCGAGCAGCAGCTGAGCCCGTGGGCCGCAGCCCACAAGCCCACGAGCCCCAGCTACTGAAGCCCGAGCTCCCAGAGCCTGCGCTCTGCACCGGGAAGCCACTGCAGTGGGGAGCCCACACACGCAACTGGGGAGTGGCTTCTGCTCACCGCAACCAGAGGAAAGCCTGCACACAGCGACAAAGACCCAGTGCAGCCAAAAAAAAATTTTTTTTTAAATTTCTTCAATTAAAAAAAGGAAAAGAAATGAAGACATTTTGTGGGCCCCTAGAACTATGATGGACCCTCAGAACCATGTGTCCACTGGGCCAGTGGGCCCGGCCCCACCATGAGCCCCACAGGGTTCCCTGGACTCTCCCCAGGGTACGCAGCTTCCAGCACGGCCAGGGTCTCTAGGACCCAGCCCCCACACGGCCCGCCCCAGAGCGTCTGCTGCCCCCATCCGTCATTCATTGCCCTTACGCTGATATCCCGATGCTGTGTCGACTGAGAGCCACGTGCTGTGCTTTGCTTACTCGCTCAGTCGTGTCCAACTCTTTGTGACCCCAGAGACTGTAACCTGCCAGGCTCCTCTGTTCATGGGGACTCTCCAGGCAAGAATTCTGGAGTGGGTAGCCTATCCCTTCTCCAGGGGATCTTCCCAACCCAGGAACGGAACCAAGGTCTCCTGCACTGCAGATGGATTCCTTACCTGCTGAGCTACCAAGGAAGCCCGTGCGCGCCATGAACCTTGATAAACGTGTATTGAAGGAACAGGAATAGAGGGATTAGCGGTGAATTTTTATCAGTGGGACTACTAAATGAACCAACAGGTGGTCTGAGGAGCTTTTGCCTGATTTTCTTGGCTCTATATATCATATTCAAATTAGTTTGACACTCAGCTCCCTCACAGGTCAACAGGCCAAGACGGCCTGTGAGACAGAGCTGCTGAAAGAAGGATGTGTCTGCAAGAGTCTCAGAACCTTCTATTAGGGTCCAGGTGAAAAACAGTGGGGTCCACGGTGCCTCACAGTCACTATGCGGCTAAAGCAGCCTGTATATTTCTAATCCTAAATCTCTTCTGGGCTGTGACACTTCAGACCCTTTGGAAGTGAGTGCGGTAGCTGATGCTCAGGGACTGCTTTTTAAAAAATAAATCCTGGGAATTCCCTGGTTGGTCCAGTGGTTAGGACTCGGTGCTTTTACTGCTGGGGGCCTGGGTTTGATCCCCGGTTGGGGAACTAAGATCCTGCAAGCCACGTGGCATGACAAATAAATAAAGCCTGAAACAGAGAAAACTAAGCAGTAATTAATTAGAATTTTAGTATTATTTAGCCTAGTACATCTTTTAAATTTGTCTTCATGTTCAGTTACAACTCTTTTAGACTGCATTTGCTTAAATCATGTTTTCTTTTATTTAAGGTTGTTTAGTTGCTAAATAGTGTCCAACTCTTTTGCAACTCCATGGACTATACACTCTGCCAGGCTTCTTTGCCCAAGGGATTTTCCAGGCAAGAATACTGCTTGTCCTAAAAAGGAAACACTTGGGTGTAGAAAACTACACTTTGTCTTATAGCAGGAGCGGAGCTTCATCCACTGCAGAAGCATCATGAGCCCAAGCACCCCCTGGTGGAACCTCCTGAAATTACAAGCAAAGTACCCAGGAGGAAAAAACAAACTGCAAAAGGGCATTTCTACTTTTTTGAAAGCCTATAAATAATGAAATCTCCAAACACAAATCCTCAGTTCTTGACATGTGAATCCCTGAAGGACAAGCATTATCTATAAATGGCATCAATGTTAAGTCACACACATACACAGGTTATTATTTTTAAATACATGTGAAAAAGTAGTCAAAGTGTTAGTTGCTCTGTCCTTTCCAACTCTTTGAGACCCTGTGGACTGTCGCCCACCAGGCTCCTCTGCCCATGGGGATTCTCCAGGCAAGAATACTAGAATGGGTTGCCATGCCCTCCTCCAGGGGATCTTCCCCACCCAGGGATCGAACCTGGGACTCCTGTGTCTCCTGCACTGGCAGGGGTTCTTTACCACCTGGAAGCCCTTAAATACATGCAGATGTGATCAATAAAATAAGTCATCCAGATGAGCCTCAAAATTCATACTGTCTTTTTGTTTGTATGTATTTTCCTCATCGATACACTGATATATTGAAAATGTAGCTGCTGTCATGCTGAATGTTTCTCTACTTGTTCAGTGTTACAAAGGGACCCTGGCTTTAGGGGAGAACTGACAACCTTTAAGAAACCAAACACCACGGCTGGCCATCCTGGATGTTGTGTCTTGAAGTGAAATTCAGATGGGAATTCCACTCTGATGGACAGCAAGGAGCTTAAACTGCAGCTCTGCACACAAGACTCTATGGCCATGAGGAGAGCAAAGAACTGCTGTAATATCATGTTGATGTTACAACAGAAGTGTTTATTTGGGAATTGGGGTGGAACAAGAACAGATGATGTTTGGGCAGTATCTGCTCCCTCAGCCAATCCTGCCAGCACATGGTGAACAGTTCACTTGGGGTTGCCCCCTGGAGCCAGAGAGACTCGAGAGGCAGCCACCCTGATGCCACCCAACCACTGATGTGGTGCTGAGACAGGGGGCCTGGCCCCCAGAGCTCTGGAGCCCTTCACCACCCCCAGGTTTCAGATGGTCACACCCGCCAGGGGTCCCGGGATGGAGACAGGCACACACACCACAGCTACCTCCTGAGCTTTGGGTTCCTCACCTCCAAACAGGGATAATCCTCTCCATTCTTTAAAGCTGTAGGAAGAACCAGCGGGATCATGTAATTCCTTACGCACCCAAGAGTGCCTGGAGCACAGCCCAGGCTCGGCTACCTGGGGGCTCCAGTTCGTTCAGGTTTTACCCTCTCCGATGGCACATTACAGGCACCAGGACTCCAGCTGGCCCACACGACGGCCCTCAGGGGTGGGGGGCTCGTCACATCCCCATTTTCCAGATGTGAACAGAGGTGCTGAGAGGCCTCACAGCTGGAGAACGGGAGAGTCAGACTTTGCACCCAGAGCTCCCAGTCACGAGGTCTTGCTCAATTTTAACTGGAACGTTTTAACATTAAAAGAGAGCGGGAGAGGGGGAGAGTGGGCTTCCCCGGTGGCTCAGCGGTAAAGAAGCCACCCGCCAATGAAGGGGACACTGTTTCAATCCTTGATCCGAGAAGATCCCGCATGCCATGGAGCAACTAAACCCATGAACTGCAACTCCGGAGTTCATGTCCCACAACTACGGGGGCCCATGCATCCCAGAGGCTGTGCTCTGCAACAAGAGAAGTCACCACAGTGAGAATCCGGAGCACCACAGCTGGAGAGGAGGCCCCACTCACCGCAACTAAAGAGAAGCCCGAGCAACGACCAAGACCCAGCACAGCCAAAACTAGATAAATAAATAGCTGTGTAAGAGAGAGACAGAAGTGAGGCTCAGTTACAATAACACAGCCTTTCTAACTCACTCTCGTCCACTGGTCACAAGATATCTGCCACTTCCACACAAACTGCCTTTGCTTCTTACAACAGCCCTGCAGGAAAGGGAGCCCAAGGCCCAAGGGGTCAGCCTGGCTCCCGGCCACCTCCCTGCTCTGCTGTCCTGCAGAAGCCGCTGCAGGTGGTGCAGACAGGAGAGAAAAAGGAGGGTCCCCAGAGACTCCAGTCCTGGGTGGGAATCAGGGCGGTGACTGTGGGGGGAGGTGCCCAGACCTTGTGCACACCCTGTGGGGGAATTTGCCCAGGGATGTTCACTCCCACTGAGTGAAACCAGCTATAGGACACTATAGTGGGCCAGCTATAAGGACACTTCCTGGCCATTTCTAAGTTAAGAGTTCCAGACAGGTTAAAACAGGTGATGAGGAGAGGACACAGGGTTCAAATCCCCAGTGCGTGGCCCGCTGTCGCGGTAAGGCTCATAACCGCTCTGTGCCTGCGTGCTCCTCTGGAAATCGGGGGTAAAAACGGGGGCATGGAGCAATTCTGGCAGCACCTGGAGTACCTGCTAATGAGCAAACGGCCTATTTCCAGGAGGAAATCATCTCCTGAGGGGTTTCCCCCAGTAGCTCGGTGGTAAAGAATCTGCCTACGAATGCAGGAGACGCGGGTTCGATCCCTGGGTTGGGAAGATCCCAGAGAAGGACATGGCAGCCCCCTCCAGCATTCTCGCCTGGAGAATCCCACGGACAGAGGAGCCAGCGGGCCACAGTCTAGCACACGATTGAGCACGTGTGCATCCTGCGAGGAGGGAGAGTGAGGGGAGTTCACGTCTCTGCGGCTCACTAGCTGAGGCGCCCTGGCCAAGTTACTCGATTTTCCTGGGCCTCAGTGTCCTTCTCTGTAAAATGCACAAGGTGATCGCAAGGACTGAATGAGACGCTGCAGATGAAAGACCCAAAATGATGCGTGGTGTTGAACAGGCTTCGACACCACCTGTTCTCTGGGTGGGAAAGAGCCTGTTCTGATCACACACAGACTCAAACTTCAGTAACTATTGAAAGCACAAGGTTGCGGGGGGGGGGGTCATGCAATGCGCAGCCTGAATTGTCCAGCGATCATATGCCTTACACACACCATTCAGACTCTCACTGTACGTGCTTAGAAAAAACTGAAAGAAAAGCATCTGTTGCCACTAAAACAATTATTTCAGTGTACTTCCTAATACACAATCAACGTACAACCCCCTAAAATTCAAGAACGGCAAATACCTATCACGTATAAGTCATGGAAAGCAGGTGCTGTTGAGAGCTAAGGCACATCATCTGGGAGAGAGTGAATCACTGTTATTTTTGCCTTTAAAAAAAAAAAAAAAAAGACCTGGGGGAGGACTTCCCTGGCAGTCCCGTGGTTACGAATCCGCCTGCCAATGCAGGGGACAGGATTCTATCCCTGGTCGGGGGACTAAGAGTCACACCTGCCACTGAGCAACTAAACCTGTGAGCCACAACCACGGAAGCCGGAGCGCAGCAACAAGCACCCAGCACAACCACAGAAAAGGGAAAATAATACATAAAAGACATGGGTTCTTTGATGCGCCTTGCTGACAGCATGACCTGCTGGACGCTCCAAGGGCTAGCTCCCACCTGGAGTTAGGGGGCCAGGCTCCCTCCTCACCACCCCTCCACCCCAGAGCTTTCAGCTAGGGGGCATCAGCTCATTTTAAACAGTGCTTGTCTAATGACAGGCAAGGACCACAAGGGGCGGAGGACCTGTTGAGGGTCAGGAGAGCGTGCACCCCCAGGTTGGTGGCTACCCTCCTGCTGTCACCCAAACACCTTTTACACTGCCACCCCCGCCCCCGCCCCGGTGAACTCTGGGTTGCTAAGGACGTAGTCTTTCCTGGAATCCTTCGTCAAGAATCCTTTCCTGGAACAACTGAAAATATAGAAACGACTCAGAGGGGGAGTTTGGAACTCTACAAACACCTAAATTCACACTAATTACACACAAAAGCCTGCTGGAAAAGGCAGGGAGAAATATGGTTCATACATTACCTGCTGATCAATTATGGCTCATGGGAAAAATTGGCTATTAACTTAGCAGTAAGCTAACTCCTGCTTCCAACCCACGCCTGAGAGCTCAGGGCTGTTCAATGGGAGTGTGACATTGCCTGAAGGGGCAACACGACCCAGCGTTCCCCAACAAGAGAAAAGAACCAGATGGCCCCTGCCCCTACCCTGGCCCATGCCATCCTGCAGGCAGGCCTGGGGTCAGGGGGTTGATTTTCAAATACCTGGTCTAGCTAAAAGGCAAGTCTACAAGAATTATTTCTATGTGGGTTTACCTTGAGATAGACACAGCTATACAGATACAGATATATAGTGGGTCTTTTTTTTTTTTTAATCCATTTGAAGCTCAGGCTGGGAAAGCTTCCAATCTGGTTTCTGAGAGAGAGCAGGAAGGGGGCTAGGGTCACGCCAAAAGAGCTCTGAAGAGAAGGGGACTGAAATGAAAATCTTATCTGGGAAACGACCTTGACATTCTCTGGAGAGGACGAATGACTGATTCTGCGAGGCAGGAACCAGGCCCTTGGAATCCAAGGCTAAATTCTGTGAATCTCACCTCTGTATGCATCAAATCAAAGACAAAATGTACAAATTATGAAGAAAAGAAAAAGAGAGAGAGAGAGGTTGAGATACAGTTCACCCTACCTGGCTTGTTCACTGCCTGCTTGAGGCTAGAAAACCAAGACCTCACTTCTAGCCTCTGTCCAGGCCACACTGCCCACCTGGGAGAGTCCACTGTCCTGCTTTGCTAAGAGGCACCACAGTGGATGCATCCATTTTCTTATGAGGGGGTGTAGGGGGTCCCAGAGCCTCGGCCACAGTTTCAGGATGGACGCTGAGCCTCAGGGGGGACCCCCATCTCCTCTCCCCTGCCCCCCGTGTGGTAGGTCTGAGGAGGGAGGCAGCTCCCAGCAGGACAGCCCTGCAGGTCTGGTTGGAGGCTGAGCTTTCAATAACTCTGTTATCTTTGAACTTCCTGCACTAAATCCTCTTCTGCTTAAAGGAACTGGAGCAAATCCAGAATAGCACAAACGCTGAAGACGCTGTTGACCAAAATACATGAAATCTCATGGGAAAAAAACTTCAGCGTGAAAAGAAAGACAGACTTTGGGCAGGACATATCAACGGAAGAGGCTTGTGTATACACAGGAAATCAATCTTTCGAGATGGACTTGGAAGGAACCAACCAGACAGATGTACAAAAGAGCACAGACAATGACCTTCATTCTCATGGGGCTAAAGGACAAAAGGCTGAAAATGGCCTAGGTACACGTCCATCCAACAGAGGGTGGGTGAGTAAGTGGGGACCACCCTGCCCGTGGAGTCCTTTGCAGCCAGAAGAGTTGGTGCTACGGAAGTGTATCCAATAGGAAGTGTATCCAATAGCGTGGAGGAGACTCAACACATGAAAAGGTGGCCCAGTAAACAATGTAGACATTCCTTCTCTGCATTAATATATACTTTGTAAAAAAAACTTTTTCTTTTGTATCGGGGCACAGCCGATTAACAGTGCTGCAGTAGTCTCAGGTCAGCAGCAGAGGGACTCCACCATGCATACACGTGCCCATTCTCCCCCAAACTCCCCTCCCCTCCAAGCTGCCACATAACACTGAGTGGAGTTCCCTGCGCGGCACAGCAGGTTCTTGTTGGTCATCCAACACAGCGGTGTGTACACGTCCCTCCCAGACTCCCTAACTATCCCTTCTTCCCATCCTTCCCTACTGGCCACCGTAACAACACCTACCCCTGTGGGCACACGTGTACCTGCGCATCTGGCACAGCACGCACCAAGACCGGGAGGAGACGCTGCCCGCAGACGTCGCTGCTACACCTGCTCACGCTCTGCCTCCTGGTCTGCCGGATGGAAGAGACTGTCTGTGAAGCGACACCGGGCCTCGGGCCACCCGGGGGGGCAGCCAAAGGGCAGGCTGCCAGGACGGAGCCCAATCACAAGTCCGGTCAGGGCCCCAGATAGCGGGCAGGCTGGCCCCGAGCCAGGCTCGCCAACTTCCAGGCCTTTCCCGCTTGCCAGCCTGGCCAAGTCTTGTCTACAGTGCTTGTGCTGCCACCGAGAGACCCCGAGGTTGCCCATGAACTGCTCCTGGTAACTTCAGCTCTAGAACATGGTGCCCAATAAGCCGTGCTGACCAGAACCCCTTGACGCACAGACTCGACTTTGCCCACGAAGGCCCGACGCAGTGCAATGACACTCGCTAAGATGACATTGCTGAGTCTCAGAAAACAGGTGACTCACATCTGCAAGACGTTTCGTATATTAAGAATCCATTTACACCCTGAAAATACACTGGAAACGCTAATACGCGATGATTTAAAGATCTGATTTCCAATGGTGCATACAACTGACACCCAGTAACACACACCAAATACACAGGGCTGAGTCTATCCCCGTGGAAATGACCCCAGGGCAAGGAGGGTGGATCCCCAGGTGGAGTGTTGCAGGTTCAGACATCGAGTGGGTGGGGCTAAACCTCCAACAAACCCCATCCTCCGCCTGCTCCTCTCCGTGCAGCTTCTAAGTCACGCACCTTCCACACAGGAGAACCCAAGAGAAAGTTCCTGCTACCAGGCTGAAGAACTGACGCTTTCAAACGGTGGTGCTCAAGAAGACTCTTGAGAGTCCCCTGGATAGCAAAGAAATCAAACCTGTCAATCGTAAAGGAAATCAACCCTGAATATTCATTGGGAGGCCTGATGCTGAAGCTCCAACACTTGGCCCACCTGATGCAAAGAGCCGACTCAATGGAAAAGACCCTGATACTGGGAAAGATAGGGGGCAAGAGGAGAAGGGGGCAACAGAGGATGAGATGGTTCGATGGCATCACCAACTCAACAGACATGAATTTGAGCAAACTCCAGCAGATGGTGAAGGACAGGGAAGCCTGGCATGCTGCGGTCCATGGGGTCACAAAGAGTGGGACACGTCTGAGCGACTGACCAACCACCACTCCTTGGGGAGCATGGTGGGAGGAAGAATGAATAATTAAGCAGGCAAGCTGATGGAACATGGGGGTGAGGAGTTAAGTATCCAACCCAGGTTAGACGAGCTGGTGCCAGTGGAGACGCTGCTTCAGAGCAGCTCGCTGCACTTGCCACTTGGGCTGCAGAGCCCTGAAGGGAACTCAAGTAACCCAGGTCAAAGCCTCCACACCCACCACACCTGCCCCATGAGGTACTGAGGCTGTGCCTGGCCCCAGAGCTGCACATCGAACAAGAGAGAGAAGAGCCAAGAGCAGTCTGCACAGGCTCGGAGCAGCGTGTCCAGAGAGGACAGGAAACAGGATGAAGGACTCTCATAAGATAGGTTAAGCAGAGACAAACACTCAGTAAGGAGAGCACGTGTGCCTGCAAGACAGAGAGGCGTGGAAGGACAGACAGACACCTGATATTCATGAGGCGCTAAATATACCCAGGCAGCTGGGCAGTAAATATTCATGATACACTCAGTGCTGAAAAGGTACTAAATATTCACAATATATTCATCTACAGGAGACTAAATATACAACAGGGACTTGATATTGACTGTAATTCCGTTACCCACGGGCGACATTCAAAGTGGTCCTCGGAGCCACCGCCGTCTGTCATGCTCATCGGCCGGTCACAGATGCAGCAGGCCCTACATCTCGCCTGCGGAACAAGTGTGTGTGTGTGTGTGTGTGTGTGTGTGTGCGTGTGTGCGTGTGTGCGTGTGTGCGTGTGCGTGCGTGCGTGCGTGCGTGCGTGCGTGCGGTGGGGACGTGACTAGTCCAGGGCACCTCCTGTCAGTGGCCTGGCTGCTAGTACTTGTAACCATGTTAGCAGGAAAAGCTGACACTGCAGAGGGAGACAGAGCATGCGAGCCCTGTGTGCCCCAGGACTCAGGCCCCAGGGGGATCCCCCCTGCTCGCACCCTCCCTACCTCTGTTACCTGCCCCATCTCTCTGCCCCGGCTTCTCACTTGAAACTGCATCAAGCTCATTTCCCACCTGGAAGAGGAAATCGCAACCCACTCCAGTATTCTTGCCTGGGAAACCCCATGCACAGAGGAGCCTGGCGGGCTACAGTCCATGGGGTCACAAGAGAGTCGGACATGACTGAGCACAATAAGGTCATTCCCAACAGGACATCTACCACTAGCCCTGCTCAGCAGTGCTCTACACAGCAGACTTGCTCGTTGTCCTGGATCACCATCAGATCTCAGACCCTTCATTGCTTTAGGATCCTTTATCAGGGGGTCTTATGTGTAATAGTGTTAGTCGCTCAGTCTGTGTCTGACTCTTTGCAACCCCATGAACTGCAGGCTCCTCTGTCCATGGAATTCCCCAGGCAAGAATACTACAGTGAGTTGCCATTCCCTTCCCCAGGGGATCTTCCCAACCCAGGGATTGAACCCAGGTCTCCTGCAATGCAGTTAGATTCTTTACCATCTGAGCCACCAGGGAAGCCCCTGCTGCTGCTAAGTCACTTCAGTCGTGTCCAACTCTGTGCAGCCCCATAGACGGCAGCCCACCAGGCTCCCCGATCCCTGGGATTCTCCAGGCAAGAACACTGGAGCGGGTTGCCATTTCCTGCTCCAATGCATGAAAGTGAAAAGTGAAAGGGAAGTTGCTCAGTCGTGTCCGACTCTTCATGACCCCATGGACCGCAGCCTACCAGGCTCCTCTGTCCACGGGATTTTCCAGGCAAGAGTACTGGAGTGGGGTGCCATCGCCTTGGGGGTCCTAATTGGGATCAAAATAAATGCGCTTTTGCTTATTAAGAAAGACAATGGAAGAGTAACCACTACAAATAATTCATGAGGCATTTTCTCCGCTGATACAGGATCTCAAGTGATGCTGGTATACGTGAATCCCCACCCCCATGCTATGGGGTCACAGGGACTCTAGGTGGCAGAGTGGAAACCAGAGCCCTGACTGCCCCGCTCAGCTGGACCACTTGCTTTAAGAAAGCAAAACACCTCTGACATTTTCACGACCCCCACTCAAGCCAGCCATGCTAAGAGTAGTTTCTTGGGAAACTCGCACACCTGACCTAAGGCTTCTGCTGCCTCCCACAGACGTGCAAATCTGGGGACAGAAAAAAAGAGGGACTACTGTCTGGACCCCAGAGGTGAGTGGGTATTCCAGAAGTTCTCAAACTTCATACATTCAAAAGCCCATCCCACAGTGGGGCTAGGAACACACTTGAGCAAATAAACAACATCCTACTCCTCACCTTTCAAAAGGCTCTTTTGCAATTTCTTTCACAAACAGCTTAATCATAAGCAACATATCTGGGAGCTCTTCCTACCCAGGTCTGCACAGGAACAGTGCCGGTGTCCACAAGGAGCCGACACAGGTAGGGGTGTCCCTGGTTGCATGGCCACCCTGTCCGATCATTTCTTGTCAATTTGCCGCTAAATTCGCTGACCATTCCCTGGGACCTACTGGTTAGTGTCCTACTGAGCTCAGGGTTATGGGTCATAGCATATTAAAGGAATACAAAGGATGCTAGAGTAATTCCTCAGAATCATCGATGGGCCTTAAGGACCATTTACCTGACCTGAAAGTTTGAAATGCGCTTCCAGGTGCAGATAACTGAGAATAACAGGATTAGATGAGAATTCCTCTGATTTCCATTCGGCTGGGGGAAAATGCCAGGCATTTAGAAAGCTGACCGTGCCTATGGTCCAACGTACAGATACAGGTACCATGACAACAAAAGGGATAACACGACACCAGGAAGAGTCAACTAAGAGGTGAGCCCCAAAAGACCACTCCTGGGGAGTCTTCTGTCTTTATGGATTCAAGAGGTCCTTCCCAGTGGGGGGAAGAGATAGTAAGGGAGTTTTGGATGGACAGGTACACATGCTATATTTAAAATGGATAACCAACAAGGACCTACTGTATAGCACAGTGAACTCTGCTTAATGTTATTTGGCAGCCTGGGTGGGAGGGGAGTTGGGGGAGAATGGATACATGTATATATATGAGTCCCTGTGCTGCTCACCAGAAACATCACAACATTGTTCATCGGCTATACCCCAATACAAACTAAAAAGTTGAAAAAAAAAAAAAAGTCCTCCGCATGGGAAGTTCTCTTTAATCTCACACGTGGCCAGGTCTTAATGTTACTTAAAGTCCCACCTCCTCTGAGAAGCCCTCCCTGACCACTTTGCCTTCTACCCGCAAAGTATGAACAAAACCCAGGACTTGTGAAGCTTTAGGCTTCACAAGGGCTAATCAAGTTCTCCAAACAATTCCCAAGGATCCTGAAGACTCAATTACAACTTGGATTTTTAGGTATTTTTCCTGCTGCTTTTGGTAAATGCCAAGCATACAGTGGATCGTTGTGATGATGAAGAAGCAGCGGCATAAACAGCGTGACCGTTTGGAAAACACCGAAGCGTGTGAACCTGGTCTACTGGGCTGGGCTCGGGAGTGTGTAGGCAGACAACTCTTCTGTCCTCCAACCACCAAAGCTTCAAAGCTACTCTTTCCCCATTTCCTCCCCATCCTTGACTGGTAACTCCAACAGGCCCTACAGTCTTTCCGGTCCTTTTCAGGTAATAAGAAGTCCAGTGCAGATAATGGAGGTTGACTTGCCCAGAAGATGAGGGGGTGGGGAAAGGGAATTTCTAGTCGATTTCCCCAGTTTGCTGCCCCCTGCTTCCTTCCCACATCTCCAGGGTGCATCTGGTTTCTCCAGGGAGGGGAGGAGTTAAGATATACAAGATGCTGAAATTCCCTCTACACATCAAGAGCTTTACTCTAAGCCCCCAGGTCCAGAGGACAGGAGATACAACCTAAGAAAGATTCCTACCTTTCATGTCAAAAAAAAAAAAAAAAAAGCTCTTCCGATACAGGGAGAGAGGAACCTGGAGCCCCCAGCCCCTTTACACACAGCCTGGAGCAGAGGGGTTAGTGAGGGAAGAAAACCCCCAGGGGATTGAGAGGGACATGGAAGGCTGGGGGGAGTTTGTCCTGCTTACTGCTAGGAACATAGGACTGCTCAGACTAGGGACCTGGGCTATTCCACACAAACTGGGCAGATTCCCAGATGCCCAGCAGGGACCTGTTGGAGACACAGGGTGCGGAGACCTCAGGGCCGGATGCAGGAGCCGGGTCCCCAACTGTGTCTCACTCCAGTGACAGCCAGCTGGACAATGCTCAATGGAAACAGAAAAACGAGGCTCTGTGGTGGGAAAGCCATCAGATGACAGCAAGAAGCCACGCTCCCCACACCTTGAGGTGCTGCAACCTTCTCCTGGAGCCCAGAAACTACCTGCAGTGAGAAAGGGCCCCAGACAGTGACCTGGGGAGACGCAGACTGATAAGCTAGATAGCGACTCAGATAAAATCCTTTGAATTAGGCTCAGGAAAATCACGATCAGGACCTAGGACTAGACATATCACAGGGAACCAAAGTCCCTTGTTCAGAGCAGTGAAATTAAGTTCACCTAAAAAAGTAAGTTGACCTAAAAAACTCTGCACATCACAACTGGGAAGCTGGTGACCTTCAGCCCTCCACAATAAACCCCGGGCAAGAAACATCTCCACTCGGATCAAAAGGCTTCCTCGGGGTTTCCATGCAACACAAGCAGAGTTTATAAGCGTGTCTGCACACAGACACGTAGCTAACCTCCCAAGGAAGAGCAGATGGCTGCAAGGTTGCCCAGGCAAACCCAGCCTACTGTGCCACCTCAGAAAACTTACCCTCCAGGAGGGCAATGCACCTTCACCCACAGTCTCATTTAACCCCCTGAGCTGGCGACCGGCACTTGCATTCTGCTAAGTCAAACCAAGACTTATCAAGCTTCAGTGACCGGCTCAAGATGACCAAGCTGAACAGCAATATGAATAGGACATCCACCCTTCCCTGAGCCCGAGGGGCCTGGTCCCACGCAGCGGCCATATGCCGTGTGTGAGCCACGCAGCAGCCTTGGAGGTGCCACTTTTTAATTTGTTCACTGAGAACAGCTGCTCAGAGAAGCTAAGAAACTTGACCAGGAGGCAAGTCTGGACCAAGGGAGGCCCTCGCTCCAGGCACAAAATTTCAGGGAGTACCAAAGACTCCTGGAGACAAATGGTACAATGGACTGTTTCAAAACATCAAAATGAACACAGAATCCACACTGCACAAAACACACCACAGTTTTAAATAAAGACAGGATCTGTAGTACTGATTTTTCTTCTACCTTAGGCTCCAATATGGCTCAGCACAACACTGGGGCAGAGAGAAGAAACCAGCCCAGCTCAGTCCTCCACAGGCCCCACAGTCAGGGACCGCTGATGTTACCGCACAGGCTCTAGATAAGCTGCTCCCCACAATCCTACCGCCTCACATGGCTCTAAGGAGTGATCACGGCGCTCCATCATCCAGGTGTGAGCTCCAGGGAGACCAGGGTCTAAACAGAGTCTATTCCACGGTCACGTGCCCGAATTATGTAAATGAAGGAAGCGTGCCGGCTGGAATAGGGAGTGGGGATATTTTAAGCTATCAGTTGAGGAAGGTGTGGGGTGGGCGCTGAGAGGCTCACACAGCTGCTCGTCTCCCACTTGATAGATTTATGGCTCAAAATTAAGTATTCAGCACGGACATCGTGCCAGCTGCCGCCTGTACCGACACGAGTCTAACCCCAACGGTGGTATTCCTTTACACTTTGCATTTCAAAAGCCAAAGCCTGGTTGGTAACTACTCCACTGGAGTAACCAACCACCCAGGCTTTGCTCACTGTTCACCTCGTATTAACGCCCCATCTGAGAGGAAGCGTCCGTTCAACAAATAAGTGTTGATTAAAAATGTGAGCATTTCTTACTGGCAACCAAAGCCTAAAACGCGTATAACAAATAAAGCATTACCTGAAGCAGAAGAAGAGTTAGCGACCGTCCATTCCTCTCCCCTGCCGCGGCCTCTGGCGCCAGGAGGCACCGACACTTCGTCCACCACCAACTTCCCCCGGCACACCGACTCCCCTCCTCGTGTGTTTTCTGAGGCGTCACCTCACGATTCAAAGTTAAGTCCGGCGAAGTCAGCAAAGGGAAACTTCGGGCACTTGGGGGAGCGCGTCCGGCCGCACTCGGCCGCGGGGAGGGCGCTCCGTCCGCGTGGCTGAGGGGCTCCCCGGCTCCGAAACCCGCGCCCCAGGCCCCAGCCCCGGTACCTGCAGGGGCGCGCGGGCGGCTCCGCGAAGCGCCGGAGGCTCTCGGTCGGCGGGGCGGGGGCGGCGGGGCCCCGGGAGCGCGGACGCGCGGCCCACGCGGCGCAGCAGGTGGCCGCCCGGCCTCGCCGCCGCCGCCGCCGCCGGGTCGGGGCCCCGAGACCCGAGCGCGGGCGCGGGCGCGGGCGCGGGCACGACCCTCCGGCGCCGGCGCGGGCGCTGGCGGGGCCTCGGGCGCGCTCCCCGGCCCGGGCGCGCCGGCTCGGCTCCGCGGCTCTCGGCACGGCGGGGGCGGACGCCGCTCCCCTCACTCCTCTCGCTCCGCGCGCTCGCCCGCCGCGCGCACCTCCCCCGCGGCGCGCCGCTCCCGCCGCCCGGCCGCGCTGGGCCGCCAGCTCGTGGGGGTGGCGCCCGCGGGCCCGGCTGCCGGCGGGGACCCCCCTCACCAGCCCGCGCGGAGCCCGCCTAAGCCGGCCCGCGCGGGGGCGCTGTCGGAGCTCCGGGCCTGGCGTAGCCCCTCCAGCCGCCTCCCCCAGGCGACCCCGACGGCCCCGCGGACGAGGTGCCCCCGCTCCGCGCCCTGCGGCCCCGACTGCACCCTCGTCCTCGGGGGTCACCTGAGGGCTCCGCTGCCGACGGCGCTAGGCCTGGGATGCTCATCACTCGCCTCGCCAAGCGGCCACGGGCCGGGGGGAGGGCGCCGCGAGTGGGAATTGTGTGTTTGAATAAAAGTAAAAGTTGTTTTCTCTATAACCTTGTGTGTCCGGAGCGTCTCCAGGCTAATTAGGGAAACTGCCGCCCTGTCGTGGGGTGAGCTCATTGCTGTGACACTGCAGATGGGGAAGGCTGCCGGCGGCCTCGCAGCCTCTCCTTACTTTCTTGTGGAGGCCGGCCGGTCCGGGTAAGGAGATTGTCTTAGGAAACGTGCTGGCCCCGGACGGTCGCTCAGCGGCGACCAGAGAGCAGCCCGGAAGCCTGGGCCTGCCAGTCACACAGCCCCAGACGCCCCCGCCCCGGCCACGTGCCTACAAGAGCAGGGAGCTTAATCCGCAGGGCGGGAAGAAGTGAAGTCGCTCAGTCGTGTCCGACTCTTTGCGACCCCATGGACTGCAGCCCACCAGGCTCCTCCATCCACGGGATTCTCCAGGCAAGAGTACTGGAGTGGGTTGCCATTTCCTTCTCCAGGGGAGCTTCGCGACCCAGGGATCGAACCCAGGTCTCCCGCATTGTAGGCAGACACTTTACCGTCTGAGCCACCAAGACCCACGTGAATTGTGACCCGCGGGGAACGGAGGCCACTGCTGCTGACGCTTGAGAAGCTTCCATGCCAGCTAGAAGAGCTCATGCTAGCAGCCCTCGATTGATGACCAACGTCCGAGTCTTCAACTATGTTGGCGCCTTTATATGGGCACACTCGGAATCTGCACCACATCTTAGGTGGTGGGTTTGGGGATTTTCCCTGCGGGCACTGAAGACCCAAGGAGCCCATGTTTGTACCGCTATCTGCAAAGAGCCTGGGGACAAGCTTGGAAGGGTCTCTCTCCACTCTTGGCTTTAACTCGAGCAAAATCCCAAATAAAAGCATCAGAGGCAGGGTAAGCAGGTTAAGGGGCTTCTGAGGTGGTGCAGTGGTAAAGAATCCACCTGCAATGTAGGAGACATGGGTTCGGTCCCTGGATCGGGTCGATCCCCTGGAGGAGGAAATGGTAACCCACTCCACTATTCTTGCCTGGAAAATTTCATGTACAGAGGAGCCTGGTGGGCTACATACAACCCATGGGGTCATAAAGAGTTGGATACGCTGAAAGCGACTGAGCAACTCAGGGCACAGAAAGAAGTTAAAGACAGATTGCAGTTATTTGAACAAATAAAGAGAAGTTTACTTATGAAAATAAAATTTGTATAATCCCTTTGGAATAAGCCATTCTCTTAAAAACCCCTTTTGCTGTTAAGTGCCTTAAATTTCCTGTGTGGAAGGAATAAAAATATATTGTGAATCAGTCTATAGCCCCCAATTTAATAACCTGCATTCACAATGGATAGGTGCCTCATGAAGATAAGAGACAAGGACTGTTAGGGGGTGTGTGCTTTTTTGAGAATCCTCAAATTACACTGAACAACTACAAATAAACCTGCACCCTCTTTTCTTCTCTCCCATCCTGAGCCTCTGCTCCTTGCTGTTAAAAATCGCATTTATTTTGTTGTAACTCCTAAATATTTACTGACTCCATAAAACTGCCTTTCTAAGTAAGATTTCGTTTGTTTCTGTAGTATCTTAAACTTCTGGCTTTATTTGTGTGTGCTGTGGGTGGCTTAAAAGTTCCTAGAGGTTTTCAGAGGACAAAACCCAAAGTTCTTGGTGGTTAGTTAAGGCTGAGAAAGAACATGGTGTCAACACCCAAAATAGCAAGGGTAGGAGAACTTTGTGAACATGTTAGAAAAATGGGAAAATATCTGGTCCTGGTAGAGCAAACTTTAAAAGTGTTGGAAGGAAAAATACACTCCCCCTCCCTCAGCCCACTGAGCTCCTCCAGTGCCCTTCAAGGGAGCTCTTTTCTTCTATAATGCCTCTTGGACCAAACCTTGAAGCCAGGTTGAGAAAAGGCTAAAATGTCAGTAACCATTTGCCAACGGTTTCAAGGAAACGGCCCCCACGTAGAGTTTCTGAAATCTTGCACAGACAACCATAAAGCAAAGAGCAGAGGGTTGGTTTTGGTTTTTCTTTTTTTTTTTTTTTCCTGGAACTCCAGGAAAATCTCTCTCATCTATCCCTGAACGCTCCCTCCTGGGGAAGGAGAACCTCACTGATAAGGCAAAAGAAACAGCTAAAGCTGTGCTATCTCAGGATTTCCCTGTGGTCCAGTGGTGAAGACTTTGTCTTCCAATGCACGGGTGTCTGAGTTCGATCCCTGGTTGGGGAGCTATGATCCCACATGCCTCACAGTCAAAAAGCCAAAACATAAAACAAAAACAATATGGTAACAAATTCAATTTAAAAAAAAACTTCAAATGTGGTCCGTATCAATCAGTGAATATGTTGCATCTCACTTGGGAACGCATTTCTATCAAACAAGACCTACTATTATCCCACTTTACAGAAGAGGCATTGCCATCATCTCCCTGTTGTGGAGAAAGAAGGTGGGTGCCCAAGGTCGGGCAGGAAGGAAGTGGCAGAGCCAGGATTTGAAGCCACAGTCTGCAGTCCTGGCACTGAATAGGCTGCCTTTCTGCTGTGTGCTCAGTCATTCAGTCATGTCCAACTCTGCGACCCTGTGGACTGCAGCCCGCCAGGCTCCTCTGTCTGTGGGATTCTCCAGCCAAGAATACTTGAGCAGGTTTCTCCTCCAGGAGGTCTTCCTGACCCAGGGATCAAATCGGTGTCTCCTGCATCTCCTGTGTCTCCTGCAGTGGCAGGAGGATTCTCTACCAGTGCGCCCCCTGGGAAGCCCACCTTTCCACCAATGGCACCTACTGCTGCAAACTGAAAATGCTTAAAAAAGAAAGGACATTCACCCTTCCCCACTCTCAGGAAGGAGCATCTTTTGAAATCTCAGAAAGAAAGATTATTTAAGTCTAGTCTGCTGTCTACTGAATAATCACTTAGACCAGAGGGCTGTCACTGGTGGGATGGAGAAGGGGGTCCACCAGAGGCGCCAGGCTCATCAGCCCAGGCTGGTACCGAGAGACTCTTCTGCAGGAAACGGCTTCACCCCAGGCTTCTGCTCTGGGGTCTTCATAAGACACGCATTCTGCCTGTTTCCCCTTGGGTTCCAAAAATACAGACCCACCCCCCCAATCTGGGCAAGTCAAGGACCAGCCAAGAGCCAACTAGTCAAAAAAGATGTCAACTTTCTCATGACAACAAGCCCGTTGCCTGGGTGAGCCTGGATGACAGAAGTGGAATTGAACTGCCTCACTGTCCTCCTTCCTTGCTTGTTATTCACATGGCATCATCCGCCACCACATACCCAGTCAGGTACATTTTTGTCCACACAATCAAGCAGCTTCATGCATTTGTGCATTTTCGCTCTAACTAGTGATTAACTATTTTCAAGACCAGTACAAGAGTCACAAGAGCCTTGTGAAATCACACCTTTATTTCAGTGGTTCTGAATGTTTTTTTCATAAATATATAAAACATTTTATTTTGTAAATTAGATGTCACATTAAGAGACCAAGTGGGCTTATGTTCAGAACAAGTTCAGGGAATTCTGATTTTTTTCCCTGATGGAATGTTTTTTTCCTAATGTAGATACTATTTATCCTTTTGGCCAGTTCATTGATCTGTAGGAAGGTATTTCAGGTTTAGTGAGGCAGGAATATTTGATAATTCTGGCTTAGCATTAGCTGGGGCTGGGAGGGTACACTTCTGCTAGAAATTGATCATGGATGATAAGTTTCATAAAATCTTACGGTCTCAGTTCAGTTCAGTTCAGTCGCTTAGTCGTGTCCGACTCTTTTCAACTCCATGAATCGCAGCACGCCAGACCTCCCTGTCCATCCCCAACTCCCAGAGTTCACCCAAACTCATGTCCATCGAGTTGGTGATGCCATCCAGCCATCTCATCCTCTGTTGTCCCCTTCTCCTCCTGCCCCCAATCCCTCCCAGCATCAGGGTTTTTTCCAATGAGTCAACTTTTCACATGAGGTGGCCAAAGTATTGAAGTTTCAGCTTTAGCATCATTCCTTCCAATGAACACCCAGGGCTGATCCCCTTTAGGATGAACTGATTGGATCTCCTTGCAGTCCAAGGGACTCGCAAGAGTCTTCTCCAACACCACAGTTCAAAAGCATCAATTCTTCGGTGCTCAGCTTTCTTCACAGTCCAATTCTCACATCCATACATGACCACTGGAAAAACCATAGCCTTGACTAGATGGACCTTTGTTGGCAAAGTAATGTCTCTGCTTCTTAATATGCTCTTTAGGTTGGTCATAACTTTCCTTCCAAGGAGTAAGGGTCTTTTAATTTCATGGCTGCAGTCACCATCTGCAGTGATTTTGGAGCCCCCCAAAATAAGGTCTGACACTGTTTCCACTATTTCCCCATCTAGTGATGGGACCAGATTTAGTTTTCTGAATGTTGAGCTTTAAGCCAACTTTTTCACTCTCCTCTTTCACTTTCATCAAGAGGCTCTTTAGTTCCTCTTCACTTTCTGCCATAAGGGTGGTGCCATCTGCATATCTGAGGTTATTGATATTTCTCCCGGCAATCTTGATTATAGCTTGTGCTTCTTCCAGTCCAGCATTTCTCATGATGTCCTCTGCATATAAGTTAAATAAGCAGGGTGACAATATACAGCCTTGACGTACTCCTTTTCCTATCTGGAACCAGTCTGTTGTTCCATGTCCAGTTCTAACTGTTGCTTCCTGACCTGCATATAGGTTTCTCAAGAGGCAGGTCAGGTGGTCTGGTATTCCCATCTCTTTCAGAATTTTCCAGTTTATTGTGATCCACACAGTCAAAGGCTTTGGCATAGTCACTAAAGCAGAAATAGATGTTTTTCTGGAACTCTCTTGCTTTTTCGATGATCCAGCGGATGTTGGCAATTTGATCTCTGGTTCCTCTGCCTTTTCTAAAACCAGCCTGAACATCTGGAAGTTCACGGTTCATGTATACAGTCTCAGGGTGGGCTAAATCTTGCCAGTGGTTTTTGCTGTTGTTGTTTGCAGGATTTGATCTTGTTTTTATTTTCTGAGGTATAACTGACCTAAAGGACACACATCTCTGTACTTAGCTTGAATTTTCAGTTACATATCATTTCTCTCATGCAACCATCATCCACATCAAGATCTAGAATATTCTTAGCACCCTGGGACGCTTCCTCGTACCCTTCTGCGGTCAGTGTACTCACCTAAGCTAACCACTATCTCATGTTCTGTTAGCACAGATTAGGGACCTATGGTGTTAAGGCTCATGAATAGGTTTATGTAGACTGACACAGCATGTCTTCTTTTGGCATCTGGCCTCTGTTATTCCCCATGATGTCTGTGAGATTCATCCGTGTTGTATCAGTTTATTCCTTTTGCATTGCTGCACAGTTCCCCACTGTATGGATATACCACAACTTACACATTCGACTCTTCTTAGGCATTTGGATTGTTTCCAAGCTTGGTATGTTATAACGAATCTGCTATTAACATTCTCATAGATGTTTTAGTGGGCATAAGCACTCAGTTTTGCTGGTTATGATCCAAGAGTGGAATCCTGGACCATGAGACATACGTAGGTTGAATTTTAGTATATACTACCGAACATTTTCCTGGAGTGGTTGGACCATTTCACGTGACCATGATATGCACACAAGTTTCAGTTTCTCCACATCCTTGCATATACGGTCGTGTCCATTTGTTTAATTTTGGTCATTCCAGTGTTGTAGTGCTATCTCGTTGTGGTTTTAATTTCCATTTCTCTAATAACTAATGATGAGCATCTTGTCATTGGCTGTTTTGATATCCTGTTTTTGAAGTGCTTATTCAAGCCTTTGGCTCCTCTATTGGACTATCTTTTACTTCCATAGCAGTAGGAATTCTTTATATATTCTAGATATGATTCTTATATTTAACTTCAATTCTTATATTGAAAATGCTGTTGGCATTTTATTGTTTTTCCTTCCAATTTTTCTTTTATAAAAAGACACTAGGGTTAGCCTGCAGACTCAGATGTCTCCTACCTAGTTGAGATTAAGCCAAATACAATACAATTTTGTGTCTTCATTTTTTCAGCTGCATCATAACACAAGTATCTTCCCATGTGATCACCAGGTATTCATAAATTTACTTTTTAATAACTGACTGATATCCATTAGATAGACATGTCATCATTTATCTTACTATCTCTCTTTTGCATGTTTTCCAGTTTGAAAGCCTAATACAAAATTATCTGACAAATGCCTTGTCCATAATTTGTCTGCATTTACATCTTTAGGGGAGATCCAGAGAGGAGTTCCTGGGTCCAAGGCTGTGAATGGGTCGAAGGCACTACTGAGTCACAGGGTGTGAAGGCTTCTTAGGCTGTAGGGTCTGAATGACACAACTGAACAGTACTTCCATTCTTCCCTGGGCAGCAGCTTCTCCTGTTCTTCAGAGCAATAGCTCTTAGCACTCTCATGCACCACCCATCACACTCTTTCAAACAAATGGCTCTGCTTCTTTGTTCCACAGAAAATTAGAGTTACCAGGCATAGAAGTAAGTCTGCTCCGGCTGGCCTTAGCACAGGGAGATTTTCCTGGATGACCTGGGTGGGCCCAGTATCATCACAAGGGTGCTAAACGGAAGGAAGTAGGCAGTGGAGACCAGAGGCATGGAGCCTGAGATGGTCTCAGCTCAATAGTGCTGACCTTGAAGGTGGAGGGAAGGGCCACAAGCCATGAAAAGTGGGCTCTAGACGCTCAAGAAAAAGGCAAGGAAGTGGATTCTCCCCTGCCGGATTCAGAAGGAACAGAATCCTTCAGACACCTTGATTTTTAGCTTAATGAGACAAACAGCAGAGTTCAGACCTGTAAGGCGCTCCAGACCTGTAAAGTTATTGAACTGTGTTGTTTAAACCTCTTAAGTTTGTGGCAATCTGTTACTACAATAGGATACTAATACTCAATTTATTTTAGAATCCCCTTGTCTTTTTGCTGGAAAGTCTGTTTCTCCATGCCTACTCATTGGCACAGTCTAGAGAAGAGGTCCCATTAGACATGCATTGACTGAATCCTAGTTGCATGCTGCTGCTGCTGCTAAGTCGCTCCAGTCATGTCCGACTCTGTGCGACCCCATAGACGGCAGCCCACCAGGCTCCCCCACCCCTGGGATTCTCCAGGCAACAACACTGGAGTGGGTTGCCATTGCCTTCTGCAATGCATGAAAGTGAAAAGTGAAAGTGAAGTTGCTCAGTCATGTCCGACTCTTCGCGACCCCATAGATGGCAGCCCACCAGGCTCCGTCCGTGGGATTTTCCAGGCAAGAGTACTGGAGTGGGGTGCCATTGCCTTCTCTGCCTAGTTGCATAAGCTTAATATTTTTAAAATTTTAAAATTGGGATCTAGTGTCCCAACCAGGGATTGAACCTGAGCACCTTGCATTGGGAGTGTGGAGTCTTAACACTGGCCCACCAGGGAAGTTCCAGGCTTAATATTTTAAATGGAGGTTATCATTCAAACTAGGCTTCAGACTCTTAACTAAGGCTCTTCCATGCACTTTTTTGGGGGGGAGGTGGCAAATGCGGAACACTGACAGTCTGAAATTTTGAAGCCTTGGGCAGTCATTTGAATACCATCAGCAATTTATTGGAGAAGGAAACAGCAACCCACTCCAGTATTCTTGCCTGAGAAATCCCACGGACAGAGGAGCCTGGTGGGCTACAGTCCATGGGGTCACAGAGTTGGACACTACTGAGCAACTGAGCATACACAGACAGCAATTTATAGACCTTTCAGTAATGTCCACAACAGTATCTTCTGATAACTCAAAAATGCTTCCCATTTTAATTCACCCCAATTTTATAAGATTTATTTTAAATTATTCCCTTTTTTTTAAAGTGTGTTCTCTTGTAACAGCTTCTAAGAATCATAGTTTTGTTGGGTTTTTTAAATCAGTAGTTATGTTATTTTCCATGAAATTCTGCACTTTCATATTTAACCCTTACTCTAACCCCAAAAGAATTTCTTATCCAAAGATATCAGCTTTCTGGACTGGGGTTGAATCTGGAAGATTATTTTGGAAACCCTCCTGGTGCTGATGCTGTGTTTATATGGAATGATATTTTCCATAAGAAAAATGAGAACTTTAATTACTCTTAGAAAGAAAAAGTCTAAACCACTACTTTTCTTTTGGTTTTATCCCAGAGAAATAAAATAAGCATGTATCTGATTTATGTGCTGGCCCACATAGCTCCTTTTGCAAATGTGGCTTTAAACCAGCTAATCTTTTAAAAGTCTTTACACTGACTAATTTAGAAGCAAGGAGAACAAATGTGGGAGTATAAATGCAAGGCACTGAATAAGAGCGATCCTTCCTGCCAATGAACACACTGCTGTGTTTCTGAGTACCCAGTGCAGTTCACGACTTTCATTTAGATGAAGCTTCCCTGGGGCTGGTCTTGCCTCCCCAGCACGATGTGCTACGTGACTGGAATTCCAGTTTGGAAGATGAGATCTGTCGAGGATCTTAGTGATCAGACTCTTCAACCTCATGCTGTAGGGGGCGAGAACAGCCCAAGGTTACATGCCAATGGCTGGACTTTGCTAAAGGCAGGTGTGTTAACAGCATCTGCTTACCTCTGCCTGATTCTGTAGCCTCCTGAATCTCTGGAAATCACCAGCAAAATTTGACAGAGAGCTTAGCTTCTTGGTAGGACAAATGAGAGACACTCCTATTCATTTAATAGGAGCTTACTATTTGACAGCAGCATCTTATTCATTTGACAGATTGTAAATATAAATAAAGTATAATAAATAGGTAAAGGAGGTTTTTTATGTATTTTTAAAAATTTATAACTGGAGGATAATTGCTTTAAATGTGTTGGTTTCTGCCATACAACAACTCCAATCAACCTTAAGTACACATATATCTCCGCCCTTCTGAACCTCCCTCCCAGCCCTCTAGGCTGTTAGCCGAGTTGAGCTCCCTGTGTTATACAGCAGCGTCCCACGGGCTGGCTGCTTGACATGCGGTAGTGCAGATATGCCAGTGCTCCCCTCTCAGCTCCTCCTGCCCTCTCCTTCCACCCCTGTGTCCACAAGTCTGTCCTCTCTGTCTGCGTCTCTATTCCTGCCCTGCAAATAGGTTCATCAGTACCATTCTTCTAGACTGCACATATATGTATTAATATACAGTATTTGTTTTTCTCTTTCTTGACTTACATCAGTCTGTACAACAGGCTCTAGGTTCATCCACCATAGAGGTTGTTTGTTTTTTTTTTTCTTAATTACAGAAAGATTTTCTAACTGTCACTGTTTGGGTAGCTCCTTATTTTTGCTTGAGTTAGAACGAAAACATGTTCATAAGGCAACCCTCTTCTGCTAACTGCCAGAGCAGCTCTTCCGTGGCTCTGTCAGTGAAATGATGACATTCAGGTGAAAGAATGAAGGGAGTGTTTCTATAGCAAATGGTAACACTAAAAATAGTGTCTAGAATGAAAATAGGATGAGGACTAATTTCTTCGTTGTTTCCATGGAAAAAGAGGAAAGTGGGAATGATGTATGGGCTTGCAAGGCCTTCGTGGATCTGAAGACTTTCTTCAAAGAATGGGAGGGCCTCTTTCTGACATGATAACTCTCTAGGCAGCTGCTCATCATTTCACTGCCAGCTCTACGATCTCTTGCTATTCTGCATGTCTTGAATCTGATTTATTTCATACATATTTGAAAGTTTTATTGATTGCATTTTACTTGTATTTTGTTTTTTGGTTTTTTTTTAGGCTGCACTGTGCAGCATGTGGGATCTTAGTTCCCTGACCAGGGATTGAACTTGTGCCCCCTGCATTGGGAGGACAGAGTTTTAACCACTGGACCGCCAGGAAAGCCCCTATTGACTGTATTTTTTAATCTAGTTGCCTATGGTTTGATCCATGTTGCTTCTATGCCTGCTTCAGTCATGTCTGACTCTTTTCGACTTCATGGACTGTAGCCCACAAGGCTCCTCTGTCCATGGGATTCTCCAGGCAAAAATACTGGAGTGGGTTGCCATTTCCTGTTCCAGGGGATCTTCCTGATCCAGGGATCGAAACTGCATCTCTTACGTCTCCTGCATTGGCAGGCGGGTTCTTCACCACTAGTGTCTCCTGGGAAGCCCCATACAAAGTGGTACAAGGGGTGCGTTGTCCTGTGGCTTGTCTTCCCTTGTGACCTGAGAGACTTCACTAAACTAACACATTTCTGCTCACTCACCACAAACAGACTATGATGGAGAGAAAACCCGCAATGAAGGTCAGTTATGAGCCCCCGTGAACCTCTCAGAAGATGCTCTGCCGTTCTGTGAGCTGAGCCGTGATGCGCAAGGAACACAACCAGGAGTCCATGCTCCAAAGACATTTCAAAGTTGTGAATTTTATATCAACCCAGGTGACTTCATAGCTCAGTTTTTTTTAAGTTCATTCTGAATTTCTACAGAACTACAGAAGTCAAGACGGTGTGGTGCTGGCAATGGACAGGCATATATATTGAGGGAACAGAACTGATAGTACAGAAATAAACACTCATGGTTAATTTATTTTTGACAACAATGCTGAGATGATTCAATGAGAAAAGAATAGTCTTTTCAACACATGTTGCTGAACAACTGGGTATTCATATGCCAAAGAATGGATTTAGATTCTTCCTCATATCAGGCACAAAAATTACCTCGAGTGAATCATAGACATAATGTAAGACTAAAACTGTAAAACTGTTAGCAGAAAACACAGTTAAATCTTGGTGACCTTAATTTATGAACTGATCTCTTAAATATGACACCAGAAGTCACAAGTGGTAAAAGAGAAGTTGGAATTCATCACAAATTATAAACTTCCATGTTTCAAACTACACCATCAAGAAAGTAAAAAGTGATATATATTACTTTTAAGTAAATCTGACTTAAAAGTAAATATGTAAAAAATATTTAAAACTATGTTTTACTCTTTGTACCATATTGTACAGAAACCACTGTAGCAGATATATTTTAATAGAACTATATGAATGCATATAAAGCAGGCTTATTTAGTTCCTGGATATAAAACATTACATAAATATTGCATAAAAGGATCTTGAGGAAGTACTGGCCACTAAGCAGCTGAATTTTGCTTCCAAAACTACCTCTTCATCTCAGAATTTCGTAACATACCACAGACATCACCAGAACCTCTGTTCAGTAAACTGCCATTAGAATCCCAAAAAATTAATTCAGAAAAATAGAAAAGCAACCAAAATATTTGCAAATTATATATTTGATAAAATATTTACATGCAGAATATTAAAAGAACTCATAATTCACTATCTTAAAAAGTAACCCCATTAAAAGTGGGCACAAGATTTAAACAGTCATTTCCTTTTATGAATGGCTAATAAATATATTAAAAGATGTTCAACATGATTCTTCATTGGGGAAATGCAAATCAAAGCCACTACCCATGCACAAGAATGGGTATAATAGGGACTTCCCTGTTGGTCCAGTGGTTAAGAACCTGCCTGGCAGGCACATGGGTTCACCACTAGTCCAGGAAGATCCCACCTGCCATGCAACTAAGCCCGTACAACAGGGCCCATGCAACACAACTACTGAAGCCCAAGCTCTGGAGCTCGCAAGACACAGCTGCTGAAGCCCGTGTGCCTAGAGTCTGTGCTCTGCAACAAGAGAAGCCGCCACAATGAGAAGCCCACACAACCCAGCTAGAGAGAAGCCCCTGCTTGCTGCAGCCGGGGAAAGCCCACACACAGCAACGAAGGCCCAGCACAGCCAAAAATAAACGCTTTTTTAAATAAAAAGAACGGGTATAATAAAATATCCTCTAGATCTTTGGTAATTAAGAAATAAAATAATCCATGGGTCAAAGTGGAATCACAATGGAAGTTAGAAATTATTTTTAACCAGTCATTAATGAAAATATGACATGTCAAAACATAAGATGCACCTAAATACGTTGCCTTAGTCGAAAAGTATTACTTGTTCAAAACACGTTAGAAAAGAAGACTGAAAACCTGATTTCAGCATCCCTCCTCAAAAATCTAGGCAGAATATTAGCAAATGATACTGAAAATGGAAAATAGAAAAAAAGAGAAATTAATGAAATAGAAAACAAAAAACACAGTAGAAAGGATTTACAAAGCTAAAACTTGATTCTTTGAAAAGATCAATAAAACTGATATATTCCTGGTGACACTGAAAAAAAATGACAGAAGGCAAAAATAGTCAATATTAGGAATGAAAAAGGGAATATGTAGATCCTGTTAAAGAGATGATTACAGGATTTTACGAATATTGGGCTTCCCAGGTGGTGCGGTAGTAAAGACTCCACCTGCCAATGTAGGAGACACAAGAGATGTGGATTTGATCCCTGGGTGGGAAAGATCCCCTGGAGGAGGAATTGGCAACCCACTCCAGTGTTCCAGCCTGGAAAATCCCACGGGAGGGAAGCCTGCCATGCTAAAGTCCATGGGGTCGCAAAGTCAGACATGACTGAGCAACTGGGCACACAAATGCACACATAAACAATTTTATGTCTAAAAATGTGTCTCAATTAAGTGGTCAAATTCCTATTAAAGGAATTCAAATATCTAACACCAACTTAAGAAGAATGATATCTCAAGAGTCCTATTACTATTAAAGATGAATTTGTAATTGAAAACCTTCCCACAATGGAAACTATAGGCTCAGATGGCTTCACCACTGTAATTCTACTGAACGGTTAAGGCAGAAATCACTTCACTCTGATCTCTTCCTGAAAGTTCCTAATTTATTCTTTGAGCCTGGCTTAATCTTAATACTAAAATCTGACAAGGCCATTATAAGGATGAAATTTTACACAACTCAACTTCATTCAGTTTTATCAAATTAAATATTAACAAATCGAATCTAGCTGTATATATAAAGGTTCCACGTGAAAACCAAGTTCACTACATGGTTAAATTAACGTCTGAAACTCAATCAACATAATAAAGGAGAAAGTGATATGATAATCAAAATATTTTTACAGATGCAGAAAAATATTTGACAGATTTCAACATCCATTCAAGGATTAAATCTCTTAAATTAGGAACTGCAGTTAACTTTGTTAATCTGATAAACAGTATCTTTGAAGAAAAAAAAAGAAAAGAACATTAACCCACAAAGTATCATGCTTAATGGTGAAATGCTGAAAATTTTTCCTTTGTGATTATAAAGACAAAGACATCCATTATCATCACTTCTATTCAGCTTCATATAGGTGGTCTTAGCTAATGTACTCGATCAGGAAATATTAAATGTATAAGAATTGTGACAGAGTAATATTTTTTTCCACAGATGATATGATTGAATATATATGAAGTTCTAAAGAATTTACCACTAAATTATCAGAATGAGTAAGTGACTTTTAGTAACGTTGCTAAATACAGTACAAGGTCAAAATGCAAAATCCAAATGAATTTTATATGCCAGCAAGAATTTAAAAATTAAACATTTTAAATGACACATACTCATGTATAAATGCATCAAAAAATTCAAATACCTAGTGACAAATACTTAAAATTTAGTGTATCAATCTCTTAACACAGAAAACTATGAAATACTACCAAGAAAATAAATAAATAGAAGAACATATGTTCATGGACTAGAAGACTCAGTATTAGAGAGATGTCTATTCTCGCAAATGTATCCATAATTTGATGTAGTAGGTTAAAAATCATAACATATTTTATATGGAATGTCATGAAATGATTTTTAAATTATATGGAAATGTGAAGGTAAAAGTCAAGATACTTTTGAAGAAGAACAATATGATAGGACCCGCTCTAGTGGGTAGCAGGACTTTTTTGTAAAGATACAATAATTATAAAGATGAGATGTTTGCCAGGTAGAAAAACAGACCCTTGGAATCGTATAGGGAGCCCAAAACAAAGACACATACATTGAGGCACTTAAGAGGACGAGGTAGTAATAGAAAGACAGTCTTTTCAACACACAGTGCTGAGCTAACTGGACATCTATATGAAGTTTTAAAAAATCTCAATACTTACACCTCAATTCTACATAAAAGTCAATTCCAGATATCTAAAACTAACAAGAAAATAATGTTTATAGATGAAAATATGAAACACCAGTATAACCTTAAGGTAGGAAAAATTTTCTTAAACATGGCAGAAAAAAATGCATATCCATAGAGTAAATTATTGATAAGTTGGGCATTATTAAAAATTTTTAAAGTTTATTAAAAGATACCATTAAGTGAGCGAAAAACCAAGCCTTAACGGAAGGTTATTTGCAACACATATATGGGCTTGTTTCCAGAATATATATAGAACTGTAAATTAATAAGATAGAAAACCCAACAGAAAATCAAGTAGAACCAGTTGGGTATAAGCATCTGAAAAGGGACTCAACCACATTAAGTCCCTAGGGAATTGTGAATCACAGCCACAGTGCGATACCAGTTTACACCCACTGCTGTTGCTGCCAAGTTGCTTCAGTCTCGTCTGACTCTTCTGTGACTCCATGGACTGTAGCCCACCAGGCTCCTCTGTCCATGGGATTCTCCAGGCAAGAATACTGGAGTGGGTTGCCATGGCCTCCTCCAGGGGATCTTCCCGACCCAGGAATCGAACCCGAGTCTTATGTCTTCTGCATGGGCAGGCGTGTTCTTTACCATTAGCGCCGCCTGGGGAGCCCTTTATACCCACCACCATGACAAAAAATAAAAAGATGGATACCACCAACCTTGTGGAGCACTGTGAATTCCCTTGGTCTGTCGGTGGGTGTGTAAATTAGTGCAATTACCTTGAATAAGTTTTTACTTATTATTTACTAAAGTGAACATACTCATACTCTTTAACCCAGTAATGCCACTTCTAAATGTATCATATGTGCACCAAAAGCCATGTACATACCTGTTCACATAGCAGCATTCTTTTTTTTCTAATATCTATTTTTTGTTTTGTATTGCTATTTTTTTGAATTTTTAATTTTGTACTAGGGTATACCTAATTAACAATGTCATGACAGTTTCAGGGGAACAGCAAAGGGACTCAGCTATACATATTCATGGATCCATTCTCTCCCAAACTCCCCTCCCATCCAGGCTGCCAAATAACATTAAGCAGAGTTCCAAGTAGGTCCTTGTTTATCCATTTTAAATACAGGAGTGTGTACATGACCATCCCAAACTCCCTAACTATCTCTTCCCCTCAGGCAACTGTAAGTTCACTTTCTAAGTCTATGAGTCTGTTTCTGTTTTGTAAATAACTTCATTTGCATAATTTATTTTTAGATTCTGCATATAAGGGATGTCGTATGGTATTTCTCTTTCTCTGTCTGACTTACTTCACTCAGTATGACACTCTGTGACTATTCATGTTGCTGTAAAAGGCATTATTTCATTCTTTTTAATGGCTGAGTGATATTCCATTGTATGTATGTACCACATCTAAGATTTTTTTGATGTGGACTATTGTTAAAGCCTTTTATTGAATTTGTTACAATATTGCTTCTGCTTTATGTTTTGGTTTTTGGCCTTAAGGTATGTGGGATTTTAGTTCCCTGACCAGGGATCGAACCATACCCCCTGCATTGGAAAGTGAAGTATGAACCACTGGACCTCAGGTTAGTCCCCAGCATCATTCTTAAGAGCCCCAATCAGGAAGCAATCCATATATCTCTACCAGAGAATGCATAAATTGTGTCATATTTGTACAATGGAATAATACACAACAAAGAAAATGAAAAATGGAAACTATTACTGTGTTTAACAATGTAAGTAAATTTCAGAAACAAAATACTGAGTGGAGAAAAGGAAATAATACATACACTAGGATTCCATTTATACAAGTCTCCAAATTTGCTATACTAAACTAGGAGTCTTAGACATCAGGACCCTGGTTACTTGGTGAGAAAGGAAGAGTGACTGCTATAGGGCATCACAGAAACTGCTACGATGCTGATGCTCCCTGGATCTTGACCCAGCCAAGCAGTGACTTTATGGGTATTTTTTCATTGTTCTTTTCTATATGGTTATACTTTATAGCTAAAAATGCACTCTATGAAGTATTGCTAAGATTTTAATTTAGAGTTTTCTAATAATGAAATACAGAAAAGTGGAATCAAATACTTCTTCCCTCATCCCTATTCAGGAGTCCCCAATCTTTTTTGCACCAAGTACCAGTTTCATGGAAGACAATTTTTCCATGGACCGGGGTGGGGGTGTTGGTCGGGGGATAGTTTTGGGATGATTCAAGCACATTACATTTCTTGTGCACTTTATTTCTAATATTATTCATCAGCTCCACCTCAGGCATTAGATCCCAGAGGTTGGGGACCCCTGTTATAGGTGACATTTTCTAGCCTTTCTAAGTATATCTGACATTATCAGATACTAGACTTATGATCCTATAAGATCATGGTCACAAAGACATTGTTTGCCAGAAAAGGAAAAAGTCCTACTTCTCATTGTAGAATCCAGAGATGTCTGCTCCCTTTTACCCAGAGAGTTCTGAAACAATAAGCAACAAAGAGAACAGCACAGAGAAGCACCCAGAGAGAGACAGTCTTCCCTGTTTGGTTCTGATGATGTGACAACTCCTCAAACAGGCGATTCCTATTCATTCTCATCAGAACTAACCTGCATAAATCTTCCATTCACGGCTACAAAGGGAGATACTGTTCTTTTGCTTCATGTATGAATGAACCACTTGCCCCAGTGAAGGTGTTTATTTCAAAACCTTTGAAGGCTAACCTACTGCCAGATGGGAGCCTGGTGAAACCTGATGTCATTTATCTTTGATCTACTTGCAGAAAACTCTTGTCTCAGAACAATTCAAACTTCACAAATGACTGAGGTGTGTAGGTAAGCAGGGGGATTTGAAAGATGCTGGGGGGGGTGCAATAATCAAATGAAAGGTCAGTTATAGCAGCCACCATAATTCAATCAAGGGACAGAACTGGAAGAAAAAAAATGTTTTTTCTTTTACGTGGACCAAGTGTAAAATTCTAACCATTACACAGCTTAGAACTTTTTAACACATGGAAGGGCACTTCCCTGATGGTCCAGGGGTTAAAGCTTTGCCTTCCAATGCAGGTTCGACTCCTGTTCAGGAAGCTATGATCCCAGATGCCTCATGGCCAAAAACCCCAAACACAGAACGGAAACACGTGGAAAGTTCTTGCAAGAGGAAACTGAAAGTTGTGGGTTTATGTGGACACATACTATATAAATTTATGTGAGTTCATACAGAAAACCAAAACTTTCAATTACTTATTATAAAAGTATTCACTTGTCTGTGGAGCTACTAAAGGTGTTTTTTGTGTGTGTTTTTTTAAGGCATTCAATATAGCTTTTTTCTACTAGAGGCAATCAAATCCTTGCATCAGTGCCTACAAAACCTAGGATGAACTGTCTGCTTCTGCACAGAAGATCTGAAAATTGTCACGGACTTGTTTCATCATAGGTTAGCTTGATTACTGAATCTTACAACCCTGAGCCACTAAGGAAGCATTCTTGAATTGTTTCCTGTCTGTGACCATCTTCTTCAGATCTGCCTCCAGCACTCACTTCTGCCAAGACCCACTGTCTGCTTTTTTCTGAGGAAAGTATTAAATACGTAACTACATTAGATGAGCTTCCCTGGTGGCTCAGTGATAAAGAATCCGCCTGCCAATGCAGGAGACACAGGTTCAATGCCTGGATCGGGAAGATCCCCTGGAGTAGGAAATGGCAACCCACTCCAGTATTCTTGCCTGGGAAATCCCATGGACAGAGGAGCCTAGAGCCAGTCACAAAGAGTCAGACACGACTTAGTGACTGAACAACAACTACATAGATGTACCTAAGCTATGTTTTGCTTAGCTAGAAATTTTTCAAAGGTGGAGAGAAATAGGTCATGTTTCAAAAATGTAAGTACAGTTGAAGAGAATCCCTCAGCTAAGCATAGTCTTTACCAGCCATTTGGCAGAAGTTCGGGAAACACGTGAAGGTTGCCTGTACTGCAGCGCAATTCCAGTGAGCTCTCAGAGTTACAGGGAAGTTCTGAGGTAAACCTTTCACCCTCATGAATGTAAAAAATGGGTTTCACTCATTTGTTCATTTGGCAAATATTTATTGCACATCTCACTTTGCTTCACTTTCACTGCTAGATCAGAGTCACTGGTACTTGAGTCTGAATTGGTGAAAAGTGTTGCAACAGTACAATGAAAGAAAAGTAGGAAGAACTATACGAAAGTGAATACCAAATTAGACTTACACTTAAATACAGATAAAAACATTTTCCTTTGAAAACAAGATGACCATGAGGCATATCCCTGCTTCTCTCCATCACTCTCATTAGTAATGAGCCAAGGTGTAGGTCTATTTGTCTGGAGCAGGGGTCTCCAATTTCTGGGATCTAATGCCTGATGATCTGAGGTGGAGCTGATGTAATAATAATAGAAATAAAGTGCACTGTAAATGTAACGTGCTTGAGTTAATCCAAAACCACCCCTCTCTCTGGTCCGAGGAAAAACTGTCTTCCATGAAACCTGTCCCTGGTGCCAAAAATGTTGGGGACCACTAGTCCAGAGGCTGTTATCCTGAATTACAGACAAGCACAGACGGAGTTCATTAGCTTCCCTTCAGCCAGGCTAACTTCAATTGCCTTGACTTTTATGGAAATATCATTAAAGAAACTCTCTCTTTAATAGCAATCTTTGACATTCCATAGCCTGTTAAGAAAACTGAGGAAGCAGAAGAGATTTCTTCTTATTGAGGAGTCTGAAGCCTTCTAATTCAGAATATTATAAAATGACCTCTTTATTATATCAGATGCCATAGCCTAAGAGATGATGCAAACGCCTTAATAATTACTGTACTGTCTGTTTCCTACTGAGATAAAACTGGTTCAAGTCCAGTTCAACAAAACACATATAAAGAAGTAGCAAGCAAAAGATAGAATTTTTCCTTAAATCTAAAACAGGATGCTGTATTTTGTCCTAATAGATAACAGTTCATGTCACCATGCATATAATTAACATTTTCGCCAAAAGCAAAATAAACATAAAAATTATTAATTTCCTGAGGGGCAAAAGTGAAATATTTATATATTTTGTATTTTCTTGTTTGTTGAGGCTTTATGAAATTTGGTCTTCTTTTTACACTTAAATGTGCAAGTATGAGACGTAAAATTTCCTGTAAGTATAGCAACAAGAAATTTAAAACATAGAAAGCTTTTGCACGGCAAAGGAAACCATTAACAAAATGGAAAGGCAACCTACCAAATGGGAAAAAATATTTCCAAATCATATGTCTGACAAGGGGTCAGTATGAAAAACACATAAAGAACCCATATAACTTAACAGTTAAAAAAAAAAACCTGATTAAAAAAAAGGCGGATCTGAATAGACACTTTTTCCAGAGAAGACATACAAATAGTCAACAAGTACATGAAAGTATGCTCAGCACCACTAATTATCAGGTAAATACAAATCAAAACTACAATGGGATATCATCTCATACTCGTTAGAATAGCTTTTATCAAAAAGACTAGCAGTAAGTGCTAGAGAGGATGTGGAGAAAAGGGAAGGAATGTGTACTGTTGGTGGGAATGTAAATTGGTGCAGATACTAAAATTAAGAACAGAATTAGCATATGACCCAGCAATTCCATTTCTGGGTATTTATCCAATGGGGTGAAAATGCTAACTTGAACCCCCATGTTCATTTCAGCATTATTTATAGTAGCCAAATATGGAAACAACCCAAGTGTCCACCGATGGATGAATGGATAAAGATGTTGTGGTATATATCTAAAATGGAATCTTATTCAGCTATAAAAAGAAGGAAATCTGGCCATTTGCAACAATATGGATAGACCTTGAGTGCCTTATGCTAAGTGAAATAAATCAGAGAAAGACAAATACTGCATGATCTCACTTACATGTGGAATCTAAAACAAAACAGAAAAGAGCTCACAGATAAAGAGAACAGACTGGCGGTTGCCAGAGGTGGGGAGCAAGGGAAGGGGTGGGCAAAATACATGAACAGGGTCAAAGAGGACAAACTTTCAGTTATAAAGTAAATAAGTCGTGGGGGTGTAATGTACAGCCTGGTGACTGTAGTTAATAATACTGGACTGCATATTTGAAAGTCGCTAAGAGACTAAATCTTAAAAGTTCTGATCATGAGGAAAGAAATTTTAGTAATTATGTATGGTGGTGGATGTTAACTAGACTCACTGTAGTACTCATTTTACAAAGTACACAAATAATGAATCATCACATTGCACACCTAAAACTAATACAATGCTATATATCAATTATACCTACATTTTTAGAGACATAGGCTTCTCCCCAACATTAAATTACAGACTTGTAGAAAGAAAAGTGGCTGAGCAAGGACACCAAGAGTGTGTTTCCAGCTGAAAAGCTGAACTTTCTCACAAGGAGAGCTTCCCCATGCATCAGGGGCCTCTAGAACTTCTTTAATTGGCTTCACTAGCCCCTTGTCTGACTGTCCTTGCCACACCTCTGCCCACCTTAACAGAAAGTAAAATAATAAGCTCTTCTCAAGGAAAGGAACTCCTATTATTCATGAATCTGGGTTCTTTTCTTTTTGTGCGCATCTAACACTTGCTCCTTGGAAGAAAAGCTATGACAAACCTAGACAGCATATTAAAAAGCAGAGACATTACTTTGCCAACAAAGGTCCATATAGTCAAAGCTATGGTTTTTCCAGTAGTCATGTATGGATGTGAGAGTTGGACCATAAAGAAAGCTAGTGCTGAAGAACTGATGCTTTTGAACTGTGGTGTTGGAGAAGACTGTTGAGAGTCCCTTGGACTGCACGGAGATCCAACCAGACAATCCTAAAGGAAATCAGTCCTGAATATTCATTGGAAGGACTGATGCTGAAGCTGAAACTCCAGTACTTTGGCCACCTGATGTGAAGAACTGACTCATTGGAAAAGACCCTGATGCTGGGAAAGATTGAAGGCAGGAGAAGGGGATGACAGAGGATGAGATGGTTGGATGGCATCACCAATTCAATGGACATGAATGAGTAAGCTCCAGGAGTTGGTGATGGACAGGGAAGCCTGGCATGCTGCAGTCCATGGGGTTGCAAAGAGTCAGACACGACTGAGAGACTGAACTGAACTGAGTGCATGTACTTGTCAAAGGCCTAACACTTTTCACTTCTCATCAAGAGCCGAAACTCACCATCGTTTCATTCCTCTATTTTTATTAGTGAAACTGAAAGTCGCTCAGTTGGGCCTGACTCTGTGACCCCTACTGGAGTGGATAGCCTTTCCCTTCTCCAGGGGATCTTTGCAATCCAGGGATCAAACCCAGGTCTCCCACATTGCAGGTGGCAGCTGAGCCACAAGGGAAGCCCAAGAATACTGGAGTGGGTGGCCTATCCCTTCTCCAGCGAATCTTCCCAACCCACGAATCGAACTGTGGTCTCCTTCTTTGCAGGCAGATTCTTTACCAACTGAGCTATCAGGGAAGCAGTAGATGTAGCAAAATACCCTTTTTATAAAAAGAAGAAGTAAAAAAATCTACTTTGAAATATTCTGAAGGTTTATCATTAAAAATAGAACTCCCATAAGATCCAACTTCTGGGACTATATATCCAGATGAAAACATTAACTCGAAAAGATATTGGAACCATGTTCATAGCAGCATTATTTGCAATAGTCAAGACAAGGAAACAACCTGTGTGTCTATGAATGGATGAATGGATAAAGAAGTGTGGCATGAATATACAATGGAACATCATTCAATTATAAAAAATAAGCAAATTCTACCATTTTCAACAATGGACCTTGAGGGCACTGTGCTAAGTGAAATGTCAGACAGAGAAAGACAAATGCAGAATGATCTCACTTATATGTAGAATATTTTAAAAAATCAAAACAAACAAGCAAAAAAACCCTCCAATCCTCACCCCCAACAAATTTATAGAAATAAGAGGTCAGATTTGCAGTTACCAGAGGCTAGGGTTGGGGGAGGGGGGATTGATGAGAGGTAATCAAAAGGTATAAACTTCTAGCTTCCAGATTAGTTCAGTTCAGTTCAGCCTCTCAGTTGTGTCTGATTCTTTGCAACCCCATGGACTGCAGCACGCCAGGCCTCCCTGTCCATCACCAACTCCCAGAGCTTACTCAAACTCATGTCCATCGAATAGGTGATGCCATCCAACCATCTCATCCTCTGTCATCCTCTTTTCTTCCTTCCTTCAATCTTTCCCAGCATCAGGGTCTTTTCCAATGAGTCAGTTCTTCACATCAGGTGGCCAAAGTACTGGAGTTTCAGCTTCAGCATCAGTCTTTTCAATGAATATTCAGGACTGATTTCCTTTAGGATTGACTGGTTTGATCTCCTTGCAGTCCAAGGGACTCTCGAGAGTCTTCTCCAACATCACAGTTCAAAAGTACCAATTCTTCGCTGCTTAGCTTTCTTTACAGTCCAACTCTCACATGACTACTGGAAAAACCATAGCTTTGACTATATGGACCTTTGTTGGCAAAGTAACATCTCTGCTTTTCAATATGGTGATGAGGTTGGTCATAGCTTTTCTTCCAAGGAGCAAGTGTCTTTTTCTTTCATGGCTGCAATCACCATCTGCAGTGATTTTGGAGAACAAAAAAATAAAGTCTGTCACTGTTTCCCCACCTATTTACCATGAAGTGATGAGACTGGATGCCATGATCTTAGTTTCTGAATATTGAGTTGTAAGCCAACTTTTTCACTCTCCTCTTTCACTTTCATCAAGGGGCTCTTTAGTTCTTCTTCACTTTCTGCCATTAGGGTGCTGTCATCTGTGTATCTGAGGTTATTGATATTTCTCCCGGCAATCTTGATTCCAGCTTGTGCTTCATTCAGCCCAGCATTTCTCATGATGTCCTCTGCATAGAAGTTAAATAAGCAGGGGGACAATATACAGCCTTGACGTACTCCTTTCCAATTTGGAAGCAGTCTGTTGTCCCATGTCTGGCTCTGTTACTTCTTGACCTGAATACAGGTTTCTCAGGAGGTAGGTCAGGTGGTCTGGTATTCCCATCTCTTTCAGAATTTTCCAGAGTTTGTTGTGACCCACACAGTCAAAGGCTTTGGCATAGTCAAGGAAGCAGATGTTTTTTCTGGAACTCTCTTGCTTTTTCGATGATCCAACAGATGTTGGACCAGATAAATAAACACTAACGATGCAATGTACAACCATGATGACCTTAGTCGACACTCCTACATGATTTATAGGAAAGTTGTTAAGAGAGTACATCTCAAGAGTTCTCACAGGGGGATACTTTTTCTTTTTATTGAAGTGAGGGATGTTAACTAAGCCTATTTTGGTAATTATTTCACAATATATGTAATATATGTAAATCAAACCATCACACTGTATACCTTAAACTTTTATAGTGATTATGTCAATTCAGTTCAGTTCAGTCGCTCAGTCATGTCCAACTCTTTGCGACCCCATGTTCAATGCAGCACACCAGGCCTCCCTGTCCATCACCAAATCCCAGAGTTCACCCAAACTCATGCCCATCAAGTTGGTGGTGCCATCCAGCCATCTCATCCTCTGTCATCTACCGGGGTCCAGCCCCAGCAGGATCCAGGGGTACCCTCAGGATGGACAGCGTTGGCGAAGAGAGAGAGAGAGAAAGAATGACACAGGGTGACCAACCTTCGGTGAGCGAGGCCCGTCACTTTATTTTCAGAGGGAGCTTTTATACCCTGAGTGGTACATTGAGCAAAGTGAAAAATGCAGAGTCATGCAGAATCAGCTCAACATTCCATCAGTATTAACTTTTATCAATACCAGGTTTCTTCCTGCATACCGTTTCACAAACAAGGGTCTTATTTTTTGTACATTATCTTCTGGCCCAGAGGCTTGTTGACATTTTATGACCCCTTTTTGATAACGGTTGGTCAGCTAGAACACTTACTTTCCCTTGAAATGTTTTTTCTTAAATTGCTTAGCCTGCGTCACCCTTAAAGTACAGAGTTACATTTTTATGGAGCAAAGGTTCAGTGGGTTACAGCAAAGAAGAACTTATTAACTCAAAGTTTAATGTTGCTAATGCTAAGGCTACTACTTGTTTTTTCTACATCCTAACTCTATGCACTCCCAGGAACACAGTGGATAAAGAATGCGGGAACTTGGCAGCAAGCATTGGCTCAACAATGTTGCAAGAGTCTGGATAAACCTGCCAAGTAAGCTAGAATGCTAACAGGGGGTTTGAATTGAAATACTCCTTTCATACCCAGGAGATTTATCAACTAGAGCCCTAAGTTGATTTTTTCCAGAGAAAGGTGGTCAGGGATAGCCCCCTGTTAATGTCAGAAGAGTTGGTGAAAGGCATAAAATAGTAAGACACACAGATTCTGGTTTTGGGGTAGATGCTCAAACAGGTCCAGGGGGTCCCTCGAGCCCTGATCCACCTTGCTCTTCAGGTCTCTTCCGCATGACCTTGTCTCAGGGGGGATCGGCCCAAGGAGTCCCTCGAGTCCTGAAGCCTTGCTTGTCAGGTCTCCTTCACATGACCTTGTCATGGGTGGGATCTCCTGTGCTGGCTCCTGGCAGTCATCTCCTTCTCCTCCTGCCCCCAATCCCTCCCAGCATCAGAGTCTTTTCCAATGAGTCAACTCTTCCTGTGAGTTGGCCAAAATATTGGAGTTTCAGCTTTAGCATCAGTCCTTCCAAAGAACACGAGGACTGATCTCCTTTAGAATGGACTGGTTGGATCTCCTTGCAGTCCAAGGGACTCGCAAGGGTCTTCTCCAACACCACAGTTCAAAAGCACCAATTCTTTGGCACTTAGCTTTCTTTACATTTCTCAATAAAACTGGACAAAAAAAATTTGGAATAAATTTTTCAAAAGGACTGCACTTAAAACTGCAAAGCACTGTCAAAAGAAAGACTTAAAGAAGACTTAAATAAACAGAAAGGTATCCATATCACATATTAATGGGTCAGAAGATTGTTAAGATGGCCATATTCCCCAGAGTGATCTATGAGTTCAATGCACTGCCTATCAAAAGGTACTCTTTCCTGCAGGTGTTGAAAAACTGATCCTAAAATTCATATGGAAGTAAAAGCAACTTAAAGTAACTAAAGCTGTCTTTAAAAAAGAATAAATAAATTGTAGGACTCAAACTTCCTGGTTTCAATATTGGTAATTGAGACAGGGTGGTGCTGGCATATAGAGAGACATATAGGTCAGCAGAACAGAAGAGTCCAAAAATAAACCTTCACATTTATGGTTAACTTATTTTCATCAGGATACAAAGGCAATTTGAAGGGGAAAGGTCTTTATAATGAACGTTGCCCAGACAACTGAATATCCATAAGCAAAAGAATGAATCGAAATGCCTTCTTCACACTTCACATAAAAATGTGCACACATAAAAATGTGCACACACATTGCACACAAAAAAACTTAATAATAGAACTGGAGAAGAAAATGGCAATCCACTCCAGTATTCTTGCCTGGGAAATCCCATGGACAGAGAAGCCTGGTGGGCTACAGTCCATGACATCGCAAAAGAGTTGGACGTGACTTAGCAATTGAAAAACAACATAGAACTAACCTTAAGAACTGAAGCTATAAAACTCTTAGCAGAAAACATAGGAATCAATATTCAAGACTTGAGTTAGGCAGTATCTTCTTAGATGCAACACCAAAAAGTACACGTAACAAAAGGAAATAAATAGATAAATTGGACTTGATCAATTAAAACCTAGTACTACAAGTGATACCATCAAGAGAGTGAAAAGAGAGCCAACAGTATGTGAGAAATAATTACAAATAATACATCTGATAAGGGTCTGATATCTAGAATACATAAAGAAAACTTACAACATAATAAAAAGATAACCTAATTAATAAGTGAGCAGGGGATCTGAATAGACACTTCTCCAAAGAAGACATACAAATGACCAATAAACACAAGAAAAGATACTTAGTTCAGTTCAGTTCAGTCGCTCAGTTGTGTACGACTCTTTGCGACCCAATGAATTGCAGCACGCCAGGCCTCCCTGTCCATCACCAACTCTCGGAGTTCACTCAAACTCACGTCCATTGATTTGGTGATGCCATCCAGCCATCTCATCCTCTGTCATCCCCTTCTCCTCCTGCCCTCAATCCCTCCCAGCATCAGAGCCTTTTCCAATGAGGCAACTCTTTGCATGAGGTGGCCAAAGTATTGGAGTTTCAGCTTTAGCATCAGTCCTTCCAAAGAGCACCCAGGGCTGATCTCCTTTAGAACGGACTGGTTGGATCTCCTTGCAGTCCAAGGGACTCGCAAGAGTCTTCTCCAACACCATAGTTCAAAAGCACCAATTCTTTGGCGCTCAGCTTTCTTCACAGTCCAACTCTCACATCCATACATGACCACTGGAAAAAACAGCGTTGACTAGATGGACCTTTGTTGCCAAAGTAATGTCTCTGCTTTTTAATATGCTATCTAGGTTGGTCATAACTTTCCTTCCAAGAGTAAGCATCTTTTAATTTCATGGCTGCAGTCACCATCTGCAGTGATTTTGGAGCCCCCCAAAATAAAGTCTGACACCATTTCCCCATCTATTTCCCATGAAGTGATGGGACCAGATGCCATGATCTTCGTTTTCTGAATGTTGAGCTTTAGGCCAACTTTTTCCCTCTCCTCTTTCACTTTTATCAAGAGGCTTTTTAGTTCCTCTTCACTTTCTGCCATAAGGGTGGTTTCATCTGCATATCTGAGGTTATTGATATTTCTCCTGGCAATCCTGATTCCAGCTTGTGCTTCATCCAACCCAGCGTTTCTCATGATGTACTTTGCATAGAAGTTAAATAAGCAGGTTGACAATATACAGCCTTGACATACTCCTTTTCCTACTTGGAACCAGTCAGTAGCCATTAGGGAAATGTAAGTCAAAACAATATCACTTCATAATGGCTATTAAAAATAAAGGCTGGAGAAATATGCCATGTTCATGGGTCAGAAGACTCAATATAGTGAAAATGAGTATACTATCCAAAGCAATCTATAGATTCAATGCAATCCGTATCAAGCTACCAATGGTATTTTTCACAGAGCTAGAACAAATAATTTCACAATTTGTACGGAAATACAAAAAACCTCGAATAGCCAAAGCAATCTTGAGAAAGAAGAATGAAACTGGAGGAATCAACCTGCCTGACTTCAGGCTCTACTACAAAGCCACAGTCATCAAGACAGTATGGTACTAGCACAAAGACAGAAATATAGATCAATGGAACAAAACAGAAAGCCCAGAGATAAATCCACACACCTATGGACACATTATCTTTGACAAAAGAGGCAAGAATATACAATGGATTAAAGACAATCTCTTTAACAGTGGTGCTGGGAAAACTGGTCAACCACTTGTAAAAGAATGAAACTAGAACATTTTCTAACACCATACACAAGAATAAACCAAAATGGATTAAAGATCTAAACGTAAGACCAGAAACTATAAAACCCCTAGAGGAGAACATAGGCAAAACACTCTCCGACATAAATCACACAGGATCATCTATGACCTACCTCCCAGAATATTGGAAATAAAAGCAAAAATACACAAATGGGACCTAATTAAACTTAAAAGCCTCTGCAAACCGAAGGAAACTATAAGCAAGGTAAAGATAGACTTCAGAATGGGAGAAAATAATAGCAAATGAAGCAACTGACAAACAACTAATCCCAAAAACATACAAGCAACTCCTGCAGCTCAATTCCAGAAAAATAAACGACCCAATAAAAAAATGAGCCAAAGAATTAATAGACATTTCTCCAAAGAAGACATACAGATGGCTAACAAACACATGAAAAGATGCTCAACATCACTCATTATCAGAGAACTGCAAATCAAAACCACAATGAGGTACCATTTCACGCCAGTCAGGATGGCTGCAATCCAAAAGTCTACAAGCAATACATGCTGGAGAGGGTGTGGAGAAAAGGGAACCCTCTTACACTGTTGGTGGGAATGCCAACTAGTACAGCCACTATGGAGAACAGTGTGGAGATTCCTTAAAAAACTGCAAATAGAACTGCCATATGACCCGGCAATCCCATTGCTGGGCATACACACCGAGGAAACCAGAATTGAAAGAGACATGTGTATCCCAATGTTCATCTCAGCACTGTTTATAATATGGAATGGAAGCAACCTAGATGTCCATCAGCAGATGAATGGATAAGAAAGCTGTGGTACTTATACACAACGGAGTATTACTCAGCTATTAAAAAGAATACATTTGAATCAGCTCTAATGACGTGGATGAAACTGGAGCCTATTATACAGATGAAGTAAGCCAGGAAGAAAAACACCAATACAGTATACTAACACATATATATGGAATTTAGAAAGATGGTAACGATAACCCTGTATGCGAGACACCAAAGAGACACAGATGTATAGAACAGTCTTTTGGACTCTGTGGGAGAGGGAGAGGGTGGGATGATTTGGGAGAATGGCATTGAAACATGTATAATATCATATATGAAACGAATCCAGCCAGTCCAGGTTTGATACATGATACTGGATGCTTGGGGCTGGTGCACTGGGATGACCCAGAGGGATGGTACGGGAAGGGAGGAGGGAGAGGGGTTCAGGATGGGAACACGTGTATACCTGTGGCAGATTCATGTTGATGTATGGCAAAACCAATACAATATTGTAAAGTAATTAACCTCCAATTAAAATAAATTTTTTAAAAAGAAAAATAAATAAAAATAATTTTGTAATGCTCAGTTTTGTGACCTGCCCTGAATTTCATCAGGGGTAAGAGAACAACTAAACACACAAAATAAATTTAAAGTAAGAGTTTAAAATAAAATGTTCGATGATTGCAAAAAAAAAAAAAAAGGCTGATAATAACAAGCGTTGGTGAGAATACAGAGAAACTGCAACTCTTATACCTTGCCAGTGGAAATGTAAAATAGCACAGCTGCTTGGAAAACGGATTCAGTTCAGTTCAGTTCAGTTCAGTCGCTCTTCCTAAATTACTATATGAACTAGGAAGTTCTCTCCTACCTATGAGGTTGTATGTGTATGCTCAGTGTGTCCAACTCTCTGTGACCCAGTGGAGTATAGCTTGCCAGGCTCCACTGTCCATGGGATTTTCCAGGCAAGAATATTAGAGTGGATTGCCATTCCATACTCCAGGGAATCTTCCGGACCCAGGGATCAAACCTGTGTCTTCTGCACTGGCAGGTGGATTCTTCACCACTAAGAAAGACACCTAGAAAGGTGCCACCTAGAAAGACACCTATGAGGTTAGAAAACACACATTCACACAAAGATTCGTACATGAATGTTCATTCTAGAAACAATCTAAGTGCTCATCAACTCATGCATGGATAATGTGTACAGTATGTTTATATAATGGAACATACTTTGGCAATAAAAGTTAAAGAACCAATACCCGCTATAACACAAAAAGCCCTTACAAACATGCTGTGTGAAAGAAGCCAGCCACAAAAGACCACGTGTTATATGGTTTCTTTTATGTGAAATGTCCATGATAGGGAAATTGGAGAAGCAGAAAGATGATTAGTAAGGCTGCCTAGGGCAGGGGGTTGAGTGTGTAGAATTCAATGGGGGAACAGGCATGGTGTTATTTTTGGGTGACAAAAATTTTCTAAAATTAGATTGTGACAATGGTGGCACAACTCTATGAATAGACTGAAAATCATCAAACTATATCCTTTATAAATAGGTGAAATGTATGGCAGGTGAATTATACCTCAAGGTGGATCAGAGGTTAAAGCATCTGCCTGTAATGCAGGAGACCTGGGTTCGATCCCTGGGTCGGGAAGATCCCCTGGAGAAGGAAATGGCAACCCACTCCAGTATTCTTGCCTGGAGGATCCCATGGACACAGGAGCCTGGTGGGCTATAGTCCATGGGGTCGCAAAGAGTCGGACACGACTGAGCGACTTCACATTCACTCACATTCACATCCAAGGCCATTAAAAGGAAGGATAAAGGGAGGGAAAGAGGAGGGCTGGAGGAACTGGAGGTTTGACTCAAAGGAAATGTTTTGAAGGACAGGAATCAAGTGTGTATATTCTCAGCACCAGAGAACACCACAAACAGATCATGATGTGTAAAATTAACAGAAAGAATGTTAAATGATAATTAAAGTGCTGTAAATGGATAATAGGTGTGTGTTCCACTTTATATCTCTAGCACTTTAGAGCAATGTAGGTTGTTTTTGGAAAATTAGTTTTGGCATACTGATTAATCTTATCTTGTTCAAAATTTAGAGCTCTGATACTGCTTCTGTGAACCATCCTAGCATTTATTAAGTACTCACTTACATTTTCAGATGGTTAGAGATGGAAAAACACAAAAACTGGATCCCAGTATTATATTTGGTGAAACAAAGCAAAGGTACACAGAGCGGGAACCTAGCTAAATACAATTTCACCCATTTAACATATATTTAAAGACTACCTATGATGTACAAAGGACTGTTTTGAGTAGGAGAAGCCTGGGGATAAAAATTAAAATGGGTGAAACTATATTCCCTTCCTTAAAATATTCAAAAATATTCAAATATTAGAAAATGAAAACAAGTACACAAATAGGTATGATACATTATGTGATAAATACCTAAAAGATAAACATTTTAATGGGAGGTCAGAGAAGGGCAAACTAATTTAGGGCTAATGGAATTAGAGAAGATTTCAAAAGCCTTCCAGCTACTGATCTGTTTCTCACCTTCTCTCTTAAACAAAAGAGAACAAAAACTTTAATATTTATGTATTTTAATTTTTATCAAAATCACAAAAGATTCAGATAGTTCCCCAAGGTTAAGAAGAGACTCCAGCCAGCCTCATTTCCATCCCTGCATTTTTCCCTCCCAGAGGCAACCAGTTTTACCTCTTTTAGCTGATTGCTTCCTTTTTTAAAAATAATATACTTACATCACTATTTCTTGGCTTTACAGTTTTAGGTGTTAGCATTAACTTACCACTACAAAAGAGAATTTGTTTTATTTCCAAGGCCTTTATGACACATTGCTTCCTCCCCATTCCTTCACCCTCTCATTAATTAATTTTGTAATTTTGCCTAGATTTATATTTCAGTGTTTACATTATTAAGACTGTGACCTACTATTTATAATCGAGCCATCTGGTAAACCATGAATAATCTTATCCTTCCTAAACTGCTTTTCCTTTTCCATATCTTTTCATTTGTTTGATCTCCACTACCATACCTGTCTGACATGACTGAGCGAATGAACTGAACTGAACTGAACCATACCTGCTGAGGACTAACAGATCTCTTTTTCTAGCCAAGTTTTCTCTCTTGATACTGAGGCCTACAGATTTCTTTTTAAATTCAACAACATCATAAAAACATCAACTGACCACCTACTGTATGTCCGGCATTCTACTGATACTAAGCACTTTGCATGTATTGGCTCAGTTAAACCACGTGATTCTATTTTTATATTCAGTTCAGTTCAGTCGCTCAGTCCTGTCTGACTCTGTGACTCCATGGACTGTAGCACGCCAGACCTCCCTGTCCATCAACAACTCCCGGAGTTTACCCAAACTCATGTCCATTGAGTCAGTGATGCCATCCAGCCATCTCATCCTCTGTCATCCCATTTTCCTCCTGCCCTCATCCCTCAATCTTTCCCAACATCAGGGTCTTTTCAAATGAGTCAGCTCTTCACATCAGGTGGCCAAAGTATTGGAGTTTCAGCTTCAACATCAGTCCTTCCAATGAATACTCAGGACTGATCTCCTTTAGGATCGACTGGTTGGATCTCCTTGCAGTCCAAGGGACTCGCAAGAGTCTTCGCCAAAACCACAGATCAAAAGCATCAATTCTTTGGCACTCATCTTTCTTTGTAGCCCAACTCTTGCATTCATACATGACTACTGGAAAAACCATAGCCTTGACTAGACTGATCTTTGTTGGCAAAATAATGTCTCTGCTTTTGAATATGCTGTCTAGGTGGGTTATAACTTTCCTTCCAAGGTGTAAGCATCTTTTAATTTCACGGCTGCAGTCACCATCTGTAGGGATTTTGGAGCCCCAAAATATAAATTCTGACACTGTTTCCCCATCTATTTGCTGTGAAGTGATGAGACCGGATGCCATGATCTTCATTTTCTGAATGTTGAGCTTTAAGCTAACTTTCCTCTTTCACTCTCCTCTTTCACTTTCATCAAAGGGCTCTTTAGTTCTTCTTTGCTTTCTGCCATAAGGGTGGTGTCATCTGCATATCTGAGGTTATTGATATTTCTCCCGGCAATCTTGATTCCAGCTTGTGCTTCTTCCAGTCCAGCGTTTCTCATGATGTCCTCTGCATATAAGTTAAATAAGCAGGGTGACAATATACAGCCTTGATGTACTCCTTTCCTATTTGGAACCAGTCTGTTGTTGCATGTCCAGTTCTAGCTGTTGCTTCCTGACCTGCATACAGGTTTCTCAAGAGGCAGGCCAGGTGGTCTGGTATTCCCATCTCTTTCAGAATTTTCCACACTTTATTGTGATCCACACAGTCAAAGGCTTTGGCATAGTCAATAAAGCAGAAATAGATGTTTTTTCTGGAATTCTCTTGCTTTTTTGATGATCCAGTGGATGTTGGGAATTTGATATTTGGTTCCTCTGCCTTTTCTAAAACCAGCTTGAATATCTGGAAGTTCACAGTTCACATATTGCTGAAGCCTGGCTTGGAGAATTTTGAGCATTATTTTACTAGCTTATGAGATGAATGCAATTGTGCAGTAGTTTGAGCATTCTTTGGCACTGACTTTCTTTGGGATTGGAATGAAAACTGATATTAGGTACTATTATAAATACACTTTTTACAGTTATGGAAAATAAAGTATAAAAAGTGCTAACTTGCCCAACTACACAGTTATGTAAAGTCAAGCAGTGGGACTCAAGAACTATGACCATAACCACCTAAAATTCAACCTCTTTCAGTAAACATATGTTAACTGGCAGCCACCTTTAGTCAGGCATGGTTTGTACCATGACAACTAAATCAAATTATTCTTGCCTTTATGAGCTCACAGTCCGATGGCATGACACACAAACAAGAATGCAATGGAGCACATGCATTCTTTAGTGCATTAATAGTAAATAGAATAATACATAGAAATCAGACAATAAATAAAGACTTTCACTTTTAGAAACAAATATTGACTAAACACATATCGGTGCCAGGCTCTGTACTTGGTGTTGAGGACACAGTGTTAAGACAAGAATTTTCCAGGCTGGGAGGGGAATAGGAAAGAGAAAAAGGAGTGATTCAGAGTGCATGTGCAAAGGCCAAGAGATAAAAGAGCACAAAATGCACAAACTGTTACCGAAAGCAATTGAGAAAAACTGTAATACATAATGTTAAGCGGGGGATGGCGAGGTATGATGTTGAAGAGATTAAAAACCCAACAAATCAGAGAGGTCTGTATAAAATGTTGAAGAGCTTGGACTATAGTCTAATGATAAATCTGGTACTCATAGTATGTATGTGTGGAGAGGGAAGTGATCTTACGTGTGCTTTTAAACTCTGATTAGTGTGGAGAATGGACTAGATGGAAGTATGACTGAAAGCATACCTGTCTTTTGTTGTTGAGTTGTAAAAATTCTTTATATAGTTTGGAGAGGACATCCTTACCAGATACATGATTTGCAAATATGTGCTCAAATTACTTGGGTTCCCTTTTACTTTCTTGATACTGTCCTTTGATGGAGAGGTTTTTTAATTCTGATTAAGTCCAATTTATCTGTATTTGGTGTTGTTCATCAATTTAAGAAACCACCACGAAATACAAAGTCATGAAGATTTGTTTCAATATTTTCTTCAAAGGGTTCTATAACTTCAGCACTTGCAATTCCACATGAGTTTTAGGATTTGCTTTTCCATTTCTGCAAAAATAACAGGTTTGGGGGAATATTTCTTCTTAAGGATATTAAGTCTTCCAATCCATGAATGCAGGATGTCTTTCCACTTATCTAGGTCTTAATTTCTTTCATTAATGTTGCAAAGTAGGAAGTGATCTTTAGGTTGACTGTGTGGAGTGAGAAGGAAAGGGAGTGACCTGGGATGGCATTTGGACTTTCAGGCATCTGTCACACTGGCTGATGTGGCATTCCACCGTGGGAAACCAGGGTAGAGACTGATAGGAGGAAACATTGCTGAGTTGAGTTTAGGCATATTCAGACTCAGTGCCTATGAGACCAGATAGTTAATCTTCTTTTAAGATGGCATCACTGACTCGATGGACGTGAGTTTGAGTGAACTCTGGGAGTTGGTGATGGACAGGGAGGGCTGGTGTGTTGCAATTCATGGGGTCGCAAAGAGTCAGACATGACTGAGCAACTGAACTGACTGAATGAACTGACTTCAGCAAAAGTGTATGTTTTGTATTAAACATGGCATTTCAAAACTGAGAGCTCTTTTCCAGGAGACTTCTTTGTCATCAAGAAAGAATATGTTTGATACAGCTTTTGTATTGTGAATTTTATTGCATTTTTTGCATTGCATATTTACCATATCAATAGGCTATTATATGTTTACCTCAAGCAATTAGAATCTCATTTAAAACAAAGAATGTTTTTAAATATTACCATAAGAAATCATCTTTTCTTTGAATTTTAACATGGAATACAGTTAATGTTTCCCTACCTTTGGATAGCATTGGCCCCTTTATACTCACCATATAATTTTCCTTTTAAGTATTCTGCAATTGATGGCACAAGTCAAGTACAGTATACTTTTCATCAAGCATGGAAACATCTTCCTTTTTCTGTCATGCCCCCATCCCTCACACTGTCCTCTCCACATAAAATCTGTGTTAAGTGCAGACAACAGATTGACACTCAGCTCCTTGCCAGCCCTCTTAGGAGGTGGAGAGACTAAAATGACTGCTGTGATGACCTAGTGCTTTGCTACCTAGCAAAGGTTAATTTTGCATATTCACTGGTATATTATTTAATACTAGCAAGAACAACTTTTTGCATATTATTCTATACAACATTTATAAAAGGACATGTTTTTAATTATTCAATTTTTAAAACCAATCTATAATGACTGTCCTGCAGTAGAAGAGTAAAACTCAAGGTTTTTAAAAATCAAAGTAAAGTGAGTATATAGCATGAATTTATGGTGAAACAGAGTGCTAACGAATAAACAAAACCTAAATCAGGGCACTGTCCTGCATTACTGCAGTCATAATGAGCAGTGACTATATAAAATGAGAAACTGTCTACATCATATGAATACTATTAATGACAGGGCTTTTTTTTTCATTAAAATGGCAAGAGTACAAATAACTTGTATTAGTAAAATACAATAGTGTTCAGACTATAATATCAACATGAAATCGAAGTCTATGGACAGAAAAGGTAAGGGATTTTGGAGACTTTGAGGCAAAAAAGGAAACATCACTAAACTTGTTACGCTACATTATAGACAGCTGCCACGGGCAAAAATAAATAAATAAAATGGCAATTAAGTTGATTGCAGTATTTTAATATTTTAAAGGAAAACGTATGAAAAATACAGATTTTAAAAAATAATCTTACATTCTTGACAGAGATAGTATTACCTACCTTCTAAAAACAGTAGGGGTAAACAATTGTAGAAAATGTATGCTAATTAATGGTACAACACTAAGGATTTAAAAACCCTGACACACACCTACTATACTGCTTTGGAGTCAGAGTATGGCCTGGAGTTCATGTCAGGTTGGCTCCAAAATGGAATATGGGGTCCCAGGCCAGGAGTGGTAAACTGCGCCTCTTTTGGCACAATTTGTCCAGCCATGAAAGCATAAATCACAAAGGAAAAAAAATCAGTTTTGTTAAAACACTTTGCCCTCTTTTTATAAGCTTCTTTATTTACTCCGGATAGTTAACACAACAGTTGTCAATAGTGAAGTAAGCAGATTTTACACTCACTATTACTGTATGGATAGAAAGGGCCATATACATTTTTGTTTATAAGTCATCTCAGATCACTGTGATATGGCATGGCACATGAAAACAGAGATTCAGAGGCACAACGTTAATAAATTCATTTAACATTGTCAAGCATTCAAAAGATAAATGCAATCATATAGCAAAAAAAAAATCAGTTTGAAACTTTGACCTCTCCCAAGGATGTGAAGAATCTTTCCACGTGTCAGAAATCTCGATAGCAAAGATTCCTATAAGAGAGAAAAAAGTTATGTAGATTAATATTTTAACTCAATGATTTTATGATATATTAAAAAATGTATTCTAGTGTTACTTTGGCAATACTTGGAATTTTTTCCCCTCAGCTTCTGTGAAGGAAATCAGATATAATGTATTTTATCACCCAGTTTTCAGAAGCTGTGAACCATCTATATCATGCAATAATATGGACTCAACAATAAAAAAGAAAGAAGTATTGACTTTATACAGCAACCTGGATGGATCTCACGGGCACTGTGCTAAGAGAGAAGAATCACTCTCACAAAATTACATCCTGTGTGTGATTCCATTTACACAACACTCTCAAAAAGACAGTATTACAGAGACAGAGAAGAAAGTAGAGTTTGCTAGGGGACAGGGAGGAGGACGGGAGGATGTCCCCATGAAAGGGTATCGTGAAGGAATGAGCTCCCTGGGGCTGATGGGACAATTCAGAACCTTGACTGCCGTGTTGTTCTAAGTGTGGTATGTAAAAAAAAAAAAAAAAAAGAACAAAACTTCACACACACTAGCAAAAACTGAATAAGGTGTGTCTGCTAGTTAGTTAGCTATACCAATGCCAATTTCATGGATTGTAAGACATGGCCACTGGGGAAGCTGGCGGAGGATATGTGGGACTCTGTACTATTTTTGCATCTGCCTGTGAGACTAATCATTTCAAAATAAAGAGTAAAACAGAGCAAAACAAAACTGTGTTACAGCCATACAATGGAATACTATTCAGCAGTTAAAAGCAATATCCAGTAATATCTGATATATACAACAACCTGGATAAATCTTTAATATAAAAATCTAATATTTTACCCAGTGGCTGGGTAAAAGTCAGCCACTGCAGACTATATACCACATGATTCCATTTATATGGACCTGAAACGACAACACTATAGTAACAGGAAACAGACCAGCTGTTGGGAAAAGTAAATTAAGCACATTGACTGTTGTCTAGATGATGTTGTTCAGTCGCTAAGTTGTGTTCAACTCTTTTGACCCCCATGGACTGTAATCTGTCAGGCTCCTCTGTTCATGAGATTTTCCCAGACATGAATACTGGAGTGGACTGCCATTTCCTTCTCCAGAGGATCTTTCCGACTTAGGCAGGATTGAACCTGCGTCTCCTGCATTCACAGGTGGATTCTTTACTGCTGAGCCACCAGGGAAGCCCATGTCTAGATATTAGATGGCAGTCAAAAGGTACCATTTAAAATGAACAGCTAAAGCTTAAAAATTTTTAAAGGGATACTTTAAGGACACTATTAAAAGTATTAATAGAAAGGTAACCATTATAATAAGACACAAAACTTCCTGAATATCAAAAGAAATGGTTACAAGCAAAGAAGGATAACCAAATAGAGAAAGAATTAGAGCAAATATCACATAGTAAACAGTTATCATAATATAATATGACAGAGTTGAGACCAAATTTAACAGTTATATCAATAATGTTAAGGAGCTTAACTCACCTACTTCAAAAAAAAAGAATTTCAAAATGGTTCATAAAGTCAAACTCAAATCCATACTGCCTAAAGAGAGACATTTAAAATGCAGAGATTTAAAAAAAGAGATGGACAAAGATTTACCAGGCAAGTGGACCCAATAAGGAAATAGGAGTTGTAACTCTAAAACCAGACAAAGTAGACGACAAGTCCTTCCTCCTTCCAAAAAAATTAAGTGCATCAGAAAATAACACTTTGTAAAAGCCACATTCACAGTGAAGATATGATAATTCAGAATATCTATGCAACAGATAAAACAGCAAACCACCTATATAAAACAAAATTTATAGGAGATATAAGAATAAAAACATACCAATAATAGGAAATTTAAAAATGCCATTCTTAGTAAAACAAGTCAAGTGAACAAAATTAAATGACATTATAAAAGAACAAAGTAAAATTAAAAAGGTAAATCTTCTGGATATATTGCACTGTACCCTGATAAGAAAGAATACATCTTCTCAAGTGTACATGAACTGTTCACCAAACTTGAACACGTAGTAAAGTATAAAGAAAACATCAATAAAAAAATTTAAAAAAGAAAACATCAGTAGTTTCCATAAAATAGAAATATTACAAATAATATACATAATAACACTGAGAATTAAAAATGAAACCAAATCAAACAAAAAACTTCACACTGAAAATTAAAAGATTTTCTATCAGATAACTCTTGGGTAAAAATGAAAATACAAACAAAGATTAAAGAAATTCTTAAAAATAATGATCACAAAAACACTATATATCAGAATCTGTGGGATATATTTAAAGCAGTAATCATAGAAAAATTTATAACCCTGAATATCTACATTGATAAAAGTTAAAGAACAGCAATAAATGTATTAAATTTCTAACTCAAAAACCTAGGGGAAAAAAATCAACAAAGTAAATGAAAAAACAGCACAAGGAAGGAACTAATATAAATAAAAACAGAAATTAATAAGCAGAGAAAGAAAATAGATTAAATCATTAAATCAAATGCTGGTTCTTTGAAGCAATGAACTAAGTAAACAAACCGCAGGCTAAGATAATCAACAAACAAAAGGGAGAAGCACAAGCATACAAATAAGAAATGGCAACAGGATATAACTATTGACACAGAAGAAACTTAAAAGTTTATAAGATACTGCATCGGTTACTTCTATGCAAATAAAGCTGAAAACCTAGAGTTAAAAGCCTGGATAGTTTTTAGACAAACACATATAGCTTAAAAAGACTAATTTCCAAAGAAGAAATAGAAAAAGCTACCAAGGAAGTACACCCCACAAAAAAAGAGCCAAGGCTCCTCAGAAATCAGATAATCCCCAACTGTATAACTTGTTTCAAACTACAGTAAACAAAAACTTACAAATTATTTTTTAGAAGCAGATAAAACATTGATATCTAAACTTAATAGAAGAAGCACAGGTCAATATCAGTTATGAATATTGATATACAAATCTAAAATAAATAAAATATTACCAAACACTATTAAAATAACAGACTATGACCAATTTCTCATTTATGTCAGAAATTCAAACATGGTTCAGTAGTTGAAAAATCAATTAATATATCCACATATTAATAATTCTAAAGAGAAAGACCATATCTTCATAGATGCTAAAAAAATCCTTGACACAAACACTGTTTCCTAATAAAAAAAATCTTGAAAAAAAATAGGAATAAGTGGTATTTCCTTAATACCATAAAATACATAAACCTGAATCATAAAACTAGTATCTTAATTAACAAGAAAAAAAAAAAAGAGGTATTCCTACTACAGGTCAGAATTAAAACAGGAATTCCACTTTTGCCACAACTATCTGTCATTATTCTGATGATACTAACAAATGCTATTAACCAGAGAATGTAATTCAAGAGATAAAAATAGGAAAAGAAGAAATAAATATCTCTTTCTGCAGATGACATGACAGCATACCTAGAAACCCCTAAAGAATTAATAAGGAAATTTAATGAAATAAAAGCAAGATAACATTTTTAAAAATTAACATGCAAAAGTAGCATCATTTGAAGACATAATATATGGAGGAAACTCCATTTACAATAGTAACAAAAAAGTAATAAAATATTCAGGAGTGAATTTTACAAGAAATATTCAAAACCTGTATAAAGAAAAACTACAAGTCATTCCTTAAAGACACAAAGCAAAATTTGAACAATGGAAAGACATCTCTTCTTCTTGGTTAGGACATCTCAGCATAATAAGGAAAAAAGAAAAATGAAAGCAAATTGTAACAAGTGAATCTAATAGTTATTTTAAATGTATACCATCACCACAGTGAGAGTGAAAAAACATAATCCAAGTAATTTATGAATACAGTATTTGACTGTATGCCCTCAAGACTTTGGAAAGGTCATGTATGGAACAGGAAGGAAGAATTGTAAATAGATTTTGAACTTTTTTCTAAGTTGGCCTGTTTACTGTAGTGACATAGGTGAAGAAATCTTGAAAGTACTTTAGATAGACTCTGGGACTGAGCGAAGGAATAACTGTGTTACCGTTGTTGAGTGAATATTTTAATGTTGACCAGGCCTCTCACTGGAGAAAAAAGGACGTCATACAAATACGGAAAGGAAGGAGGCAAGGGAGAAACCTATGAGGATGGTTCCAACTGGAGGTACTGGTTATTGTTTAAAAATGTCTGTTGCAGGGAGTGGGCGGGTAGGAGGAAGCCAAGAGAGAAAGACAGGGAGCAGAAAATGCAGGAGCATGAATGCGTGAGACAGCTCCCACTGCCTCATAAACACAGAAAAAGCAAACGGAGTGAAAGTTTTATTACAGTGAGTAGGCATAAAAGGTGCACAGATGTTCTTTGCATTGTTTTATTTTTAACTTCTTATAAGTTTGAAATTATTTCTAAATAGAAATGTTTTTACAAAATGTCTAACATTTAGGAATATAGCTAAAATATTCTCCTTTGAAAAATTAGCCTATTACTTTCCTTAGAGTGTACGTATTTTTGGTGCTACAATAATTAACCAATAGTTTGTTTATGAAAGTATATAATAATGTATGTTACAGAAGTTAAAGAAAATCAGATTTTTAAATTATAATTTATGTAAACTTTAGATAAAATAGACATCTTTCTTTAACATATTTATATGACACTAATAATCAAAATACTTTTTTAAAATGTCAACATATCCAATTATGTAATGATGTTTTACATAGCACTATTAATGGTAGATGGTTACTGAGTTTTCTTACTCCCTCAAATATTCAGTGCTTACTGCTATATGGTTCCCCAAAGAATGGATCCTTAAACCACTTACTCTTCTAATGATCGATCTAGGCCTCGGTCAGGAGATCGATGGTGAGTACGTTCTGGTGAGTGACATTTTGTATTTGGCTTTATTGTGGAACTCAAATGATAAGCATTACTTGAGTAATTCTGGCGGCGGAGTTCTTGCACAGCCCTCTCCCTAAAGCAAAATAGGGACACTTTAATTGAACTTTTATATCCAGCAACATTACTAACACTGTTGTAAAACTGCAGTTTAAATCATACTTTAAAATCTAATCACCATGAAATAACCAAAGTCTGTTGTTATCCCAGAAACAGTGCTTTCCAGGCTGCTGAACTTACCTTTCAAAGCGCTCCGTCCCTAGCTGTCTCTTTGTAATGTCCAAGTCAGCTTCCAGCTGCGTCACGACGTTCCTGAACTGGGCCACGTCCCTACTCTGGATGGCCCTGTGTAGAGAATGTGAATGATGTTTGATTAAAGCTAGAATACCAAAGTATTCCTAGGGTACCTAAAACCATGTTGGCCATGGTTTCTCAGCTGAAGCCAAGCAACACTCTGGTTTTTACAGATGTATCGGTGCATCTAAAATAGGTCAATTTCACACAAATAAAATAAATTAAAAATGCCAACTTTAGATGCAGTAAATGTGCAAAATGGTCTACTAAAAGCCCTTTAAGCTGTCTCTGCTGCTGCTGCTAAGTCGCTTCAGTCGTGTCCGACTGTGCGACCCCATAGATGGCAGCCCACCAGGCTCCCCCGTCTCTGGGATTCTCCAGGCAAGAGTACTGGAGTGGGGTGCCATTTCCTTCTCCAATACATGAAAGTGAAAAGTGAAAGTGAAGTCGCTCAGTCGTGTCCAACTCTTCATGACCCCATGGACGGCAGCCTACCAGGCTCCTCTGTCCATGGGATTTTCCAGGCAAGAGTACTGGTGTGGGGTGCCATTGCCTTCAGCCCTATTCAATTAGTTAAACTTAATTTTCCCTATTTTTAGATATGGTAATACTATTATCTACCTATATTATCAATTCACTGCAGATCATTTTTACAATTTACTTCACTGTATGATGTGCATATTCCAATGCATATAACACTGGAATTCACTAACACCATGATGAATATGCAGTGGGTACATAAATGTATATCTAATTGACCAAATGCCTTATACATGGGTATAATGAAATTTGATATATCCAACTGTTAAAGACAAAAAGTCTGTTCAATTTAACAGGATCTTCCTTAGGGCTAAACAATGCCTCCAAAACCCTGATAAGCACACTACCATGAGGAAGATAATGACAGGTGACCGCTCTTGCCAGAACATTCTGTCCTCTCTGCTGGCTTTCAGGACTGCAATATGGACTGCTGGAGGCTAAACTCTAGAGACTAGGAACACAAGAGTTTATCACCACCAGCCAGTCTAAAACAGAGTGTACCCCCTTAAGGAGGGAGTTTTGGCATACTTCACTGAAGCAATTTCCACCTGTGGCCTGAGGAAATGATCCTACAGAACTGGATCATTCTGAAGGTCCAGTCTAAAGCCCAGCTGCAGTGACTGAAAGAGTGACTCAGTTACAGCTGCCACAACCTAAAAACAGTCTCTGAAGGAAATCAGCCCTGGTTTCGCAGTCTGTGCTCAGTCAGGGGCTCCCACAAGTGGCCAATTCCTGAGACCATGATTCCTGACCTTCCCCACATTCTCTACTCAGACGGGAAGGCAGAGCTGAGGCTGGATGAAAAGGTGTTACAGGTGGGATGGATAAGAACAGAGGCTCAGGGTCCCCATCAGGTTTTGTGACAGGTGACAAAGGTGATGAAATATCTACTATGCAGGCAGGGGGGCATCCCTGGTGGGTCAGAAGGTGAAGAATCCTCTTTCAATGCAGGAGACTGGGGTTTGATCCCTGGGTCGGGAAGATCCCCTGGAGAAGGGAATGGCAGCTCACTCCAGCATTCTTGCCTGGGGAGCCTCATGGACAGAGGGGCCTGGCGGGCCACTGTCCATGGCGTCCCAAAGAGTCAGACCTGACTGAGCGACTAAGCACGCGCAGCACACACGCGCAGGCAGGCACTCCCATCCAATTCTCCAGAGGTGTAATAAGCTGCTAGCAGTGCTAGGCAGGCTTTTTTTTTTTTTTAAGTCACAATCAGTGCTCTGGGGGAAGTCTCCAGCACTCAGTGAACGCAGTAGTGCTTCCAGGTCCCCAGCACACAGGGAAATACCAAGTGACAAATGAGAAGACTGGGTAGCAATACCAAGCAGGCCCATAAATAGGAAAATCCTTCTGCTTTCAGAATTCCTTTTTTTTCTAATCTGGTTATAATATTTCTCAAAGGCAATATGTTCAGTTCAGTTCAGTCACTCAGTTGTGCCCGACTCTTTGCGACCCCATGAATCACAGCACGCCAGGCCTCCCTGTCCATCACCATCTCCCGGAGTTCACTCAAACTTATGTCCATCGAGTTGGTGATGCCATCCAGCCATCTCATCCTCTGTCGTCCCCTTCTCCTCCTGCCCCCAATCCCTCCCAGCGTCAGAGTCTTTTCCAATGAGTCAACTCTTTGCATGAGGTGGCCAAAGTATTGGAATTTCAGCTTTAGCATCATTCTTTCCAAGGAACGCCCAGGGCTGATCTCCTTTAGAATGGACTGGTTGGATCTCCTTGCAGTCCAAGGGACTCTCAAGAGTCTCCTCGAACACCAAAGTTCAAAAGCATCAATTCTTCGGCACTCAGCTTTCTTCACAGTCCAACTCTCACATCCATACATGACCACTGGAAAAACCATAGCCTTGACTAGACGGACCTTTGTTGGCAAAGTAATGTCTCTGCTTTTCAACATGCTATCTAGGTTGATCATAACTTTTCTTCCAAGGAGTAAGCGTCTTTTAATTTCATGGCTGCAATCACCATCTGCAGTGATTTTAGAGCCCCAAAATAAAGTCTGACACTGTTTCCACGGTTTTCCCATCTATTTCCCATGAAGTGATGGGACCGGATGCCATGATCTTCGTTTTCTGAATGTTGAGCTTTAAGCCAACTTTTTCACTCTCCTCTTTCACTTTCATCGAGAGGCTTTTGAGTTCCTCTTCACTTTCTGCCATAAGGGTGGTGTCATCTGCATATCTGAGGTTATTGATATTTCTCCCGGCAATCTTGATTCAAGCTTGTGTTTCTTCCAGTCCAGCATTTCTCATGATGTACTCTGCATATAAGTTAAATAAGCAGGGTGACAATATACAGCCTTGACATACTCCTTTTCCTATCTGGAACCAGTCTGTTGTTCCATGTCCAGTTCTAACTGTTGCTTCCTGACCTGTGTACAGATTTCTCAGGAGGTAGGTCAGGTGGTCTAGTGTTCCCATCTCTTTCAGAATTTTCCACAGTTTATTGTGATCCACACAGTTAAAAGCTTTGGCATAGTCAATAAAGAAGAAATAGATGTTTTTCTGGAACTCTCTTGGTTTTGTGATGATACAGAGGATGTTGGCAATTTGATCTCTGGCTCCTCTGCCTTTTTCTAAAACCAGCTTGAACATCTGGAAGTTCATGGTTCATGTATTGCTGAAGCCTGGCTTGGAGAATTTTGAGCATTACTTTACTAGTATGTGAGATGAGTGCAATTGTGCAGTAGTTTGAGCATTCTTTGGCATTGCCTTTCTTTGGGATTGGAATGAAAACTGACCTTTTCCAGTCCTGTGGCCACTGCTGAGTTTTCCAAATTTGCTGGCATATTGAGTGCAGCACTTTCACAGCATCATCTTTCAGGATTTCAAACAGCTCAACTGGAATTCCATCACCTCCACTAGCTTTGTTCATAGTGATGCTTTCTAAGGCCCACTTGACTTCACATTCCAGGACGTCTGGCTCTAGATAAGTGATCACACCATCGTGATTATCTGGGTCGTGAAGATCTTTTCTGTACAGTTCTTCTGTATATTCTTGCCACCTCTTCTTAATATCTTCTGTTTCTGTTAGGTCCATACAATTTCTGTCCTTTATGGAGCCCACCTTTGCATGAAATGTTCCCTTGGTATCTCTAATTTTCTTGAAGAGATCTCTAGTGTTTCCCATTCTGTTCTTTTCCTCTATTTCTTTGCATTGACTGCTGAGGAAGGCTTTCTTATCTCTTCCTGCTATTCTTTGGAACTCTGCATTCAGATATTTATATCTTTCCTTTTGTCCTTTGTTTTTTGCTTCTCTTCTTTTCACAGCTATTTGTAAGGCCTCCTCAGACAGCCATTTTGCTTTTTTGCATTTCTTTTCCATGGGGATGGTCTTGATCCCTGTTTCCTCTACAGTGTCATGAACATCAGTCCATAGCTCATCAGGCACTCTGTCTATCAGATCTAGTCCCTAAAATCTATTTCTCACTTCCACTGTATAATCATAAAGGATTTGATTTAGGTCATACCTGAATGGTCTAGTGGTTTTCCCTACTTTCTTCAATTTAAGTCTGAATTTGGTAATAAGGAGCTCATGATCTGAGCCACAGTCAGCTCCTGGTCTTGTTTTTGCTGACTGTATAGAGCTTCTCCATCTTTGGCTGCAAAGAATATATCAATCTGATTTTGGTGTTGACCATCTGGTGATGTCCATGTGTAGAATCTTCTCTTGTGTTGTTGGAAGAGGGTATTTGCTATGACCAGTGTGTTCTCTTGGCAAAATTCTACTAGCCTTTGCCCTGCTTCATTATGTATTCCCAGGCCAAATTTGCCTGTTATTCTAGGTGTTTCTTGACTTCCTACTTTTGCATTCCAGTCCCCTATAATGAAAAGGACATCTTTTTGCAGTGTTAGTTCTAGAAGTTCTTGTAGGTCTTTATAGAACCATTCAACTTCAGCTTCTTCAGTGTTACTGGTTGGGGCATAGACTTGGATTACTGTGATATTGAATGGTTTGCCTTGGAAATGAACAGAGATCATTCTGTCATTTTTTAGACTGCATCCAAGTACTGCATTTAGGACTCTTTTGTTGACCATGCATGGCTACTCCATTTCTTCTAAGGGATTCCTGCACACAGTAGTAGATATAATGGTCAGCTGAGTTAAATTCACCCATTCCAGTCCATTTTAGTTTGCTGATTCCTAGAATGTCGACGTTCACTCTTGCCATCTCCTTTTTGACCACTTCCAATTTGCCTTGATTCGTGGACCTAACATTCCAGGTTCCTCTGCAATATTGCTCTTTACAGCATCGGACCTTGCTTCTATCACCAGTCACATCCACAACTGGGTATTGTTTTTGCTTTGGCTCCATCCCTTCATTCTTTCTGGAGTTATTTCTCCATTGATCTCCAGTAGCATACTGGGTACCTACTGACCTGGGGAGTTCCTCTTTCAGTATCCTATCATTTTGCCTTTTCCTACTGTTCATATGGTTCTTAAGGCAAGAATACTGAAGTGGTTTGCCATTCCCTTCTCCAGTAAATGTTCTATTGCACCCAAAACTCCAATGGAAACAATCAACACAAAGATGGTTACATTTAAATTTAGATGCATTAGAGACACATAATAGAAATAGGTACTAAATCTTAGACAAGTTACAACATTTTGGGTCTTCAGTTTAATTAATAGCAAACTATGACATTAAATGGTCTACATTTCAGCTTTAAAATTCCACTAACCTATAAGGTACTGAAAACTTAAGAAACTTGACTTAATGTGCTAATCAACTCACATTTTGTTTTCTGCCAAACAAAGGTGTTCTTTGAGAAGTTGAATTTCAGATTCTTTTTCCTGAAGTGCTATCTGAGACTGATATTCCTTGTCTCTATTGGCCACCAGCAAAGCTTCTAGATTCTGCATGGAGATTCTCTCATTTGTCATCTGACTCCTGAGGAGTTCTATTTCAGAACGAGCAGAATCCAACTCATTTTCCATCTGCACAATGATAAGAAGATATCTATACTTATTCCCACTTGTTCACTTAACTCATGTATTAATTTCTCTGTTATGAACTGACAATCACGTTTAATTTCTAGATTTGAAATTGTGTCCTTCTTAGCAGATAAATGCACACACACACAGTATCACTACCCAACTCTCTGATAGTATCAGAAGGTTTGTTAATTTAAGAGTTATTAATCCCAAATGTCAAACAATTTCTATGTCCAGCTTTGAAATTTCTTATATTTTTGCAAGACTGACATGGTAGTATCTGTGACTACTGCTTTGTCTGAGTTGGGTGAGTTATAAATGCCTAACTTCCTGATGGAATGTCATCATACTCCATGGTTAAGAAAGATAAGGAGTAATCACACATTCCCTCTCTTGTATGGTCCTATGGAACACTTCACTTTTTGAAGGTTATCTTGAGCCTAAAATATATTCTGTAAGCCAAATGCTTCTCCAAAAGGAGGGAAACCAGACATCAGTATTTAGAAAAAAAAAATTCTTTATCTCATAATACACATTATAATAAATTATATATATTTAAAAATTTACTGTAAAACTGAGAAAAGAAAGTTTAATAAAAATGAATTATTAGGAGAGGGGCAGGCAGGTAGGGTAACAACTTTTTAGACTAGATACAGTTAAAAATGATGTCTGACCATAGCAAAAATAAACATATCTACAGTCATTATAAACAACCAAAATTTATGAGGAAAAAAAACAGATGAAAATAAACTCAGTAAATAGTTATAGCTTACTAATAAAAGGAATATAAACTAATTCATGAGAAATATGAATTAATGATATGAACAGAAAATTTACAAAATATAGCCAGCTAATTAGTAAACATAGAGAATAATATATCTTGTATTAATAATCAAAGAAACATAACTTAAAGCAAAATGGTATCTGTAATCCAGGATTTCTTCACCTTGACCCTACTGATCTTTTGTGCTGGGTAATTGTTTGGTATAGGGAGCTGCCCTGTGCCTTACAGGATGCAGAGCAGCATCCCTGGCCTCTACTTACTAGAGGTCTACAGCACCCCTCAACCCTGGTGTGACATTCAAAAATACCTCCAGACATTGCTGAATATTCAGAGGAGAAAAACCTCTTTCAGTTGAACCAATGCTGCAGTTTATTAAATTGGCAAATGTCTTAATGCGTGTTGATTAACATTAAAATAGGCAATGCTGGCGGAATACAAAACGGAGCATCACTTTTTTGGCAGCAGCGTCATTGGGATGTAATTCACATACCATACAACTCGCCCATTTAAAATAGGTACAAGTCAATGGTTTTTAGTATATTGGGTTGACCAAAAAGTCTGTTTGAGTTTTTCTGTAACACCCCTTATGGAAAAACTCAAACTCTTCGGCCAACACAGTATTAACAGAGTTATGTGATCATACCGCATTCTCACAGTTTATTGTTAGAACATTTTCATCATCCCAAAATGGAACCCAGTACACATTAGCAGTCATTCCCTTACCTCTGCCCCAGCACTAGCCCTAGGCAGTAACTCATCTATTTTCTATGATCTGCTTTATTTTGAACATTTCACATAAATGGAAACATACTCTGTGTGTGTGTGTGTGTGTGTGTGTGTGTGTGTGTGTGTGTGTGTGGTCTTACATGACTGACTTCCTTCACTTAGTGTAATGTTTTCAAGAGTTTCCATGTTTTAGCAGCTATCAATCCTTCATTACTGCTACTGCCAAATAATATTCCCTTGCATAGATGTAGGAATATTTGAGTTATTTACACTTCTTAGCAATTATGAAGAATGCTGCTAAGGACAATTGTGTATCCGTTTTTACATGGAACTTCTTACAGAAGCCAACAAGACACATCATTCTCGAATGCATCATATCCTCCTAACAAGCAGTAGGCTAACAAAATAAGGAGTTCAACTCAGTGTGATAATAACAGAAATGTAAACATAGCCAAAATGTGTTGATATTTCAATTATACTATGCAACTTAACCATACATCCTTTTAGGATTCAGGTCCCATCTATTTCTTCAGATGCATCTCAGTCACTTGTGCATGCTACACTGGCCACTGCAAATGACTTACTGCTCACTCCAGAGTTTATTTATACCTCCATACCATTGCCTAAGCTATTCCCTCATTCCTCTTGAGTTCAGTAGTACACCCTTATGAACTCCTCTCTGACACCCACAGGCCAATGGGAATTTCCTCTCTGAAACCTTCAGTATTTCTTATTAGTATCACATTCACCCCAAATTATTTGTATGTCAATACCAGGAGGTCTTTGAGGGAGGGGGACTATACCTTTTGAGCATTATATTCACATGGCAAGGATGATGGCAGGCGTCAGGCACACGATAGATAAAATGAAGTGAATTACAGTTGAAAAGAACTCAGCCAAATAGTAAATTTAACTTAAAACAATATCATTAAAATTATAATTTAGCTATATAAACCTCAACCTCGTGGTTCTTTGCTGACTGATATGTCAGTGTGTTTTATCATTCTTTTGACTGAAAGTAAATGCAGAGCACACAAAGGAAGAGTCTCTGTTATGGTCTTGAATGGTTTGAAACACAACAGAAATTAATACCCTGGACTTTAAAAATAAAATCTAAAGTTGAAAGACATACCTTTGCTGTAGCATTTTGTTTAAAAAAAAAAGTTTGTTTTCTTAAAATAAAAATTTTACAGTGATAGCATTATTAAAAGAACCATTTAAAAATGTATGACGTACCATTTCTATCTCTTGATCTTTAGCAACCAGCTGTCGATTAAGAAGTTCTTTGCTTGAGTCAAGTTTAATGCAAAGTTCCCTTGTAGAAGACAAATCTGCAAGGGCAGACACTTTTTCAAACTGAACCTTCTGAAGCTCCTCTTCCATCTTTACAACAGACTTATGTAAAGTAGCAATCTGGGACTTGTAAGACCGTTCTGCATTTAAGTGCTGCAAGGACAAATTATTATATATTTTTTTAATGTGGGAAAAACCCACAACACAGAAAACAAAGCGAGGCAAATCTTTTAATGACAGTACTTTTAGATTACAAGGAACTTTCTCTCTCTCTCTCTTTTTTTTTTTTTTTTGCTTTGCCAAACAGCTTGCGGGATCTTAATTCCCCAACCTGGGATCAAACCCGCACCTCCTGCAGTGGAAGCGTGTAGCCTTAACCACGGGACAGGGAATGGTAAAGGACATTCCATGAAGTGGCAAAGGACAGGGAAGTCCCTATAAAGAACTATAGTTGATATAGATGGTAAGAGTATGTACAAAACATTCTGGGAAAGATAAATTCCGGTTTCAAATTTTCATATACAAAATCCATGAGTAAAGTGGTCAGCTGATCATTCTTTTTAATGTACTCAGAAAACAACTTAGAAGTCTCAGCCCCAAAGCTAGTTGAGATATATATGTATCTTTGTAGTTCTGTCTATATTTGCCACAGTTACAATTATTCTATAATGTAAATATTGTTGCTATTAAAGATAAAACATTAGCCACTCTTTCATTCACTATGCCTACTTTTCCATTCTTGAATGACATGCTGATATGGATCATAATTTCATAAAATGAGGACTGGTAACTCTCTAACACTTACTAATACCTCTGAGGGAAACAGACTGGATAACTATAAATTAAGGATATATCCATATTAGAGAAAATGAGAGCATGTTTTAAACACTGTAATATGAGATTCAAGTTATATAAATGCTTTCAAATATTCAAGATAATCCCCCCCCTTTTTTTTTTCAGAAAAAGTTCTTATGTAAGTGCACTGCCACCTACAGAGAAGTATTTGCTATTATATGAGGCTAAGAGAACTAAGAGGCAAGCAAAGAAATTTTTCTGATTTTATAAGTGTTTTCACAAGTACAACACACAAAAAATTGCTCCTGGAATAAGTTATTTGGCCAAAATACACTCCTTTCTCCTCTCCTTCCTTCCTCACTCATACAATTACTCACACATTCTTCAAACAAACTTCTATCCATCCATCCACCCTACTAATCCACCTATCCATCCATTCCATACATACTTTTTATGTATATTCTATGTTCCAACAATGTGCCTAGATGCATAGCCAATGGTAATGGTCTTTGTTCTCATGAGGCTTCCAGACTATGGGGGAATCACGGTCAATAAAATAATCATAAAGATGACTATGTAGATACAGATTAGGCAAACATTCTAGAGAAAAAACTGTAACACAGGGAAGGGACCTAGACTGAGAGGACCAGGGAAGTCAAGAAAGCCTTCTCTGAGTCAGTGACACTTGAACCGAGATCTGAAAAGCAAATGGATACACAATGTGTGAGGGGAAGGTGGCTTTTCAAATTGGAGGATGCCAAGTGTGAAGCAAGAGCAGAGAGAAGGCTCCTTCCTATGTCTCGAGCTCAGAGACCACAGAAAAGAGTGAAAAGAGACACAGTTGAAAACACATACAACTTACAAAACAAAGCCTGGTAACCCAGGTATCAACAAAATCTAGGTCTTTACCTCCACTGAAAGATCTTACAGAGGAGGTTATTGCGATCAGTTTTGAAAAGAATGTACGGAATGTTTCAGGTTCTAGTAAAATTGCTGATTAAGCTAAGAGGAAAATCTTCTGGATAAAATAGAATAAAAAATTATTTTTGCAATTTATAGCTGAACTTGTAGGTAAGAAAGAGAAATTCTCACATGCCAAAAACAAAGAAAATGAGTCAAGGTCAGCTGGTAACAAATGTGCCAAAACTAGGGACAAAGTTTGAGCCTGTGAAAGTGAAAAGTTCTTAGTGAACACCCTGGTGGTTCATTGTTTAGTTGCTAAGTCGTGGCCGACTGTGCGACCCCGTGGACTATAGCACACCAGGCTTTCCTGTCCTTTATCATCTCCTGGAGTTTGCTCAGATTCATGTCCGTTGAGTCAGTGATGTTATCTAACCATCTCATCTTCTGCCACCCTCTTTTCCTTTTGCCTCCAACCTTTCCCAGCATCAGGGTCTTTTCCAATGAGTAAGCTCTTTGCATTAGGTGGCCAAAGTATTGGAGCTTCACCATCAGTCCTTCCAATGAATATTCAGGGTTGATTGCCTTGAGGATTGACTGCTTTGATCTCCTTGCAGTCCAAGGGACTCTCAAGAGTCTTCTCCAATACAACAGTTTGAAAGCATCAATTCTTTAGCACTCAGCCTTCTTTATGGTCCACATCTCACATCCATACATGACTACAGGAAAAACCATAGCTTTGATTATTCGGACCTTTGTTGGAAAAGTGTTGTCTTTGCTTTTTAATGTGCTGTCTAGATTTGTCACAGTTTTCCTTCCAAGGAGCAAGCGTCTTTGAATTTCATGGCTTCAGTCACTGTTCACAGTGATTTTGGAAACAAATAAAATAAAATCTGCCATTGTTTCCATTTTTTCCCCCTCTATTTGTCATGAAGTGATGGGACTGGATGCCATGATCTCAGTTTTTTTTAAGTTGAGTTTTAAGTCAGCTTTTTCACTCTCTTCTTTCACCCTTATTAAGAAACTCTTTAGTGTAGAACACCCTGGACTGGGCATTTAATAGAGAATCTGGAAGGGTCACAACCTAGGGGTGAGGCTAAACTAGTCTTACAGGAAAGGCTACTTAAGATCTGCCCTACCAAAGCTTAAAAACAATCTTGAAAGTATTAGTTAATATTCAAGTAATTTAAGAGCCTGCCAAAACAAATCCAACGCTCTCTAAAGGAAGACAACAAAATTTAACATTCAACAAAGTAAAATCCACAATGTCCAGCATTCAGTTTAAAAATATATATATCAGACATGTAAAGATACAGGAAAAGTGATCCACGAGCATCCAAATTAGTTGATGTAAACAGATGGAAAATGACAAAAGATGGTATTAGCAGACCATGGCCTTAAAACAGCTATTATCTAGACAAGAGGGATTAACAGGGTCTGAATTACCCTGTTGCCAAAAGCAACTAGAAAAATGAACAAAATATAGGAGGGAAAAATCTGTTTTCAGACAACAGACAAAAGGTAGCATAGAACTATGATCTCTGGGAAGGAAAACAAATTAGGTAAATCAGATACCCCATGTCCAAGGTCAGGAGCGGCAGCTGTGCTTCGCTGGACCAGCCATGTGGAGATACCCCACGTCCAAGGTCAGTGAAACCCCAGTAAGACGGTAAGCACTGGAGTGGCTGTGAGGAAATACCTCACATCCAAGGGCAAAGGAAAAGCCCCAGCAAGATGGTAGGAGGGGCGAATTCACGTTCAGCATCAAACCCCATTCCCACCAGTGACACTCAGAGGGATCAAACAAACCTTGTGCGCACCAGGACCCAGGGACCCCACAGAGACTGAGACAGAACTGTGTCTGAGCATCTCCTGTGGAGGTACAGCCAGCGGCGGTCTGCTGCAGGGGCAGGGGCACTGGATGCAGCAGACTTGGGTATGGCATAAGCCCTCTTGGAGGAGGTCGCCATTAACCCCACCATAGAGCTGCTGGAAGTTACACAGGACTGGGAAAGAGACTCTTGGAGGGCACAACCGAACCTTGTGCACGAGGACCCAGGAGAAAAGAGCAGTGACCCCATAGGAGCCTGCCCCGGACTTGCCTGTGGGTGTCCAGGAGTCTCCAGTGGAGGCGTGGGTCGGCGGTGGCCTGCTGCAGGGTTGGGGGCACTGAGTGCAGCAGTGCATGCAGGGGACCTTTTGAGGGAGTCGCCACTATCTTCATTGAAGTGAAGTGAAGTCGCTCAGTCGTGTCCAACTCTTTGTGACCTCATGGACTGTACCCTACCAGGCTCCTCCCTCCATGGGATTCTCCAGGCAAGAATACTGGAGTGGGTTGCTATTTCCTTCTCCAGGGGATCTTCCCAACCCAGGGATCGAACCCAGGTCTCCCACATTCCAGGCAGACGCTTTAATCTCTGAGCCACCAGGGAAGCCCTCGACCATAGTTTGAAAGTGAAGTCGCTCAGTCGTGTTCGACTCTTTGCAACCCCGTGGATTGTAGCCCACCAGGCTCCTCTGTCCATGGAATTCTCCAGCCAAGAATACTGGAGTGGGTTGCCATTTCCTTCTCCAGGGGATCTTCCCAACCCAGGGATCGAACCCAGGTCTCCTGCATTGCAGGCAGACGCTTTCCCCAGGTAAATAGCAGGGAGGGAACACAGCTCCATCCATCAACAGAAAATTGATTTAAAGATTTACTGAGCATGGCCCCATCCATCAGAACAAGACCCAGTTTCCCCCTCAGTCACTCTCTCCCATCAGGAAGCTTCCATAAGCCTCTTATCCTTCTCCCTCAGAGGGCATACAGACTGAAAATCACAATCACAGAAAATGAATCAGTCTAATAACATGGCCCACAGCCTTGTCTAACTCAATGAAACTATGAGCCATGCCTTGTAGGGCCACCTAAGACGGGAGTTCTGACAAAACGTGGTCCACTGGAGAAAGCAATGGCAAACCACTTCAGTATTCTTGTCTTGAGAACCCCATGAACAGTAGGAAAAGGCAAAAAGATAGGACACTGAAAGATGAACTCCCCAGGTAAGTAGGTGCCTGATATGCTACTGGAGATCAGTGGAGAAATAACTCCAGAAAGAATGAAGAGACGGAGCCAAAGCAAAAACAACACCCAGTTGTGTACGTGACTGGTGAGGGAAGCAAGGTCCGATGCTGTAAAGAGCAATATTGCAGAGGAACCTGGAATGTTAGGTCCATGAATCAAGGCAAATTGGAAGTAGTCAAACAAGATGGCAAGGGTGAACGTCAACATTTTAGGAAATCAGTGAACTAAACTGGACTGGAATGGGTGAATTTAACTCAGATGACCGTTACATCTACTACTGCGGGCAGGAATCCCTTAGAAGAAATGGAGTAGCCATCATAGTCAACAAAAGAGCCTGAAATGCAGTACATGGATGCAATCTCAAAAACGACAGAATGATCTGTTTGTTTCCAAGGCAAACCATTCAATATCATGGTAATCCAAGTCTATGCCCTGAAGAGTAACGCTGAAGAAGCTGAAGTTGAGCAGTTCTATGAAGACCTACAAAACCTTCTAGAACTAACACCCCAAAAAGATGTCCTCTTCATTATAGGGGACTGGAATGTAAAAGTAGGAAGTCAAGAAACACCTGGAGTAACAGGCAAATTTGGCCTTGGAGTACAGAATGAAGCAGGGCAAAGGTTAATAGGGTTTTGCCAAGAGAACACACTGGTCATAGCAAACACCCTCTTCCAACAACACAAGAGAAGACTCTACACATAGACATCACCAGATGGTCAACACTGAAATCAGATTAATTGTATTCTTTGCAGCCAAAGATGGAGAAGCTCTATACAGTCAGCAAAAACAAGACCGGGAGCTGACTGTGGCTCAGATCATGAACACCTAATTGCCAAATTCAGACTTAAATTGAAGAAAGTAGGGAAAACCACTAGACCATTCAGGTATGACCTAAATCAAATCCCTAACGATTATACAGTGGAAGCGACAAATAGATTCAAGGGACTAGATCTGATAGAGTGCCTGAAGAACTACGGATGGAGATTCATGATACTGTATAGGAGACAGGGAGCAAGACCATCGCCAAGAAAAAGAAATGCAAAAAAACAAAATGGCTGTCTGACGAGGCCTTACAAATAGCTGTGAAAAAGAAGAAAAGCAAAAAACAAAGAACAAAAGGAAAGATATACTCATTTGAATGCTGAGTTCCAAAGAATGGCAAGGAGAAATAAGAAAGCCTTCCTCAGTGATCAGTGAAAAGAAACAGAGGAAAACAATAGAAAGGGGAACACTAGAGATCTCTTCAAGAAAATTAGAGATACCAAGGGAACACCTCATGCAAAGATGGGCTCCAGAAAGGACAGAAATGGTATGGACCTAACAGAAGCAGAAGATATTAAAAAGAGGTGGCAAGAATACACAGAACTGTACAAAAAAGAGCTTCATGACCCAGATAATCACGATGGTGTGATTCCTCACCTAGAGCCAGACATCCTTGAATGTGAAGTCAAGTGGGCCTTAGGAAGCATCACTACAAACAAAGCTAGTGGAGGTGATGGAATTCCAGTTTAGCCCTTTCAAGTCCTAAAAGATGATGCTGTGAAAGTGCTGCACTCAATATGCCAGCAAATTTGGAAAACTCAGCAGTGGCCACAGGACTGGAAAAGGTCAGTTTTCATTCCAATCCCAAAGAAAGGCAATGCCAAAGAATGCTCAAACTACCGCTCAACTGCTCTCACCTCACACTCTAGTAAAGTAATGCTCAAATTCTCCAAGCCAGGCTTCAACAATACATGAACCATGAACTTCCAGATGTTCAAGCTGGTTTTAGAAAAAGGCAGAGGACCCAGAGATCAAATTGCCAACATCATCTGGATCATCACAAAAGCAAGAGAGTTCCAAAAAGACATCTATTTCTGCTTTATTGACGATTTCAAAGTCTTTGACCATGTGAATCACCATAAAGTGTGGAAAATTCTGAAAGAGATGGGAATACCAGACCATCTGACCTACCTCCTGAGAAATCTGTACACAGGTCAGGAAGCAACAGTTAGAACTGGACATGGAACAACAGACTGGTTCCAAATAGGAAAAGAAGTATGTCAAGGCTGTATATTGTCACCCTGCTTATTTAACTTATATGCAGAGTACATCATGAGAAACACTGGGCTGGAGGAAGCATAAGCTGGAATCAAGATTGCTGGGAGAAATATCAGTAACCTCAGATATGCAGATGACACCACCCTTATGGCAGAAAGTGAAGAAGAACTAAAGAGCCTCTTGATAAAAGTGAAAGAGGAGAGTGGAAAAGGTGGCTTAAAGCTCAGCATTCAGACAACAAAGATCATGGCATCTGATCCCATCACTTCCTGGGAAATAGATGGGGAAACAGTGGAAACAGTGACAGACTTTATTTATTTATTTATTTTTGCTCCAAAATCACTGTAGATGGTGACTGCAGCCACGAAATTAAAAGACGCTTACTCCTTGGAAGAAAAGTTATGACCAACTTAGACAGCATATTAAAAAGCAGAGACATTACTTTGCCAACAAAGGTCCGTCTAGTCAAGGCTATGGTTTTTCCAGTAGTCATGTATGGATGGGAGAGTTGGACTTTAAAGAAAGCTGAGTGCCGAAGAATTGATGCTTTTGAACTATGGTGTTGGAGAAGACTCTTGAGAGTTCCTTGGACTGCGAGGAGATCCAACCAGTCCATCATAAAGGAGATCAGTCCTGGGTGTTCCTTGGAAGTATTGATGTTGAAACTGAAACTCCAATACTTTGGCCACCTGATGCGAAGAGCTGACTCACTGGAAAAGATCTTGATGTTGGAAAAGATGGGAGGAGAAGGGGATGACAGAGGATGAGATGTTTGGATGTCATCACCGACTCAATGGGCGTAAGTTTGGGTCAATTCCAGGAGTTGGTGATGGACAGGGAGGCCTGACGTGTTGCAGTCCATGGGGTTGCAAAGAGTCAGACATGACTGAGGGACTGAAGTGAACTGAACTGAACTGATGGTGGTCATGGGCTTCCCTGGTGGCTTAGACAGTAAAGAATCTGCCTGCAATGCAGGAGACCCAGGTTCAATCCCTGGGTTGTGTCATTAGTAGACTTTTCCTTGCCAGAAAAGTTGAAAAAAGAGTTTCAAATAAGTAACATAACATATGTGAGAAACATATCTACACAAATAAAGGAAGGACATTAGAGACAGAATGAATGAAGGTAAAATAAAATCTTTTATTTTTCTTATTTTTAACTAATTTACTAGATAACAGTGGGTTATCTAGTAAACACTAGATAACAGTGTTACTAGTTAAACAGTGGGTTCAACACAATAGCAACAGTTTATTCAGTGATTATAGCTCATGGCTAAGTAAAATGATGGACAGTAATGTTATAAAGGATGGGAGAGAGGAATTTCAAATAAACATTAAAGACACCTGCACTATTCCTGCAGTCATATAGAGCTATTTAAAAATGCAGACTTAGTCATACGTGTATACTGAAAATTGTAGGGTAACTACTTAAAAAGTTTTAAAAAAGTATAGTGATCTGTTAATTTACAAGATAAAATATAATCATAAAAGATACTCAACCAAAGCCAGAAAAGCAATAAATGAGGAAAAGACAGAAAAGAAATATAAAACAAGGGCAATAATAGAAAACAATCACAAATATGATAATTATTAACCCAACTATATCTATAATCATTCCAAATGTGAATGGACTTATATATACAGGCTGTCAGAATGGGGAAAAAACAAAACTTAACTATATGTATTCACAAGAAACTCACTTTAATATAAAGATGCAAACACAAATCAAAGAAGGCTGGAATAGTCAGATGAATGTTAAACAATGCTGATTCAGAGCAAGGACACTTACCAGAGATAAAGAGGAGACAATAAATAATGATTAAAAAGCTTAATTCACCGCACATAACAACCCGTAACGTGTATGCATCTAACAACACAATATGTCAACACGCGTAAAGGAAGGAGCACTAGCATGGCAAGGAGAGGCACGCCAGGCTGCAGCTGCAGCTGGGGCTATCAGCAACTGACCGCTCCTATCAGCAACTGACCGCTCCTATCAGTAACTGACCGCTCCTATCAGCAACTGACCACTCCTATCAGTAACTGACCCATCTAGCAGGCAGAAAATGAATACGTACACAGCTCAACTGGACAGCACCAATCGCTGGAACTGACAGGTCTAGAAACTTCATTCAACAATAGCAGAATACACATTCTTCTAAAGCTCATGTGGAATATTCTCTAAGTAGACTACATATGGGCTATAAAACATACATTAACAATTTTTAAAAAGATTTTCTTTGATGTGGACCATTGTTAAAGTCTTTATTGAACTTGTGACAACATTGATGCTTTTTTTATGCTTTAGATTTTGGCCCTGAGCCATGTGGGATCTGAACTCCTGGAACAGAGACTGAATCCACACTCCCTGTACTTTGGAAGGTGAAGTCCCAACCACTGGACTGCCAGGAAAGTTCCAGCCTAACAAATTTTTTAAAATTTAAATCATATTAAGTATGCTCTCCAACCACAGTGAAATTGAACTGGAAATCAATAACAGAAAGGTAACTGGAAAAATCCCCAAATATGTGGAGATTAAACAACACAGTTTTAAATAACACATGGCTCAGAAAAGAAATTTCAAGAGAAATATTTTGATATTTTAACTAAAGTAAAATATAACTTATCAAAACTAGTGGCACGCAGTGAAAGCAGTAGTTAAAGGAAATTTGTAACAGTGAATGCATTTACTAGAAAAGAGGAAAGCTCTAAAGTCAATAATCTAAACTTCCACCTTAGGAAACTGGAAAAGAAGCAAACTGAAAGGATGGAGAAGAAAAGAAAAAAATAAGGGAAAAAATCTATGAAATTTAAAACAGGAAGTTAAAACTGGACAGCTACATGTAAAAGAATGAAATTAGAACACTTCTTAACACCATAGACAAAAGTAAACTCAAGATGGATTAAAGACCTAAATGTAAGGCCAGATACTATAAAACTCTTGGTGGAAAACATAGAACACTCTTTGACATAAATTGCAGCAAGATCTTTTTCAATCCACCTCCTAGAATAGTGAAAATGAAAACAAAAGTAAACAAGTAGCACCTAAATAAACTTAAAAAGCTTTTGCACAGCAACGGAAACCATGAACAAAACAAAAAGACAACCCTCAGAATGGGAGGAAATACTTGCAAATGAAGCAACCAACAAAGGATTAATCTCTAAAATATAGAAGTTAATGCAGCTCAATATTTAAAAAGAAAAAAAAGCCAATTAACCCAATCAAAATATGGGTAGAAGATCTAAATAGACATTTTCCCAAAGAAGACATACAGATGGCTAAAAAGCACATGAAAAAGATGTTCAACATCACTAATTATTAGGGAGATGCATATCAAAACTACAATGAGGTATCAGCTCAGACCTGTCAGAATAGCCATCATTAAAAAAATCTATACACAATAAATGCTATAGAGAGTATGGAGAAAAAGGAGCCCTCCTACACTTTTGGAGGGAATATCTCAATAAATTGGTATAGCCACTATGGAAAACAGTTTGGGTGTTCCCTTTAAAAACTAAAAATAGAGCTACCATATGATCCAGTAATCCCACTCCTGGGCATATATCCAGATAAAATCTTAATTCCAAAAGATACATGCACCCCAGAGTTTACTGCAGCACTGTTTATAGTAACCAGGACATGGAAGCAACCTAAATGTCCATTGACAGAGGAATGGATAAAGCAGATGTGGTACATATATTACAACGGAATACTACGCAGCTATAAAGAAGAACACATTTGAGTTAGTTCTAATGAGGGGGATGAACCTAGAGCCTATTATAGAGCAAAGTAAGTAAAAAAGAGAAAAACAAATATATATTAACATATATTTGTGGCATCTGAAAAAAAAATTGGTATAGACAATCTTATTTACAAAGCAGAAACAGAGACACAGATGTAAAGAAAACAACATATGTACCAAGGGGGAAAAGGGGGAGATAGGATGACCTGGGAGATTTGGATTGGCACTTCTATACCACTGACACCATGTATAAAATAGACGACTAATGAGAACCTAATGTAGAGCACAGCGAACTCTACTCAGTGCTCTGTGGTGACCTGAATGGGAAGGAAATCCAGAAAACAGGGGATCTATGTATACGTACAGCTGATTCATTCTGCTGTACAGTAGAAACCAACAAAACATTGTTAAGCAACTATACCCTAAAAAAATTTTTTAAAAAACAACAAACCTCACAAAACTCAAAGCACACAAAACATTATACATCATTTGTGGGTGATCGGTATGTAGATAAAGTACAAACATATGCAAGAGAGTTATAGAACTGACATGAAAGTTCTACACACCAACCACAAGAGCGGGGGAGGAAAAGGATGCGGAGCTGGGTCTGCAATGTTTTGTTTCTTTAAATAAAGACACTTTATTTAAATGATAAATATATTCTTTACAAATATGGCAAAATGTTAGCGTTCTCCATCCTTGGACATGGGCTTATGTGGGCCTTTTGTATTACTTTTGGGGAGGCCACTGTTTTTGTGTGCTTGAAATAGTTTCTAATTTTTAAAAATGCTAAAGATTATTCTATTAATAGTTGCAGGTTAGGTAAGAGATTAGAGAACCAGTGTGGAGACTACAATTCACAGTATACTTAGACAACCTAAGTGTTTGTTATACACTTAATTTATGTAAAGCCAAACAAAACTCCTTTAAATATGATGCAGGATGTACAACAAGCATATTTTCCCAATCTTACCTGCTCGACCTCTCTATTGAGGGCATCTACTTTTTCTTTTAATCTGTTCCCCTCTGCCTCAGCAGTGATTAGTTCTAATTTGAGGGTATTGTTATCTGCCTCTGCTTGACGGGCCTTATTTTCCCAGTTTTCAGCATCTTCATTGGCTTTTCGGAGTTGGTCCATCATTTGCCTGTTCTCAGATTCCTAAAAAGCAAACCTTAGGTGTTACTTTAAAAGAATAAAATGTTAAGCATATGATGCAAATTAAACATTATTTGCCAGGTCACTAGGAATTTACTTGTCAAGAGGACCATCTATAGCATAACCTCAAGGAATCCTGTCTATACTCTCAGTTTAGAAAATTGGTCAATCAATAATTAACAAAAGGGAATGGGCCCAGGATCTGCCCTGGTTCCTGAGTCACACACACTCTAGTAAGGTTATGGTTTTACTTTTATCTTCCAGACCTCAATGAATATGTTTTTACATTTGCTTTTGTTTAAATAGAACTGCTCATTGCCTCTTTTCCCTATATATCTGCTTGCTGACTCCTTGCTGGTCTGGTTTCTGAGTTTCTGCCTTGACCTGACCTTTTGTATCTATGTATTCCGGTGTTCTGGCTGCTCTTGTGGTGACTACAGAGCTTCTGACCACTTGCATATCTTAAGCATCAACTTCTGATAATTCTCTGGGTTTGGTATTTCCTATCTGGTTCCTGCCTTTCATTCATAACCCAAGCCTTAATCTTCTCCACCACAGGCTGTTGTTCTATGATTCACTTTTACTCTCTGTTCTAACAACTTGCCTGAAGTTGCTCAGAAGTAAAATATGAAACCTATGCTGATAAACACTCTTCATACATATACATTCAGGTATATACTGGGTATACAATAAAGAAACACGTTGTTAGACCCTATAGACTGACTAAAGTAGGAGCTTATTTCTAAAAGAAAACAATCAGCTCCACAAACAATATACTATGTTGAGTAATAATCATGAAGCTACTTTTTAAAAATATATTAAAAAAAATTATTTTAATAGTATGGTTTGACTCATTCTAAAAACTTATTTATAATTCTGGTAATTAATTAAAAGACCCTAGATCTCTTTCTCTCCTTCTTGTTAGTAAACAGTTCAGAAACACTGGGCTAAATTTATTGCCAAAATTACAATAAACAACACCTCTAATTGTATAAGACTTTCAAATCAAGATTTCAGTTCTCACAAATATGATTAAGCATGAGATCGGTAGAAATTCAGTTAATATCGCCACCTTGTGGTCTAATGGTGAAGAGGTCACGTGAACTCACTCGGTTGTGTCTGACTCTTTGCGGTCTAATGGTAGCTTGACCAATAGGAAGGATCTGTGCCAAGTCTGTTGATTAACAAGTTAACATACTAATCTACTGTATTGGCTTTTAAGATTCAGATATTCCCAATGTGCCAGTAGGAATCAGATGTGTGTGTCCTATTGCTGTACTAAAAATAACAGTTGTGTACAGAGTATGTACTTGGGAGGTACATGGTACAGTATACATAAACTGGATTTTACTCACATCAATTTTTACCTTCTTTAACTTTCTGTAACACTTACTGTATATCAATCTTTTAAAACTGCCCTACAGCTTTATGTCAATTGGTTACTAACAGAGAAATGGAGAAGACAGCCATTGCACTCTGGCCCTAAGAAATAGATGGTCCCACAGCAGAGTGATCAATTCTGATTTGCTACACAATCAGGTGAAGCCTCTTTTGTCAAAGGTTTGTAATTGTCAATTACCATTTCCAAATATAAGTGAGCCCATGTTGATTCTGGCCCCTTGTCCTTCATCCAGGTAGGAGGGTTCTACTTATCTAAAATGGCTAAGTGGCAAAACAAAAGGGGTGCATCCTTGAGTTACCTTTCTGAATATTGGTGACCTTCTAAATATATAGTTAACACGCAACTGTCCACATTAGAATATGCTATGCACTAAAGAAATGCACTCGATGCAGCCATTCCTATGAGTGCAACCAACCAATAGCTCTCGTGAAAATTCAGCTATCTTGGGCCAAAGGGAAAATAAATATATACGTACTTCAGACTTTAATATATTCTTCAGTTTATTAACCTCCAGATTAGTGTCTTGAACTTTCTGTTTAATGTCACTAAGTTCATTATGAGTATCATTCAATTTTTTAGACAGTGCCTATGAGAAAAAGACAGATTTTACAAAAAACTAAAAATTGTTCTACATCAAAACCACCATAAATATTTAAATGTTTTAGAGTTTACAAAAAACTAAAAATTGTTCTACATCAAAACCACCATAAATATTTAAATATTTACAAGATGATAAATAAAATTAATATACTTAGTACATAAATCTCATATAAACACAGTGAGAAAACACAGGAGTCCAAAAAGTAAGTGCACAAAGAACCCAAACACAATTCACAGAAAAGGAACCACAAATGGATAATACTTAAAGTTAAAATTTACTAGCAATCAAAGATACGGCAAGGAATGTACATTTTGATGCACTGTTGGAATAAATGTAAATTTGAGGAAAGCAAATCTGTGATCTTCTACCTGGTGATGTATTAAGAGACATTTTTAAAAGCTCATAAAAACAAGAAAGACAAATATGCTGCTTTTTGTTAAAGGTAAGAGATGGATACATTGGTATTAACTATGCTCATGTCCACTCAGAAGGTTTCTTAATTTAAAAATGACACCTCATAAGCGTTTGATTCCACTTGAAAGCAAATCTATAAAATCTAATGAAAAAGAATGTCTACTAAGGAATTATTTGCTATGTGACAGTATTTATTCATTAGGTGAATGATGCAATAAATAACAGTATCCACCTAGTGGTAAAACCACACAGAATATTATATACCCATGAAAACTTTTGGAAAAATTTTTAGTAACAGAGAAAAATGTTAATGTATATTTGAAAAAATCAGGATTAAACACTAAAAACATCTCAATTTGTTTAAAATCATGGTATTGAGCAAGAAATTATTTTACGGTTTCTGTTTCCCAAATCTTCTATGATATGGGTTTTTTAACAACCTGCAGTCCACAGAGGGGTCCGTATTCTACATTTGGGCCCTATGACCCAAACATAGGAAAAATTTACTCTTGAACATTTGTATATTGTTATGGTAATAATTTTCTTCTGATTATAAAACATGTTTATTAAGGTATAACAAACAACTATGATGTTATAGTAAGCTAATAACAGTTACAAAATATTTATCAAGTGATAATGCTAGATGCTCCAAGTTCTTGCTAGGCATATTCTCGTCTACTCTCCATTTCCACAGTTGATATGATCACACAGCCAGGAGGGGGACTTGCACTCATGTGAGTCTTAAATACTTCACTCTGTTGTCTCCTCATGTAGAACAAAGCATAATGTAAAGTGGTATGAGGTTTTATCTCAGCTACATTAAAAAGTTCATGTAAAAGACAGAATAAAGTTTTTAAACTACATTGAAAATCAGTTAAAAAAATGTTAACAGCATATAACTGCATGGTAAAGATGAAAGCTTTTCATCTAATTTTCATAAATATTATTTATAGTTAGCTTTAGCCTATTTGCTTTATCTATAAATAGAGCACACAAAAGTAGATTCTATAAATTCACATCTCTTGTTTTTATTGCTATTAACTTTTAAAAATTAAACTTTATTTTAAAAGTTTTAGACTTATAGAAAAGTTATTAAAATAGTATAGAGTACCCATATAGGCTATACTTAGTTTTCTCTATTATTAACATCTTATATTAGTATACTACATGTCACAATTCATGAACCAATGTTGATAATTATTAACTGAAGTCCATATTTTATTCCTATTCCTTCCATTTTTATGGAATGTCCTTTTTCTGTTCCAGGATCCCAGTGTTCATCAACTTTTGAACAAACTACTTTAACACTTCACACAACTTTTAATAATTAACAAAGCTTGGCATCTTTATATCTGATTATGTAAATCATTTAACAGTTTTAAAATACAGACTTTTATGATGCAAACTGAACACATTGAGAGTGACAGCGAAGTGAAGGAAATCATTTGTATTGAAGAATTTCAATGGGGGAAGAAAGTTTTCAAGGAAAATTTTCTAAAGATAAAATTAAAAGTGATACTGATAATGAGAGCTCTTGATAAAACTGAACTGTACTGGCTTAGAGAGGAACTAATTATAAGAGAAATTTTCCTAAAAAGAATCACAGTTCTAAAGAGGACCAAATAACGTGGCATGATCAATACACTCATATTAATAGTCCATCAAATAAACCTACTCTTTTCTTAACCATTTGTGAAGGTTATCTTCATTTGCTAGTTTTTCCAATATTTATCCTTCACTGAGGAAGTACTTCCTAAGATTTAATACAAATGTTACACCCTGTTCTCTCTTTTCTCTAATATTTAACTGTATGTTTGAAAATTTCATTTAGAAACCACATGGCATATTCTACGTAATAAAGATTTTTTAAATGGCTGGTTCCAAAGCCTGAGCTTTGCTATGAAATGAAATGAGGGCTGTGGCTCAGAAGAAACATATCCTTCTCAGAGAAAAAGATTCTGGGAACAAGTATACCTGGTTTTCTTGTTTAGCTTTAGCAAACTGTTCTTGGAGATTGTCATTCTCATGAGCCAAGATGTCCCTCTCCCTGGCTATTTGAGCCAGCTCATCATTTGTCTCATCCAACTGCCGGCGCATTCTGGAAATATCTTGTTCACACATAATGAGGGCCTCAGTAGACTGTCTATTCCACAAATCAGGCAGTACACGAGAAGAGACATTTTACCGAAACAGAATAACAAATTTTCATGAGAAAGAAGATAGCGTGAAAACATTTAAAGAGTTTTGAACACATTTAGATTTCCAGGAATAAATACTTGCAAAGATAGTGCATTGAAGCTTCTCTGTGTTGCCAACATTACACTATGAAAAAGATGCCAAATAAATATACACAGTAGTCAACAATTTGTTACAGATTCAAAAATTCTGATGCTCACATATAAGAAAGTCATCGCCCTACCTCTAGATGCTAGATGCTCCTCTTCCTCTGCCCTTGTAAAAATGAGTGGTTCTCAGGGCTTAACCCTTAGCCTCCTGATTCTTCTCATGCCAGCCCTTCTTTCCCTCTGACAGTTCCTATTCATATCCGAGGCTCCCAACCCTATCTACACTCAGACAACTCTGAAATGATCACCCCTGCCTCAGCCTCTTCCTTACACTCTAGACTCTTATATTTGACTGCTTACTAGACATACCTACAAGAAGGTCTTGTAAACTCTTCAAAGAAAAATCTTTTTCCATGTAGGTTCATTATATCTAGTATTCATCACTAGCATTTGGCATTTTCCTAGATTCTTTCCCTCACAAACACCACACCCCTGTCCCTCAGCCTCCCAAGCCAGTCTCTCATCACCTACTCAGCCTGTGCAATCTCTCTGACAAAAAGAATCTCACCAGCCTTTAGTGATTTCTCACTGCCCACAGGCTCCTCTGTCTGTGTCACAGGCCTCTGCCTGCCTGCCTAGCCTCTCCTTCGTTTCTCTCCTTATGCTTTGGGTTCCAACATATTCACCTACTTGTCATTCCAGAGACTTCTGAACCCCACTTGTGGTTTTCTGTGGCTCTTTGCTATTCTTTCTATCTTGAATGCTCTTCTCTTTCCTATCTTTGGCAAACACCAGATCTTCCCTTTACTTTCTCAGACTCAGGCCTCCTTTCAACATTAGAGAGCTAGCATCTTATACATAGCACTAAGCCCCTTGTTTCTATCTTCGTACCTAATACAGTACTTTGCCCCCCAAAAAGTGGTCAAATCTTTCTTGAGTAAGTGATTTACCTTGATGCCTGTTCCATCTCAGCAATGATATTCTTCATGCCTGAAATGGTCTTTTCCTTGAAAAATAATATAAGTATTAAATACAAAATTATCTTAAACTGTTATTTCTGTTAAAAGTGAATATATTAGAAGAATTTCCCACCTCCTTTTTGATTTACAGTTGTTTTTAAACACTTGTGTTCTATTCTTCTTTGCTACACTTTAAAATTAATGCTTAATATATCAATGTGAGTATATGTACTAGATAAAAACAATTGATTTTGCTCCTCAAAACAAAGACTATACTTAGGTATATTGATACGAGATCATCACATCAAATACCATTAAAAGATATTTTGTGCAGTGACCCAGCAACAGAAGAACCCCTTAAGCACCCTGTTTTAGGAGGAAACCCAATGATTTGGCACTGGGTTCTCTACTGGAAATAGGACTGATTTACTTCTTCACGTTATAAAACCCAGGAAAGTGAATCATGTAAAACTAAATTTAGTTATTAAGAATAATGACCTTGACAAAGGACACTATATATATCAGTCATCAACATCACCTTGAAAAAGCTGTTACAGTGGGATTACTTATAGAAGTGTACTATTGATTTTGGGTGTAAGCTAGTAAGCAGGCGTAAAGCAAAAGCGTAAGAAATAAATTATTTCTATTTTTCTTTTTTAAGGGTGTGGAGAGGGAGCACAATTAGTGGAATCAATCAAGACTGAGATGAGGGGGACTATCTTAAAGCCATCAATGCCATTTCCAGATGTCCTCCTTTAAAAACTAGCTGATCCTGAACTAGTAACAGATACTATACATAGATACTTAGCACTGACATAAGTCCTTAAAAAGTAGACAAATTATTCTTCCACTAAATAACCAGATTTCACTTTGCCTTTTAAATTTTCAGATCCTAGTAACCAAGCAACAAGACGAAAATTAAGCCTGCATTTCCCAGCCAGTGCTGCTCCTACCATCAGAGACAACTCTGTGTGTGTGTTCCTCCGTTACTCCTGTGTTCCTCTCTAGGGTATTTTTAGCTCTGGTTGCACAGATTCCATATCTGGCCATAATGGATCCTGAAGTATGGTTAAAATATCCATTAGCAAAACTGTTAAACCCCTTAAAGAATCACAGTCTATGGAGGAAAAACTCAAAGAGAAAATACTGCTTACTACGGAATATTTACAAATGCTTTGGAAATACAACTTAACACACTTCTAAATAAATTCTGACAAGCTAACTGAATTTCTAGTTTTTCTGACAGCTATTACTTGGTTAATATTTAAACATGGCTTATAAGCCTAAAAAGATCTCTCTTTTATCAACAGAAATTCCTTGAAAGATTCTCTAAAAATACTGCAAAAGTATTCAGGGCAAACAAAATTACTGTATAGAATCCAATAACATATCCTCCTAGACTATTTTCCTCTTAATGTGACCCTGATAGTACCATTTCTTAAAATTTATATCATTACCAACTTGATAATCCTTGTATAATCTCAATATATTTGTCCAATCAGAGACATAGATTCAAGTTAATTGTTAAATTCAACCTGGACAGGGTGGTCATAAATCTACTCAGAAAAAAGAAACAAACTAAAATTTTATACAAATAATTCTGACTTTTATGATTCAAAAATCTGTGAGCTTGCTATTGAATTTTCTAACTTTAATTGGTATCAAGTAGTAAAACAACGTTTAAAAAACTATGATTACCAGACAAAATTCACTTTATTCACTATAATATAGACTTTTCCATAGTAATTACTTTTCTGATATAATCTCCAGATTAAACTAATAAAACTACTATTATTCACTGAAAGGTATTATAAATTCAGCTCTGTAATACCACTGTATTGAACATTTCCTCTTTTGAATGTGTAACACTGTTTTCCCTTCATAGGATGGATGTGTTTACATTCATAATCCTATATAATACTCAGTTTTGATATGGACTTGCAACTCAATATTCTTCGTGAAGGAGAAGATAACATTGGTACAGTTAGCAGAGTAGAAGACGTGAATTAATCAATCAGACGTTTCCAGTTAAGCCAAAATTCACTACCTCGTGTACTTTGATAGCTTCAATTATGCGCATGCTATTCCAATCTGTTAACTTCAATTTTCTCTCCACACCTTAAAATCCAAGATTCAACTCATGTCACAAAGGCATGTTGATAACCTTCCTCACTAAGCTTGCTCTGTGTCCTGTGTTTCCTACTTCACGCACAGGAACTAGCCATTTGGCTCCTAAGTCAGAAAGCACACCCTGTCAGTCTTGCTTCCTAAAGAGAGCTGTTTCTTTCACTGTCACTTCCTATACAGTCCTTCTCACTTTACTCCTAACTAGTGTCCTGTCACTACTCTCATTTCCCTACAGCCCACTTTTTACATGGATTAGCAAGTGACAGGATAATGCTTTAAAGATCCAATTGTAACATTTCATTTACATGATTTCAATGATCCTATACATCCATGATGATGGTATCTAAACGCAACATCTCATGTATTTTATTTGTTGCTTGTCTATCCCATCTTATCTTTTACCCCCCTTCATGCCCCATACTCCCCTCCTTGCACTCTATTCTCTGGACATACTAAACTATCAAGAAATCTCACCACATTCTCTTATGAAAGCCACTGGGCTTCCATATAAGTTGTTCTACTTGTTTGGAGTACCTTTTCTCTAAACAGTGCTCTACCTGTCTGGATCACTCCTTTCTCTAAATCTTTTCCTGGCTAATCTCTAGTCATCTTTCAGGGCAGTATAAGCACCATCACTGTGTGGAAGGCTTCCTAGATCTCCTTCCTCCCCTAATCCACCCCCGGGCCTGAATCAGATGTTTCTGCCAAACTTCACTCATACATTATGTATGTGCCATTATGGCGCTTGGCATATTCCATCATAACAGCATCTTTCTTTATCTTGCTTTGAATTTTACCATCGGCCTTTGGAAGGTATGCCCACTCAGCCTCAGTATTCAACATAATACCTGATACATGTCCATAAATGTTTGTTGAATGGATGGATGGGTGAACGAGTGAACGGACTAGCTCCCTTGGAGGGAAAGACCCTCTAACTCAGTTAGTGCCCTTAGAGAGGGGAAAGACCCTAAGCCAGGGATGCTGCCTTTGCTTAAGACATTTGTAGAAAACAGCTTAGGAATTGCCTTCAGAATCAGTTTATGAGCTAGAAAGGGGGTCAATATTTCAATGACAAATAAAACACCTTTATTTGTTATTGTTTGAACAACAAAACTGTGGGATGAAGTTTATCACCCAACTTTTTCACAAGTTCCATATGATCTACTCTCAAAGGCTGAAGATGATGGAGAAACACGCTCCTCATTTTGAATATAAACTTCATTATATTTATGAAATATATTGCCTCCCAAGGTGGCTACTTGAAAATATAAGTTCTGGTGTGCCTTTAAAAAGAAATCAGTTTCACTGCTTTTTTAAAATTATGCTTTACATTTTGAGATGTTTGAATTAGTTATTGTTAGTAAAAGTTGATCAAAGTAGAAATTGATGAGAGAAAAATTTATTTAAAAATATTAGCTAGTGAATTTGAACATATATTTCCTAAGACTATCTTGAAATATTTCAAAATTAGATTTAAAGTTTCTCCTCTCTAAGGAAAAAAAATTGGGAAAATCCTATTATTTTATTCAGATTCAAGTTCAAACATTTCTTTTAAATCACAGTTCTCAGAACATACTTTCATTGCCAAACTCTCTCCAAGGGATGCAATATTCTCAGATTTTTTATCCAAACATGCTTGCAGGCATTCCTTTTCTTTAGCCAAATCATTGAGGGTTGCACCAAGAATGCTGATTTCTTCTCGCTGGGCAATACTTTGTCTTGTAAAATTATCTAAATGTGTAATCATAAAGGCATTGTTTTAAACAAGATAAAATTTTTTCCAGTTCAAGCAGAGTGAAGTACTTTTCAAAGTAAATTCTCCTATATTATATTCAATGACTAAAGATAAAATACTCTATCCCAAATTTTAAAATGGCTTTTGTTGTTAGTGATTAAAAATGAAGATTAATCATTCTAAATGACTTGTAAATGAAAAAGCACAATTAACACATCTGAATTAGAACAGCAAAGGAAAGTTCTATATAACAAGTTCTCAGAGTAGAATGTGTGGTGGGAGAGGGGAAGGTGTGTGGAGGAAGTACATGGAATGTTGATTTTTTCCTCTCCTAATCTCACCTTCCTTTAGCTTCGAATCACTGTTGCATATAAATTGGTAACTACCAGATCTTAAAAATACATTGAGTTAAGTCATCATCGGAGTCAAATATCTTCTAATATTCTGATTTTTTCCCCAGCACTGTCACAAACTTTCCTAGACAAAAGTCATCCCAGGAAGTCTGATTTGCTTTGTAAGTATGCTGGGATGCCAGTGTCAGTGTTGAAGTCTTGTATAATTGGCACAGAAAAGTGGTTTTCAAATGGTGGTTTCTCAACCAGAACCATCAGCATCACCTGGGAACTTGTGAGAAACACAAATCCTTAGGTCCCATGCTAGACGTACTGAATTAGAAATTCTGAGTGGGCAGAGCAATTTATGTTTCAACAAGCACCCTGGGAAAGATACAAAAGCCCTGGCATATCCTGCTCTGAGGAGCCCGGCTCCAGTGAGCTTAGCTCTCCTGAAGTTTGAGGAGCACTGGTCTAGACCATCTCTACCCAGAGAAACTCAGTGTGACTAGACCACTAGGTAAATGACTGCCAGGGCCACCCAGTGCAGCACTGAGAGCAGAATTCCATACCACAGAGGGTGATGTATGCAAAAGGGATGAATCCTGTTTCTTTTCCAGGCAAACCGCTTGTTTGGGGTGTTCCGATATCTGAGTTCATTCCCATTGGCAGAAAACACACTCTAAGCCAGTTCTAGAATCTCCTAGATTAAAAAAAAGTCAACCCCACATCCCATTTGTGCTACCACCCCATTTTTCTGCTACTCTTAATAGCCAAACTTCTGTTTGACTTCTGTTCTCTCCTGTCTCCACCATCTCATTTCCCAATCATTCCTCAGACTACTCCATCTTTCACATCGAACACTATAATTCAAATTTTTGGGGGACCCATGTTTCCAAAACCTCCAATTTGTCCATCCAATCAATATTTTTTCATTCTCATCTTATTTTGCATCTTGAAACTATCTGACAATTGATCATATTCTCCTTTCTAAAACATATTGCTCTCTTGCCTCCCCAAATGACACTCACTTCCGGGTTTTCTTCCTACTTCTTTGGCTCTTCTTACTCAGTCCTGGATCCTCTTCTCATTCTCTACATTTTCCCTAGGTGATTTCACGGTTTTAAAATATCATTTACATGCTGATGTGTCCTAAATGTATATCTTTAGCTTAGATTTCTCTTCTGAGATACTAACTTATCTATTTACCTACTTACCCTACATTTTCACTTGAACTTAAAATCCAAAAATGAGTTCCTCAATATTCTCCTTTTATATTTTCTTTTAACGCTTTCTACCTCAGTAAAAAGCACCCTACCCCACCTAATTGCTTATGTCAGATATTTTTGATCTGCATAATAGCAAACCTTAAAAATCTTATTCAGTTTTAAAATGAGCACTTTTATTGTCCTGACCAAAATTTTAATTTAAAGTTATAAGAAGATTAAGTTATGACCATATTTTCATAAAGGACACTGGTAAGAAACAATAATAAGAGACTTCATAAAAATATTTTTTTCTATAAACTCAAATGAACTACAGATATATCCAAATCTATGTATACTTTCTACCAAAAATAGTATACGTGTAATACATTTCATTACAACAGCTATGGGCATGACATAATATAAAAGCTTATAAATTTAAAATTGGTCATCATAAATTTACAAAGTACTGTTACTTTGTTTAGCTATTCCTTCACTGAAAAATATGAAGCCATGTCTAAGTATTTATGGATCTAAGTTTAAGTAAAATATTTTACTATCAAAGAAAAATACATATTCTCATGATTTTTGACTAAAAACTTTTAACTTAAGGATCTATTTTTAAGTTTCTCTACGTTATAACTGAAGAGAAGAAAACTTTTTTTTCCAGACTTAAAAAACAAAAAGGAACATCAGGAAAAACTCACCAATTTTTTCATCCAAGCACATAATTTTCTCCTGAGTAAGCTGTAGCTCATATTTTTTCTTAGCAAGGTGTCGCTGAGTATCAGAAAGATCTTTCTCTGTGTTTTCATATAAAAGTCTGTAAACATTTTAATAATAAAACTAATTCTGAAATTTTATGTTTTATCAACTTTTTAGTGTATTTAAATCTAAGAACTTTTAAGGAAACTAATGCACATTTTTTGTTCTTAGTATTTTCATCATAAAAACAAACTATAGGAGGTTTGAAATATAAAGGGTAAAAGGGGATACTCAATCTACCACTGTAACATAAACAACTTTAGTATTCATTAGTATTTTTCTGCTTTGCATAAAGTTACCATAATCTAAATTCAAACTTGAGTTCAGATGTTTTTCACCTATACTCAATCTTTAACATTTTTCAGTCTTATAATTTAGCCCTTCGAATTATCATTTTCTGCTGAAAAACTATGAGCAATAGCATTTGCTTTCAAGTAAATATAACCATTTACTTAAGTCAGTCAGTTCAGTCAGTTCAGTCGCTCAGTCGTGTCCGACTCTTTGCGACCCCATGAATTGCAGCACGCCAGGCCTCCCTGTTCATCACCATCTCCCGGAGTTCACTCAGACTCCTGTCCATCGAGTCCGTGATGCTGTCCAGCCATCTCATCCTCAGTCGTCCCTTTCTCCTACTGCCCCCAATCCTTCCCAGCATCAGAGTCTTTTCCAATGAGTCAACTCTTCACATGAGGTGGCCAAAGTACTGGAGCTTCAGCTTCAGCATCATTCCCTCCAAAGTACTCCCCTAATATTAGACATTTGGGTTCATTTCAGGTTTTCATTAGTATAAATAAATCTACAATGAACAGTATTTCACTGAGTCCACAAATACTAAGTATGTAGCAGGCACTATGGTGAACTAGATGGGCAGGGACCCTGATCTCATGCAATTCATAGTCAATAAACAAATAAATAGACAGACTATAATATCTGGAAATATGGAAGCTAGATAATCTGAAAGTCCTCTCACCACAAAACACACATACTAAACAAGATGTAAGACACATCCTTTAAAATGTACAGCAAAACTCAGAACAATCTGTAAGAGAAGTCCCTTGGTGCCAAATCAGAGTAGTAAGTCTATGAACTGATGTCATATCAGCTATGGTTGGGGTTTACCTGTCTCAGTAGCTTAGAGTCTTGTCTTTTAACTCAGAAACAGAAGATGAGGCCACAGAAATGTCTGCCACACAAGTTTTAGAAATAAGATCCCCCCACATTAAGCCACTAAGAGCTACACTATTAGTGGAGAGGCCAGACTAGAGGAAGTCAGCTTGCCAAACATTGCTAAAGCAGGGTAACAAAAATAACTAAACATCTTCGTTGGGCAATCTCAATCTCAAGATAAGAAATCAAAATAAAATCTGGTTCCAGGATGGTAATATAATCTAGAAAACTTGGTAGAAATACACATGAAAGTTTTCTGGAGGGACATGACTTCAACTCAGGCAAAAACCAAACCCCAGACAAGGGTCTGTTGAAAATAAGCTCACAAACCAACACAATATTGTAATTATCTTTCAATTAAAAATAAATTAAAAAAAAATGAGCTCACAATTCAATCTTAAAAACATACTAAGAAACAACCCAAACTTAGTGGGAGTCAAAAGATACACAAACTAAATTAGACTCAAAGAATTTCAGATTATAGCCTTATTAAACAGAAATTTTAAAATAATTTTAAATACTAATACATAAAAAGTGTAATACAAATTCATAATAAAAAGAGCCAGCAGATTTTAAAAAGAACCAAAGAGAACTTCAGGAAATTAAACTAAAGGCATTGAAATAAAAATTTTAAAAGGACATCAAATGACAAGGTTAAGAATAAAATATTTTTTTTTAATTTTTTTTTTGTTGTCATTGTTTTTTATTTTTTATTTTTTTTTATTTTTTTATTTTTTTTTATTTTTTTTTTAAATTTTAAAATCTTTAATTCTTACATGCGTTCCCAAACATGAACCCCCCTCCCACCTCCCTCCCCACAACATCTCTCTGGGTCATCCCCATGCACCAGCCCCAAGCAAGCTGCACCCTACGTCAGACATGGACTGGCGATTCAATTCTTACATGACAGTATACATGTTAGAATTCCCATTCTCCCAAATCATCCCACCCTCTCCCTCTCCCTCTGAGTCCAAAAGTCTGGTATACACATCTGTGGAGAAAAAAAAAGGAAAAAAAGAGAAAAAAGAAAAGAAGAAAAAAGAAAAAAAAGAAAAAGAAAAAGAAAAAAAAAAAAAGAAAAAAAAAAATAAAATAGATACAGCTAAAGAGACAATTAGTAAGCTAGAAAAAAAAAGCCAGATTAGAGAAAATTATCTATAATAGAGCACAGATAAAAAGACAGAACAAATACAAAGGAAAGTTTAGGAGATATAAACAACAGAATGAAAAGGTCCAATATTCACCTAATAGGGATTCCAGGAAAGAACAAACACAATATTCAAAGAAACAATGGCTGATCTCACACATGAACTCTCACACTAAAGAAATATCAATAAAAAACATGAAAACCAGCTTTAAGGGAATGTAAATCATAGGTAGAACAGAAAACAAATCTGTATCTAGTAAATGGGGGAGGGTAAAAGGACTTAAAGGGAGACAAGATTTCTACATCAACAATGCAAAAAAAAACTAGGCAGAATCTCTAAATAGACACTCCTCTAAAGAAGACATACAGATGGCCAACAGGTACATGAAAAGATGCTCAACACTGCTAATTATTAGAGAACTGCAAATCAAAACTACAACCAGGCATCATGTCAAACCAGTCAGAATGGCCATCACCAAAACCTCTACAAATAGTTAATGCTGGAGAGGGTGTGGAGAAAGATGAATCCTATTACATTGTTGCTGCTGCTGCTAAGTTGCTTCAGTCGTGTCCGACTCTGTGTGACCCCATAGACAGCAGTCTACCAGGCTCCTCCGTCCCTGGGATTCTCCAGGCAAGAACACTGGAGTGGGTTGCCATTTCCTTCTCCAATGCATGAAAGTGAAAAGTGAAAGTGAAGTCACTGAGTCACGTCCAACTCTCAGCGGCCCCATGGACTGCAGCCTACCAGGCTCCTCCGTCCATGGGATTTTCCAGGCAAGAGTACTGGAGTCAAGATATGTTTAGGAGGTTTTTATACCAAAGCCCAAAGGGGCTTAGGTTATAAACTACCTGATGTACTTTTTTTGAATGGTGATTTTGGAGCTTAAAACCAACTCCTCTGTGCACCCTCAGGAGCTGTTAAAAATCAGGGTTCTGGCATATCGTGCAATTCTCCTGATTTCTCTTTAAGGTCTTATTCTCAAAACAAATTCCCACTTGGTTCTCAGACTACACTCCCCATCAGTGCCCAGTTCTAAGGAAACACTCACTCAGAGACACTCAAAATAATGCCTTTATAGATAATTGTTTATAATTAAGTAGATTCTCCAGAGAAACTCACACTAGTGAAACAGAAAATTCTACAGATGACAGCACTCATAAACCAAGCTACAGTGTATAGTGATGGCGTTTTATAGTTTCCATTCAGCATTTTACCAAATAATATGAGCAAGTTTGACAGCAGAGACTGAAATTTATGCTTTGCTACCTCAGAATGACTCTAAGACTTCAAATTCAAAATGAGAAATCTGTACCTATTATAAAACTCAGTCCACAGAATAGAATGCTTCCTTCACAAAATGACATAATCAGAACCAAATGATAGATTTTTAGAGTATTTTGGAAAAACGTCTTGACAGGTAACTTGTCTGACCAGAACTCAGATAGTAAAGGTTCTCAGTATAACATTAATATGGGATCTGACATACAGTTGCCATCTCTAGCTCAGAGTCCTATTATAGATTTTGGTTGCTTCCAAATTTGGGCAATTATATTAAAGCTGCTACAAACACTATGTGTAGGTTTTTGTGTGTACATGACGTTTTCAACTCCTTTGGGTAAATATCAATAAGCATGATTGGTGGATCATATGTAACTGTATGTTTAGTTTTGTATGAAACTGCCAAATAGCTTTACAAAGTGACTGTACCACTTTTAATTCCCATCAGCTCCTGTTGATCTACATTCTTACCAGTATTTGTTGTGCTTCCAATTTTGGCCATTCTAATAGCTATGTTTTAATATCTTGTTTTAATTTGCATTTTCAGATGATATATGATGTGTTGCATCTTTTTATATACTTATTTGATATCTCTATAACTTCTTTGATGAGATGTTCGTTAAGGTCTTTGGCCCATTCTAAGTGGGTTGTTGCAAAATTCAAAAAATCCTTACTGCAAAATTCAGACTTAAATTGAAGAAACTCGGGAAAACCACTAGACCATTCAGGTATGACCTAAATCAAATCCCTTACGATTATATGGTGGAAGTGACAAATAGATTCAAGATATCAGATCTGATAGAAAGAGTGCCTGAAGAACTATGGACTGAGGTTTGTGACACTGTATAGCAAGCAGTGATCAAGACCATTCCCAGGAAAAAAGAAATGCAAAAAGGCAAAAATGGTTGTCTAAGGATGCCTTACAAATAGCTGAGAAAAGAGGAGATGCTAAAGGCAAAGGAGAAAAGGAAAGATATACCTATTTGAACGCAGAGTTCCAAAGAATAGCAAGGACAGATAAGAAAGCCTTCCTCAGTGATCAATGCAAAGAAATAGAGGAAAACAATAGAATGGGAAAGACTAGAAATCTCTTCAAGAAAATTAGAGATTCCAAGGGAACATTTCATGCAAAGATGGGCTCAATAAAGGACAGAAATGGTATGGACCCAACAGAAGAAGATATTAAAAAGAGGTGGCAAGAACACACAGAAGAACTATACAAAAAAGATGTTAATGACCCAGATAATCATGATGGTGTGTTCACTCAGCTAGAGCCAGACATCCTAGAATGTAAAGTCAAGTGGGCCTTAGGAAGCATCACTACGAACAAAGCTAGTTGAGGTGATGGAATTCAGTTGAGCTATTTCAAATCCTAAAAGATGATGCTGTTAAAGTGCTGCACTTAATATGCCAGCAAAGTTGGAAAACTCAGCAGTGGCCACAAGACTGGAAAAGAACAGTTTTCATTCCAATCCCAAAGAATGTTTAGACTACCGCACAATTGCACTTATCTCACACACCAGCAAATACTCAAAATTCTCCAAGCCAGGTTTCAACAGTACATGAACTGTGAACTTCCAGATGTTCAAGTTGGATTTAGAAAACGCAGAGGAATCAGAGATCAAATTGCCAACATCTGTTGGATCAGTGAAAAAGCAAGAGAGTTCCAGAAAAACATCTATTTCTGGTTTATAGACTACGCCAAAGCTTTTGACTGTGTGGATCACAAGAAACTGTGGAAAATTCTGAAAGAGATGGGAGTACCAGACCACCTGACCTGCCTCCTGAGAAATCTGTATGCAGGTCAAGAACCAACAGTTAGAACAGGAACAGACTGGCTCCAAATTGGGAGAGGAATAGGTCAAGGCTGTATATTGTCACCCTGCTTATTTAACTTATATGCAGAGTACATCACATCATGCAAAACACCAGGCTGGATGAAGTACAAGCTGGAACCACGATTGCTGGGAGAAATATCAATAACCTCAGATACACAGATGACACTACCCTTATGGCAGAAAGCAAAGAAGAACTATAGAGCTTCTTGATGAAGGTGAAAGAGGAGAGTGAAAAAGTTGGCTTAAAAACATTAAAAAACCTAAGATTGTGGCATCTGGTCCCATCACTTCACGACAAATAGATGGGGAAAAATGGAAACAGTGAGAGATTTCATGACGCTTGCTCCTTGGAAAAAAAAGTTATGACCAACCTAGACAGCATTTTGAAAAGCAGACACATTACTTTGCCAACAAAGGTCTGTCTAGTCAAAGCTATGGGTTTTCTAGTAGTCACGTACAGATGTGAGAGCTGGACTATAAAGAAAGCTGAGCACCGAAGAATTGATGCTTTTGAACTGTGGTGCTGGAGAAGACTCTTGAGAGTCCCTTGGACTGCAGGGAGATCAAACCAGGCAATCCTAAAGGAAATCAGTCCTGAATATTCATTGGAAGGACTGATGCTGACCCTGAAACTCCAATACTTTGGCCACCTGATGCAAAAAACTGACTCACTGGAAACGACCCTGATGCTGGAAAAGATAGAAGGCAGGAGAAGGGGATGAGAGAGGATGAGATGGTTGGATGGTATCACCAGCTCAATGGACGTAAGTTTGAGCAAGCTCCAGGAGTTGGTGATGAACAACGAACTGAGTGAATGAACTGAACTGAAGGGAGTTCTTATTGTTGAGTTTTTTAAAAGCCCTAAATATAATTTGGATGTGTGTGTTAGTTTCTCAGTCGTGTGTGACTCCTTGTGACCCCATGGACTGTAGCCCACCAGTTCCTCTGCCCATGGGATTCACCAGGTAAGAATACTATAGTGGGTTGCCATTTCCTTCTCCAGGGGATCTTCCAGATCAGGAATCAAACCTGAGACTCCTGCATTGCAGGCAGATGCTTTACCATCTGAGCTATAACCTATCTATTACGAAGGTACAATTGATATATAATATTATATATTTCATGTGTATAATATAGTGATTCACAATTTTTAAAGGTTATATGCCATGTATATCTGCCTTTATTTTGGGGGGCTCCAAAATCACTGCAGATGGTGATTGCAGCCATGAAATTAAAAGACACTTACTCCTTGGAAGGAAAGTTATGACCAACCTAGATAGCATATTCAAAAGGCATTACCTTGCCAACAAAGGTCCGTCTAGTCAAGGCTATGGTTTTTCCAGTGGTCATGTATGGATGTGAGTTGGACTGTGAAGACAGCTGAGTGCTGAAGAATTGATGGTTTTGAACTTTGGTGTTGGAGAAGACTCTTGAGAGTCCCTTTGACTGCAAGGAGATCCAACCAGTCCATTCTAAAGGAGATTAGCCCTGGGATTTCTTTGGAAGGACTGATGCTAAAGCTGAAATTCCAATACTTTGGCCACCTCATGTGAAGAGTTGACTCATTGGAAAAGACTCTGATGCTGGGAGGGATTGGGGGCAGGAGGAGAAGGGGACGACAGAGGATGAGATGGCTGGATGGCATCACCAAATCGATGGACATGAGTTTGAGTGAACTCCGGGAGTTAGTGATGGACAGGGAGGCCTGGTGTGCTGTGATTCATGGGGTTGCAAAGAGTTGGACATGGCTGAGTGACTGAACTGAACTGATATCTGAATTATTTCACTTAGCATAATACCCTCAATGTCCATTCATGTTGTTGCAAATGGCAACATTTCATTCTTTTTTATGGTTGAGTAGTATCCCATTGTATGTGTGTATATATTTATACACCCATCTTCTTTATTCACTTGTCTGTTGATGAGTAACATTTAGGTTGTTTCCATATATTGGCAATTGTAAATAATGATTCTATGTACATTGGGTTGCATGTATCTTTTCAAATTAGTATTTTTGTTTTATTCAGATAAATACCCAGGAGTGGAATTGCTAGGTCATATGGTAGCTCTATTTTTAACTTTTTGAGAAACCTCCATACTGTTTTCCACAGTGGCTACATCAATTTCCATTCACATCAGCGGTATATAAGCGTTCCCTTTTCTCCACATCCTGGCCAACATTTGTTATTTGTGGTCTTTCTGATGATAATCATTCTAACAGCTGTGAGGTGGTATCTCATTGTGGTTTTAATAAGCATTTCTCTGATGTTCAACATTTTTGAACACTTTTTCATGTGCCTGTTAGCCATCTGTATGTCTTCTTTGGAAAAATATCCATTAAGTTCTTCTGCCCATTTTTTAATTGAGTTGGTTATCTTTTTAAAGTTAAGTTGTAGATAGCAGTTCTTTATCAGAGGTGTCTTCAGCAAACATTTTCTTCCAGTCTGTGGCTTGTCTTCTCATATACTTGATATCATGTTGAGCACAGTATTAAGCCTTCAATATTTTTCCCCATTTTTTTTTACTGGAGGCTCAGGTGGCACATGACAGTTTATAACATGGCTTCAGAGGTAGGGAGGAGCAGGGAAACAAAAAATAAACTGGGGTGGGAAAGAAAAACCACCAGGAGGAGGGAAGATTTGGCTGGTTCCTTCTCAGCCTGATTTAGGGGAAGGAGTTGGTGCCTCTGAACAACAAGGATGGATCCCTTCCTTCAACCCTTGGTAGGGGAGAGAGAAAAAAAAAAAGCAAAAGGGTGTTGCTTTGGCCCTCCTGAGTCTCAAGGAAAGGAGGGAAAAGCGAGCGTTTTGATGTCATGAATTATGGGAAAGAGCAGAAGAAGTGCTAGGTAGGATACAGGTCAGTGGGAAAAACTGGCAGATACCAGATGGTGACTCTGGGTGTCCTTTGAGTTGGAATCACTCCAGGATGGTGGCTGGGGGTCCCCACTGTTGATGGGTGCTGAGGCCTCTGGGGTGGTAGGCTGCCTGGGTCCCAGGGACCGCTGCAGTCTCCGCTGGAAGTAGGGGCAGTTTCATGGGCGCTGGGGCTCAGGATGGGAGCTGTCATGGGGCCTTGGCTGGGCTTGGTCTCATCACCCCCACCTTCTGTGGTGGCCTGCTAGGGTGGCCTGGGGTGGCAAGGCCCTTACTACCTGGGTCAGAATCTGGGTGGGGGTATCCGCTTAAGCCCTGCTGCTGGTCTCCTCCAACAGGGCTATCTCTTTGGGTTCTATGCCATCCTTGCCCTCTGTGGGCTGCTGCTGGTTGGGGGCCAAGTGCCTCACACGAAGCACTGTCAGTAGAAGAAGGGTGGTGGGCTCCGTCGTCTGGGCCACTGCCCAGAGTCTTTGGCATGCTCCCCTTTGCTGCCTGGCTCTGTTCCGCCCAATTGAGCCTCTTAAGTCTTCAATTTTAATGAAGTAGAGTTTGTCAATTATTTCTTTCATGGATTGTGCCTTCAGTATTACATCTAAGAAGTAACCAGCATGCCCAAGGTCATCTGGTGTGCTTCTAAATTTGGGGCTCTGGCCCATGTCCGCTGTAGCTGCAGATGCCAGAGACGCTGAACGTCTCCACTGTCCCATTTCTGTTTCTCTTCTTGATGGCAGGCTTCCCTACATCCTCCTCTTCAGGCCTGCTTTCCTCAATTAACCAAAAAGAATCTGCCTGCAACACAGGTGACCCAGGTTCAGTCCCTGGGCGGTGAAGATCCCCTGGAGGAGGGCATGGCAACCCATTCCAGTATTCGTGCCTGGAAAATCCCATGGACAGAGGAGCCTGGCAGGCTACAGTCCATAGGGTCGCAAAAATCAGACACGACAGAGTGACTAACACTTTCACTTTCTTTCACTTTATCTGATAAAAACATGACCCGAAATATATAAAGAAATGTTACAGTTCAACACTAAATGGATAAACAATTGAAAAATTGAGCTAAAGATCTAAATAGACACCTCATCAAAAATACACAGATGGCAAGCAACAATATGAGAAGTTCCACATTATTTGTCATTAGAGAATTGCAAATTATGACAAGACATCACTACACACATACTTTAATGCCTAAAATACAGAAATTTGACAATAATAAATGCTGACAGAAAGTCTCCTTCATTCCTTTTGATGGAAATGTAAAACGGTATACTCACTTTGAAAGTGAGTAGTTTCAAATTGGTAGTTTCTTACAAAGTTAAATGCAGTTTTACTGTATGATTCAGCGGTTGTGCTCCTAGGTATTTACTGAATTGATCTAAAAAATTCTGTTCTGGGGATTCTCTGGCAGCCCAGTGGTTAGGACTCTGCATTTTCACTGCTGAAGGCACAGGTTTAACACCTAGTCGGGAACTAAGATCCTGCAAACTGTGAGAAGCCAAAATAAAAATTTAGATTAAAAAAAAAAAAACTTCTGTCCACACAAAAACATGCACATGGAAGTGTATAGCAGCTTTATTTACAATTGCCAAAAATTAGAAGCAACCAAGATGACTCTTAATAGGTGCATGGATAAACACACTGTGATACATATACATGATAGAATATTATTCAATAAGAAGAAATGAACTATCAAGGAATGAAAAGCACATGGATGAACCTTAAATGCACATTACTAAGTGAAAGAAGCCAGTGTGAAAATGCTATGTACTATATGATTTCAATTATATGACATTCTGGAAAAGGCAAACATTACCTCAGCCAGGCAACTGAAGTCAAAATCAACAGTGATAAATCATATTGATAAGATGTACTCATGACATCTGAATATCTGTGTACTCGAAAACGGCACCTTACTACTGTGACCTCTCAAAAATATAACCCAGTCTAACCACGAGAAAGTCATTAGACGAACCCCAATTGAGAGACATTCTACAAAATACGTGATCAGTATTCCTCAAAACTGTCAAGGTCATCAAAAACAAGGAAAGTCTGAGACTTTCATAGCCAAGAGAAGCCTAAGGAGACAAGACAGCTAAATGTAATATGGTGTCCTATATGGGATCCTGGATCAGAAAAAGGACATTATGGAAAAACTAAGGAAATCTGAATAAATTACAGACTTTAGCTTATTAGAGTGTATCAATACTGATCAGCTAATTTTAACAAATGAACCATACTAATGCAAAATGTTATTAACAGAAGAAACTGGGTGTGAGGTATGTAGGAACTCTGCATGGTTTTCACAAATTTTCTGTAAATCTAAAACTGTTCTATAACACAAAGTTTTATTTTTAAAAATCTGTATTTTCATATATAAGCAATAAGCAATCAGAAATTAAAATTCCATTTACATCAGTATCAAAAAGCAAAAAATATTTAGGGATAAATTGACAAAAATAATACAAGATCTATACACTGAAAATTATAAAACATTATGAGAAAAATTGAAGATCTAAATAAAGAAATGGACAGGAGTTCCCTGGTAATGGTCCAGTGGTTAGGACTTGCTGCTTTCATTGTAGTGGCCCAGGTTCGATCCCTGGTCCAGGAACTAAGACCCCATGAGCCACTAAGCATAGCCAAAAAAAAAAAAAAAGAAAGAAATGGAGAGTGTTCATGAGTAGGGGTTTTTCACCAATTCCAAACTGCCAAGGCTTTTCTGTTTATACTATGAACCTGATTCTAAAATTAAACAAAAATGCAAGGAACCAAAATATCCAAAACAACTTTAAGAAAGAACAAAGTTAGAGGACTAACACTACCTAATTTGAGGACAAAAAAAGTAATCAGGAAATGTTATACTGGCATCAAGACATACAAATAGACCCACCAAATGAAACAGATACTCAAAAAATAGACCTTCACATATATGGACAACTGACACATTCTACAAAGCTACAAAACAATCTAGTGAAAAAAAGGAAAGCTTTTCAACAAATGGTGCTGGAACAATTGGATATTCATATGCAAAAAAAGTGAACTTTGAACTACACCTTCTACTACATGCAAAAATTAACTTGAAATGGATCATAGATTTAAATGTAAGAACTGAAACTATAAAACTGCTAAAAGAAAATCCAGGAGAAAAATTTCACCTTAGGCTTGACAATTTCTTTAAAAGAATACAAGGGCTGGAAATAAATTTTTAAAAAGCAGTAAGTTTCACATAATCAGAAATATTTTCTCTTTAAAAGACGCTTAGGAAAATAAAAAGGCAAGCCACAGACTGGGAAAAAATATATGGCAAACATATATTGTACCTGACAAAGAATTTATATCCAGAATATAGAAAGGATTTTTACAACTTATTAGTACATATAACTCAATAAAAGTTTGCAAAAGTTTTGAACAGACACTAAAGAAGATACATGTATGGCACAAAATGACATGAACAGATGCTCAAAATCACTAGTTATTAGAGAAGGCAAATCAAAACCACAGTATATACCTATTAGGAGGGCTAAAACCAGAAAGATACTGTATATAAAGTATTGATGAGGATAGGTAACAACTGGCACACTCATACATTGCTGGTGAAAATGTAGAATAAAACAGTACAACCACTTTGAAAACAGTTTAATCGTTTTGTCAGAAGTTAAACATACCTCCATCATATAACTCAGTCACTCTAGTCTCAGGTATTTAGCCAAGGGAAGTAAAAGCACACATCCATATAGAGACTCATATGTGTATGCTCATAATGGTTTCCATTATAGTTCCAGGTTGGAAACATGGAAATGTTTATGTGGTACATCCATATAATGGAATACTACTCAGCAGTAAAAAGGAGTAAACTACTGATTATATGTGACAACATGGATAAATCTCAAAACAATTATGCTGATGAAAGTAGCCCTATAAAAGAATATACACTGCATGATTTCACTTATATAATAACATTTTAGAAAATCCAAATAAACCTCTGTGACAGAAAGCAAATCAGTGGTTGCCTGGGGAAGAGGATAGGCAGGCATGAGAAAACTTTGGAGAGTGATGGACAGGGCCTCTATCTTGAGTGTGGTGATAGCCTTACAGGTACGAACAAATGTCAAAACTTACCAGACTGAACACTTTAAGTATGTGCAATTTTTACTATGTGTATGTCAATTACACTTTACGAATACTGCTAGAAGAAAACAAATGTACACAAAGCCCTCAAAATTATTATATATTTATCTTTTAGAATATTTTTAATAAACCACTAAAATGCTTTCAAAGAACTTCCAACTACATGCAAAAATATTTATGGTATGGGATTAAGTGAAATTGGCCAAATATATAACTTAATATAGGATGATATCAATTACATAGAAAGCTTATATACAGACATAAACACTTCTGGCTAGAAAAACGAATCTATTTTACTGCATTTTCACTGGGCTATGGAATTATGGGTGATTTAAACTTCTTGGAAACTTTTTCTCTGTTTTTCAAGGTTTTCTTTGTTGTTCTTATTTTATTATTATTTTTATTTTTATTTTACCTGAACCTGCAATATCCTTTCAAGCAAGAGAGTAAAAAATAAATGAAGGGCAAAGTGAAAGACAGCCTTCAGAATGGGAGAAAATAATAGCAAAAGAAGCAACTGACAAAGAATTAACCTCAAAAACACACAAGCAGCTCATGCAGCTCAATGCCAGAAAAATAAATGACCCAATCAAAAAACAAACATTTCTCCAAAGAAGACATACAGATGGCTAACAAACACATGAAAAGATGCTCAACATCACTCCCTATCAGAGAAATGCAAATCAAAACCACAATGAGGTACCATCTCACACTGGTCAGAATGGCTGCTATCCAAAAGTCTACAAACAATAAATGCTGGAGAGGGTGTGGAGAAAAGGGAACCCTCTTACACTGTTGGAGGGAATGCAAACTAGTACAGCCACTATGGAGAACAGTGTGGCGATTCCTTAAAAAACTGGAAATAGAACTCCCATACGACCCAGCAATCCCATTGCTGGGCATACACACCGAGGAAACCAGAATTGAAAGAGACACATGTACCCCAATGTTCATCACAGCACTGTTTACAATAGCCAGGACATGGAAGCAACCTAGATGTCCACTGGCAGATGAATGGATAAGAAAGCTGTGGTACATATACACAATGGAGTATTACTCAGCTATTAAAAAGAATGCATTTTAATCAGTTCTAATAAAGTGGATGAAATTGGAGCCTATTATACAGAGTGAAGTAAGTCAGAAAGAAAAACACCAATACAGTATATTAATGCATACATATGAAATTTAGAAAGATGGTAATGATGACCCTGTATGCAAGACAGAAAAAGAGACACTGACGTAAAGAACAGACTTTTGGACTCGGTGGGAGAAGGCAAGGGTGGGATGATTTGAGAGAATAGCATTGAAACATGTATATTACCATACGTGAAATAGATCACCAGGCCAGGTTCGATGCATGAGACAGGGCGCTCAGGGCCGGTGCACTGGGATGACCCTGAGGGATGGGATAGGGAGGGAGGTGGGAGGGGGATTCAGGATGGGGAACACATGTACACCCATGGCTAATTCATGTCAATTTATGGCAAAACTACTACAATATTGTAAAGTAATTAGCCTCCAATTAAAACAAATAAATTAATTAAAAATATATAAATAAATGAAGGGAAAGAATTTGAGTAATTCTCTGTCCTGACAAGTGATTCCAATGCATCAGTACATACCACAGACCCTTGAAAGACCAAAGAGGCGACTTTGGGAATTTGTATATGAACCAAGTATTATCTGTAGACTAAATAATGTATTTCACACCCTCATGAACTATTATTTTTCATATGTTCATAGATACACTGAAATTCAACCTGAGTGAATGTGTAGAATTTCTGTTTCTCACGTCAATAGACACTGCAAGTGAAACTGCTAACATGGAAGTCTTCAGAAACTTGTTCCCCTACTCCACTGCCTGTGGGTTGCTTTGACTGGGATTTTCCTGCTACAGAGCAGTACATAGGAACAGCTAAACACAGTACGTGGCATCCAGTTAACAGAAGTTCTGTTACATGTTCTTATTTCTTTGCTATGGCTTTTATTGTATGTCAAACCACCCCTTTTCTAAGCTGTTGTCAAACCTGTGCTTTGTGTTTTCTTACACTGTTCAGATCCTAGGACGTAATTTAAGTTATAAGGTAAATTAAACAGTGAAAGGCCAAGGTCAAATATGCTCTTTACCCAGAAGGGCTTTGTAAAAGCTATGTCAGCTAAATACTGAAGCTCCCTGCAAATACAAGATTAAAAGTAGTAGAAGCTTGATTCCTATAGGTGCGGCACTCCCAGTCTGTCAGTCTGTGACTGACCTTTAGGAAATCATTTAATGTGTGCTGAGGTGTCCACTACTGTTTCATAATAATCCTTTCAAAAATTAAAGTCAACAAATAACTCAATTATCACCCTAAAATATCCTTCAAAAAGCAGAGCTACTATTTATAATAAACCATTGGTTTAATGGTAATTGACTTTACCTCAAAGAATTATTCTCTGCTTTTTGTCTGCCAAGTTCACTTTCAGTATCCATCGCCTTTCTTGCTAGTGATTTCATTTCTTTTTCCACAGTGGTTATTGTTTCCTTCATCAAAGTCATATTTGACATTTGTTCCATACGTTCATCATCAAGCTATACAAGCAGAATGACAAGGTTACTGCCATCACTAAAAACATCTCAGTAATCTTTCAGGAGAGACATTCTGTCTTTGTAGAAACTGGTATATGAGATGATCAGGTTAGACTTGAACCCTGTGGGAGGCTGCATGGACAAGGCGCTGTAGAGCAGGAACTTGGGCACGCTGCCACATGGCTTGTCCATGAAGCCCGTCACAGCAGATCCACATTTCCAATCTGGTTCAGCTGGACTACAGCACACATAGCCTGTCTGCAAGAAGCTTTCTTATTTGTTGCTCAATATGAACAAGTTATACATACAAACTGGGATCATGAAAAAAACTCTGTTTTTTTCTGTCTACTCCTGTCGATTTCTTAAAAAAAAAAACAACTCATTATAACATAAAACAGATGAATTTAGAAATATAGTCAATTAAAGTTGGTAATGGAAAGCTGGATTCCCTTAATTCTGTTTATATAGTCAGAATATCTCCAATATATACGGACAGCATCTCAAAGCCTTAACTAGTAACAAGGTGATGCTTCACAATTAAATTTAGTTTAAATATATTTTTCTCATTCGTTTTCATTCTGTTATAATTTTCTCTATCTTAGCTACTCTTTAGGAAGAATAAGCCAGTTTCTCTGTCCCTGGCAATGCTATCATTAATGAAACAGGGAGATGAATAAGTGTTAAAATCACTGAGAATGCATCCCTAATGCTTTTTCTTTAAAGAACATACACAAAAAGAATACACAACCTAACACAGAAAAGACTTTACTCACATTTTTTAGAAGAAAATAAATAATGAAAAAGTGATAATTTACAGTATATACACCACCTTAAACATCTTTAGGACTGCAAATGCTATCTGAGAAAACCAACTTTTCTGAACACAGAAAAAGGGGAAAGTGGGGAGCCACTGACAGTTTATAGCCCAAAGTGCAAAAGTGACTTTTCTTTACGTTATGAACTGTACACTCCAGCTCCTCTATCCTTTGTTCCAAGTGAGCCTTCTCATTAAACGCTGTCTCTTGGGCAATCTGTTTAAAAAACAAAAACAAAACAAAGGTGCTCTTAATGTTGCTATTTTTCATTTCACAGATCCTCATAGAGATAAAATTCTTTCAAACCTTTAGCCTCTCCCTCAGACTATCTCGCTCTGTAGTCATTCTTCGCAAGTCAGTGAAGGCCACATCTCTCTCAGTCTCCACCCGCCGGAGGATAGCATGTGCTGTTGTTGATTTAGGAGACTTACAGCTTTTCATCATTTCTCGTCGAAGTCGGGCAATTTCTTCCTGTGCCTATTGTTTAAATACATACATAGACTTCTGTTAAACAAGCTTTAGGACAGCTATCTTCTATCCAGCCAGATAAAATGCAAGCCTATATTAATTAATGTGCATGCAGCAGGATAATGATATAATTCGTTAATGAACTTACACAAATAAATGCAAATGATGCCCCAAATGTAAATAAATATCTACAAACAGAAGTCTGGTTTACACTATCTTTGCCGAAAATTAAAACAAATTAATTTGGAGGCAGTTAATGCAAGAGAGAGTGTTTTACTAAGAGGTATCTACGATATATATCATCCATTTTGTGATAAATTTGAAATCAGTACAATTTAGACAGAACACTGGCTTAATAAATATTATCATAGTGTTCCAGTATTTCTCTACAAAAACGTATGTGCCCTTTCCATGTCTTGACTACTTTCACCCCAACAGAAAGGCCTACTGATCCTTACTGATAACCCAACCTATGCTTCACACACTTGTTCAACAACTATCCTTGGGTTCCAAGTCTACTCCATATCTGCAGGTGATTTCATACCCTGCTTTGCTACTTCCTTCCCTTATCATCCTTTCTCTCGATTTTGCTCACTATTCAGCTAGTATCTAAGTCTCAGAAGAAGAAATATTACTTTCCAATTTCCATAGGTAAGCCTTGACCAGACTCCTGGACCTCATTTTCTGAAGTGTCTTTTAAGATACCCCTAACTCAATTTTAACTACTTGTCTCACTTTAAATACCACCCTCTCCACTGGCTCTTCCTCTACTTCTTCAACCATGCACATGGCTCCCATATCTTGAAAAACTGTCACTTAGTCCTACTGTCCCGTTTATCATCATCTGTCTCTTTTTCCTTCGACAGTTTTTTTTTTAAAGTGTCATGGTTTGTACACCCTGCCTGTTCCTTATCATCCATTCTCTTACTCCAGTCTAACCTGGCTCCCACACCCACCACTCTATGGAATTTCAAGTACTTGTGTCTCTATAAATCAATTATACTGTAACACAGCCAAATCCTAAAGGAAATCAACCCTGAATACTCATTGGAAGGACGGATGCTGCAGCTGAAGCTCCAATACTTCGGCCCCCTGATGCAAAGAGCCTACTCACTGGGAAAGCCCCTGATCCTGGGAAAGATTGAAGGCAGGAGGAGAAGGGGACAACATAAGATGAGATGGTTGAACGGCATCACTGATTCAACGGACATGAGTTTGAACAGACTCAGGGAGACAGTGACGCACAGGGGAGCCTGGCGTGCTGCAGTCCATGGGGCTGCAAAACGCTGGACACACCTGAGCGACTGAGTAACAGGAACACACTCGTTCTCTTGTTCGTACCTACTGGGGCTGTTGCACTACAACAACAGAGCTGAAGAGCTGTGTCAGAGGTCACACAGCCTGCAAGGCCCAGGCTGCTTTTTACCCGGGCCTTCAGAGAAAAAGTTTGAAAACTTCTGTTCTAGTCCAATCCACCTCTCAAGCCTTGGCTCCCACCTCACTCCACGGACATACACCTTTTGTTCTAGTCATAAATGGATTCATTCACATACTGTTTTTCCTGCCTTTACCCTTTGTTTCAGGTCATTCCTTTAGTTTGAATGTTCCTTCTTACCCCTTTCAAGATAAGAGAAACCCCATCTTTCCTTCAGGACTTAAACTCCATATAGTCCAGCAAAGGTCTTAATTGCCATAACTAAAAAATACCTATCTCTTCTATTTCTTATAATATCTTCTAGACTACTTATGCTAAAATAACAAAAAATAGATACAACACAATATACTTCTCTTCCTACCTAGAATGTAAACATAGGAAACAGTGTCTTATTTTTTCTATCTTTTAGAGTAACAAGCCCAGAACCTTACACTTAGTAGCTGCAATTCTTAATAAAATTTGATATTTTTGAAAAAATTATGTTGGTGATACATGGGGTTTAATTGAGTAAAGAAGCTATTTGTTTAATAAGGGTTGTACAATCGTAAGCTAAAAATACAGATAAACAACAAATTGACTTTACTCTCTGAAATTAAACAAATTTTATGGCAATTCCTAAAGTGATTGACAGTACACCACAAGCTATGTGTTAATATTTTTTAACCTCCATATCCAAATCTTTTCACCATGAACTCACTGTATCTGGTTACTTTTCTCATTTCTTATTCCAAAAATTAGGTTATTTCTATGCATGTATATCATCTTTCTAGGATAAGAGGACAACACGTGTGTGTACACATACACAAATACTTCATACTTCATTAAGAACATCATAAGAACAAAGGTAATTCTCAAATGTTAGATTAATTTGATTAATAGATTTAAGTATTCTCACAGAACTTAAAGAATTTACCCATCTCTAGGAATTAAATGCTGGCTTCCCAGGTGGACTGAATGGTAAAGAACCCACCTGCCAATGCAGGAGACATAAGAGACATGGGTTCGATCCCTGGGTCAGGAAGATCCCCTGGAGGAGGGAATAGCAACCCAGTCGAGTATTCTTGCTTGGAGAATCCCATGGACAGAGGAGACTAGCGGGCTACTGTCCATAGAGTCACAAAGAGTTGGACACAACTGAAGTGACTGAGCACGCACAAACACGCACGCAGAACTGAATGCTAGTACTTACATATCTTGTTTACGTATAAGTAAGTTTACCTGCTCATACAGAAGAAAGGTCTTGTCTCTCTCAGATGTGAGAACCTTGACATTGCCCTGAATTTCTGCCAAATGACGCTCATATTTTTCCAGCATGCATTTGAGTTCTTCACGGTCTCTTGTTGTCTTCAGAAGCTCTACATCACAGTTTGTACCCTATAATTATTACATGAGAAATCTGAATACAGGTCCTTCCATATACCACAGGTAAACTACATTCAATATCCTATGATAAGCCATAATGGAAAAAAATACGAAAAACAAAATATGTATGTATAACTGAGTTACTTTGCTGTACAGACTGAAATTAAACACAACACTGTAAATCAACTATACTTCAGTAAAATTTTTTTTAAAATGTGAAATTCTTCTTTGACATGTGTTATTAATATAGTCCATGGGGTTGCAAGGAGTTGGACACAACTGAGCAACTAACACACACACACACACACACACTAATAGAAATGTCCTACTGATGGCAGCACACAATTTCTGGTTAAGCAAACATGATTATATAATGAAATAATGAAAAAAAAATTTTTTAATCACTTCTCTTTTAAACATCATCCCAAATTGCTCCACATTTGTCTGATTACCCCCCAACCACTACTAATGCTGGGGATAAAGGACCAATTTTGATGGTCCATGGTGCCACCAAAGAAAGCTCCATCTCCCATTTTCCTTGAGATACCAATTCATGCCAAATTAAAAGGAATTATATCCAGATTAGGTGAATCAAAAATAAAATCCACTGCTTCAGCAACAAATTCCAAAACATTTACAAGTTTCCAGAAACCTACCCGAGAAGATGGAGATGGGCGTCGTGGGCTTTTAGATCTACTTCTGATCATCCTTCTCAAATTTTGAGCTTCACTCTTGTAGTAATCTCTGTCTGCTTCTAAAGTTTTGACAAAGGAATCAAGTCTGGAAGGAGATTTATTTTGTGCTTTTTCAGTCTCTAAAATTATCTTGCCAAGGAGGAAAAAATTAGGCCATTATTTCAAGCTAAACTATATTATCATTTTCTAAATGAAAGTTGAAAGCAAACAGGATCCTTAAAAATAATAAATTTGGTATTTTGAAATAATTCAAAATATAATAATTCAGCAATACTTTCTAAAAAGCAGTTAGAAAAAAATTAAAAGCAGTTAGATGCCTTTCTTTTCCAGGATTTCTGAATGTACTGTATTTTTATTTCACTGAAAATGTCCCTATGTTGACACAATAATTTTTAAGAAAAAATTTCAGAGGCCTGAATTGTTTCTTATAAGAGATCTAGTTATAAGTTCTAGAAATAAAATTAATTTGCTAAGAGAAACTTGTATGCTACTATTAAAGCATCTATTCATAGTTTCAAGTTTTATTCAATAATTGTTCAACAAATAAATTAATTAAATGTTGGATTAATTTAATAAATTTACTGAACAAAATAAACTAATTGAATAAATTAAATGAATGCGGGATATTCTATGTTTGTATATACTTTCGTGCATTTCCATTCACTTTAATATATTTAGAAGCATTTGCTTTACAACATTTATTTACCAATACTTTATTGGGATAAAAGTACAGACATACTTTTAGAGAGGGTGTTTCAAATATTTTAAGTGACAACGTTAAAATGCCTAAACAGAGCGACTTTCGTTTCACATTGTTAAAGAGAACATATTACTCAGAACTAAGTAACAACATTTGACTTTAAAATATTTATTATTAACAGGGATGAGAGTTAATGTGTAAACAAATACAGCTTACATTTTGAGAATTAAATTACTCACAGACATCATTTTAATCAAGTAACAGCTAAGGACATTAATAAAACCAAGCAAAAGTTCTCTCCAGCTCTAAGAAAGGACAGACTAAGGAAACGGAGCAAGAACAGATTCGTTCTTACAGATGGGAGGACCCTTGTCCACCAGGGAGAGTGCTGATTTTAGAAAACAAAACACTTTTTATTTTTCACAAATTACATGAGAGCCAAAACATAAGTATACTTTTTTGCAGTCCTACTAACAGAATGAAAGTGATTCCTTAACATTTATTTATGAAAAATGTACTTACAGATCCAAGCCTTTTTATTGTATCTTCCAATACTATTATATTATTTTGCTGGCAAATGAGTTCAATCTGAAAAACAAGCCAGAAAAAAATGCTATTTAGGTGGAAAATGTCTAAATTGATTTGTTGGAAAGAGAGCATCAGAAACAGAAGTCACTTAAAAACATGCAGACAGTAAATATTTTATGAGAGAAAAGATAATTTATTCCTTTATATTTACCTACTTTTGATGGTAAAAGAACCTAGAATGAAATGAAGCAGTTCCTTTAATGTTTTGTATAAAATACTAATTGATTTCATTTTGTCAAACTACTCCTCATAAACTGAAAGAAAATGTTAATACTAATTATAATTCTGAAGAAGAGAATAAGGAAGTCAAAAGAATGACTAGAATGAAGTTAAGTTTTCCCAAGTTAGAAATGATTGCTCTTTCCTGTGAACTCTTTTAATAGTTTAATTCAATCCAACCAACAAAATACTTTTTGTATCAGTTTTATGACAGTCTTAACAGCCTTGTAGTCATATATTTAGCTATGACTAGATTATACATTCCTAGGGAATAGTGATTATGTTTTTATGCAAAGCTATAGATCTCTGCAAAACCTCCTTCTTTGTTATTCCAGACTAAAATGTTTCCCATTAAAATTTGAATTTTCTGGAATTATTGTTTCTCATTTATTTTTTAGACCAAAATTCTAAGATTTCTCCAGCAGTTATATTTTAGTTTATGAAATACTAAAGGGTTAGTTATAATATGGAATATAACTCAAGTACACTTTGGATAAGCTTATATATAATTTTGAATAATTTTCAATGCTTTAATTTTCACTACTATCTAGACACTAAAAAGATATGGATCTATTCTGGATTATGTGTAAGTTCAGTCACTCAGTCGTGTCCAACTTCTTGTGACCCCATGGACTGCAGCACGCCAGGCTTCCCTGTCCATCACCAACTCCTGGAGCTTGCTCAAACTCATGTCCATTGAGTCGGTGATGCCATCCAATCATCTCATTCTCTGTCATCCCCTTCTCCTCCTGCCTTCAATCTTTCCCAGCATCAGGGCCTTTCCCAAAGAGTCAGCTCTTCACATTAGGTGGCCAAAGTATTGGAGCTTCAGCATCAGTCCTTCCAATGAATATTCAGGACTGATTTTCTTTAAGATTGACTGGTTTGATCTCCCTGCAGTCCAAGGGACTCTCAAGAATCTTCTCCAACACCACAGTTCAAAAGCAACAATTCTTTGGCACTCAGCTTTCTTTATAGTCCAACTCTCACATCCATACATGACTACTGGAAAAACCATAGCTTTGACTAGATGGAACTTTGTTGGTATAGGTCTATATATGTGTAAGTTCAGTTCAGTTCAGTTGCTCAGTCGTGTCTGACTCTTTGCGACCCCATGAACTGCAGCACACCAGGACTCCCTGTCCATCACCAACTCCTGGAGTTTACTCAAACTCATGTCCATAAAGTTGGTGATGCCATCCAGCCTCTCATCCTCTGTCATCCCCTTCTCCTCCTGCCCCCAATCCCTCCCAGCATCAGGGTCTTTTCCAATGAGTCAACTCTTCGCATGAGGTGGGCCAAAGTACTGGAGTTTCAGCTTTAGCATCAGTCCTTCCAATGAACACCCAGGACTGATCTCCTTTAGGATGGATTGGTTGGACCTCCTTGAAGTCCAAGGGACTCTGAAGAGTCTTATCCAACACCATAGTTCAAAAGCATCAATTCTTCGGCGCTCAGCTTTCTTTATAATCCAACTCTCACATCCATACATGACCACTGGAAAAACCATAGCATGTGTAAAGGTGTCCATAAAATTTAAGTATAAAAACTTACACTGCCAAAAATTTTATCTAGTAAGACACATTCTGGTAAAAAATGAATTTATACATACATATCCCCAAATACAGACGGAATATAATCAATAGTATGTAAACTGAGCAAGACAGATTATGTCTAGGTATAGCAAGGTGTGATTATGGTACATATTAGTTTCTTCATTCAGTTCAGTTCAGTCGCTCAGTCGTGTCCGACTCTTTGTGACTCCATGAATCGCAGGACGCCAGGCCTCCCTGTCCATCACCAACTCCCGGAGTTCACTCAGACTCACATCCATCGAGACAGTGATGCCATCCAGCCATCTCATCCCCTGTCGTCCCCTTCTCCTCCTGCCCCCAATCCATCTCAGCATCAGAGTCTTTTCCAATGAGTCAACTCTTCGCAGGAGATGGCCAAAGTACTGGAGTTTTCTTCATTATACTCTTCTATTTCAAAAAAATGTATTACTTTTATCAAGATAAAAAATTTAATGCTTATTCCACTCTGAAAAAAAATTTTACAACTGGCCCAAATGAAAAGATGCTACTGCCTTCATTTACTTGACAACTGTTTAATGAGGATCTTACTGTGTGTCTCATTGTCTCATATGCTGGTTATAGCATGGAATAAAACAGGAACCTCTACCCTCATGGAGCTAACATTCTAGTTAAAAGAGATAAATAAAAGATAACAGGCAAAGTATATATCAGATAGTGAATATGTCATTCAAGAAAAAATTTAATGAGCACTCACACCTGCTCTATACTTTAGATTTTTAAAAAGGGAATGGAATAGACAAAGATCCTTGCCTTTGGACACCTTATAGTCTAGTTGGTAGATGACAAAAAATAAACCTAAAAATAAATTATACAGTACATTACAAAAAAGAAGCAATATTCTTAAGAATATTAGGAGTGTTTACAAAGAATAGAATTTAAAATGGGGTGATCAGGGAAGTCCACATTGAGGGAGTCAACCACTGAAAAATTTAAGAAAAATATTCCAGACAAAGCATACAGCCATAGCAAAAGGGAAAAGATTGTTTGCTAAATCAGGGAACAGTAAGGAGGTCACTGTGGCTACAGCAGAGGGAGGGAGGAAGGAGGAAAGTGCCAGAGAAAAATGAAGCAGGGGAGAGAGAGAGGGAATCAGTGTGTGTGTGGCTGGGGGCGTGGGTTAGACACATACACAGGCTTTATGCTTTGTCTTCCACATGGTAGGTTCTAAAGTAACAGTAATGACAAGAGTTACCAGAGATCCAGTCTAATAATGGCCCTATGTTAATTAAAAATGTAAATTATATGACAAAACTAGTGATGATAAAATTACAGTTCTGTTTCTTTATGTTTCAGAAACTCATGTTCACCACTCTGGGAAACACTGCATTAAGTCATGAATGATAAACAACTCAAGGTGAAAAGATAAAAGGAGGCTTATGGTCATGGTAGCTTTAAAATATGTCTCAAAATTCTGATCCTCTTGCCTTCATAAAATGGAGCTGAATTCCCCTCCCCTTAAGTGTTGTCTATACTTGGGGACTCTCTTCTAATGAACAAGATATGTGGGAGAGACAGCATGTCAATTTTGAGACTAGAAACTCTTCCTTTTTGTTTCTTTTGGATCACTGTGGCAGAGGGAAGCCAGCTGCCAAAAAAGAATACATCAAACAATCTAGGGAGAGGTCCACCTGGCAAGGAACTAAGTGAAAAGTGAAAGTGTTAGTTGATCAGTTGTGTCCGACTCTTTGTGACCCTGTGGACTGTAGCCTGCCAGGTTCCTCTGTCCATGGCAGAAATTCTGGAGTGGGTTGCCATTCCCTTCTCCAGTGGATCTTTCAGACCCAGGGATCGAACCCCAGTCTCATGCATTGCAGATGGAGTCTTTACCACTGAGCCACCAGAGAAGCCCAAGGAACTAAGTTTCCTGCCAAAAGCCAAGAGTCATCTAAGTCATCTTAAAAGCAAATCTACCAGTACCCATGACCGAAGCCCGGCCATCATCTGATTACAGTTTCCTGAGAAATGGTGAGCCAGAACTACTCAGTTAAGTTGCACTGGAAACTGTAAGGTGTACATATTTGTTGTTTGAAGTCATTAAAGTTCAATAGCAATTTGTTATATGGCTATAGATAATATAATAGGCTTCCCTGTCCTTCACTATTTCCTGGAGTTTGCTAAAACTCATATCCATTGAATCGGTCATGCTATCCAATAATGGCCTCATTTTTAATTAAAAATATAAATTGTATGAAGAAACAAAACATTTCATTTTTTAATTTATTTTTTAAGACTTTTTTTGAGGTGGACCATTTTTAAATCCTTTACTGAATTTGTTAGAATACTGCTTCTGTTTCGTGTTTTGGTTTTTTGGCCTCAAGGCATGTGGGGTCTTAGCTCCTGGACCAGGGATTGAACCTGCAACCTCTGCACTGGAAGGTAAAGTGTTAACCACTGGACCACCAGGGAAGTCCCTCAAAACATTTTAATGGAATAAATGATGGAAGAAGTTACTCAGTGGACTTTTAAAACATAGCTAAAAGTAAACTCTTTTGAGTAAATAAATTCAATACTATCTCAATTCTAGACGAACTAACAGTAGCTTTAGCCTCAGACTCTACTTCCACATACCTAAAGCACCATCTTTTAACAGTATAGGAACCCAAACATTCTCATCTCTCAGATTAGAAATTCTCGTTTCAAGTATCATCTCACAAATCAGACAGAGACTCTCTCCCCAAGGATTGGACGCCTAAACTGTATACCCAGTGACTTGATGATGACAACATGCACCGGGGTTGGTATTCCCAGCACAGGTCATGCATTTTTTCTAATCCCCATTCTACGAGGAACATTTGCTTATCGAGGATGGTGCTTTCATTTCACGATCTTTCACCAACACAAAGGACCTATTTCCATTTTGTCCTTTCTCTGTTAACTTTTTAATACTTTCCCTGTATCAACAATGTTCTCTCTTCCCTAAAACTGCAGCCCACCTCTTCTACAAATAGCTTTCTAATTCTCAAGTACACCAGACCTTCTACATAATACATATATGGATATCTCTTTCCTAAAGACACTCTCTTCTGAGATGGACAGAATTTCCATTTACAAATTTAATATTTTCAGTTTTAGATAAATCCAAGATCTTTTACTTTAGATGTTTTCCATTCCTGAAATTCTCCTTTTCTGATAGCAGAAGGTTCATTCTGAAAGAGGACTCTCTCTAGAACACAGACTCTAACAACCCTTTAAAATCAATACTCCAAAACTAGACATTCTCCTTATAGAATAATTTGGCCAACTAGGCTTCCCACAGTCTGGGAAGGAGTGCTGTTAATTTTAAATTTGAAGAAGAAAACAAGAAAGACATAATTAAACATCAATTTAGTGTTTTTTGATAATTTTTATAATTAAGACTGAACTCAATTTACCATTAAACTGTGAATGAAGGATAACTATTATTTTAAAAGAAACAATACAAACAAAAGCATTTATTAAGAATGTTTAAATAACAAAATAGGTAAGCTACATTTATTTATATTTTTGGCCATGTGGCATGAGAGAACTTAGTTCTCCCACCCGGGGTCAAACCCATGCTCCCAGCTTGGAAGCTAGGAAGCTAGGAGTATTAACCATTGGACTGCCAGGAAGTCCTAAGTTACTTTTAAATATCCTCCAAGACTTCGGCAGCAACCATTATAAGATAAATTGCAAATTAAACACAAATCAAATCATTCTTATCTACTCTCTCAAGTAGTTATTCTAAGGACCTCCTCTAGGCAACACTATTAAAGAAGATTGTGTAATAAACTTCATGTATTTGAGTATTCCATTATTCAGACTTTTTACTACTACAGACTTACTTATCCTTTACACATTTGAAGTAAGTGAGGTTACTGCAGATAAACAAATACCAGCCTAGTGTTCATAACCAGCTCTTATGTTTCAAATTACTATAATAAATAATGCCTTCAATAACTTATGTTCACAGCTTGATCATTTATTTACCTAAGTGCTTTATCATATGCTACCAAGAATACATTAAAAGGATGTTCAAGAACTAACATGCAACAGCAATTAGCGTTGGGAAATTATCCTCTCACAGACACAATTTATTAATTTAGTGATTAATAAATCAATCACATTTTCACTTAAAAATTCAATAGGTTGGTTTTTGGCTTTCAGACATACTCCGTGTCTTGCCTATAAGCTATTAGACAGCAAAGAGAAATGAAAATTTCTGTTTATAATACTGCTTAAATTCCTAGCTTCTAAAGGTCATGGTGGAGTATCAAAATTTAATCAAGAAATAAAATGTTTATCAAAATATCACGGGACTTCCCTGGTGGTCCAGGGGTTGAAAATCTGCCTGCCAATGCAGAGGATGCAGGTTCGATCCCTATTTGGGGAAGTAAGATCCCACATGCCACAGGGCGACTAAGCCCGCACACTGCAACTACTGACCCCATGTGCTCTAGAACCCATGCTCCAGAATAAGAGAAGCCTGTGTACCACAACGAAGACCCAGCAAGGTCAAAATTAAAAAATAATAAATAAATAAATGTTTTTATGTTAAAAAAATCATAAAGCTAGTTATTAAAATAATATGGCAATGGCATAGAAAATGACAACTGAATCAATGAAACCAAAAAGTCCAGAAACATATCTATGCACATATAAGAATTTAGTGGCTGTTAAAATGGCACTTCAAATCAGTGACTGAAGAGAGGATCAATCAACCCTATCTCATACTAGAACAAAAAGAAATTCCAGAAGGATTAAAACTTTAAATATATATATATCTTAAAACTCTTAAAACTGTAGAAGATATTCCTGTTGTTTTTGAGGTGAACCATGAACCGTGAACTTCCAGATGTTCAAGCTGGTTTTAGAAAAGGAGAGGAACCAGAAATCAAATTGCTAACATCCGCTGGATCATGGAAAAAGGAAGAGAGTTCCAGAAAAACATCTATTTCTGCTTTATTGACTATGCCAAAGCCTTTGACTGTGTGGATCACAATAAACTGTGGAAAATTCTGAAAGAGATGGGAATACCAGACCACCTGACCTGCCTCTTGAGAAATCTGTATGTAGGTCAGGAAGCAACAGTTAGAACTGGACATGGAACAACAGACTGGTTCCAAATAGGAAAAGGAGTACGTCAAGGCTGTATCCTGTCACCCTGCTTATTTAACTTCTATGCAGAGAACATCATGAGAAACGCTGGGCTGGAGGAAGCACAAGCTGGAATCAAGACTGCCGGGAGAAATATCAAAAACCTCAGATATGCAGATGACACCACCCTTATGGCAGAAAGTGAAGAAGAACTAAAAGGCCTCTTGATGAAAGTGAAAGAGGAGAGTGAAAAAGTTGGCTTAAAGTTCAACCAACATTCAGAAAACGAAGATCATGGCATCTGGTCCCATCACTTCATGACAAACAGATGGGGATACAATGGAAACAGTGACAGACTTTATTTTTTTTAGGCTCCAAAATCCCTGCAGATGGTGACTGCAGGCATGAAATTAAAAGACGCTTACTCCTTGGAAGAAAAGTTATGACCAATCTAGATAGCATATTGAAAAGCAGAGACATTACTTTGCCAACAAAGATCCATCTAGTCAAGGCCATGGTTTTTCCAGTAGTCATGTATGGATGTGAGAGTTGGACTGTGAAGAAGGCTGAGTGCCGAAGAATTAATGCTTTTGAACTGTGGTGCTGGAGAAGACTCTTGAGAGTCCCTTGGACTGCTAGGAGATCCAACCAGTCCATTCTGAAGGAGATCAGCCCTGGGATTTCTTTGGAGGGAATGATGCTGAAGCTGAAACTCCAGTACTTTGGCCACCTCATGTGAAGAGTTGACCCATTAGAAAAGACTCTGATGCTGGGAGGGATTGGGGCAGGAGGAGAAGGGGACGACAGAGGATGAGATGGCTGGATGGCATCACTGACTCGATGGACGTGAGTCTGAGTGAACTCCGGGAGTTGGTGATGGACAGGGAGGCCTGGCGTGCTGCAATTCATGGGGTCTCAAAGAGTCGGACACGACTGAGCGACTGAACTGAACTGAACTGAATATGTCTGCTGCTGCTGCTGCTAAGTCGCTTCAGTCGTGTCCGACTCTGTGCGACCCCAGAGACGGCAGCCCACCTGGCTCCCCTGTCCCTGGGATTCTCCAGGCAAGAACACTGGAGTGGGTTGCCATTTCCTTCTCCAATGCATGAAAGTGAAAAGTGAAAGTGAAGTCGCTCAGTCGTGTCCGACTCGTAGTGACCCCATGGACTGCAGCCCACCAGACTCCTCTGTCCGTGGGATTTTCTAGGCAAGAGTACCGGAGTTGGGTGCCATTGCCTTCTCCAGAATATGTCTATTATACCTCAATTTAAAAAAAAAAAAACCTGATTAGTGACAAATCTAGTACCTTTGCTTCTTCAAGTTCCTTGTCAGCGGTATCCACCACAAAATTTTTTTCTTTTTCCAGTTGCTCTGCTAGTTGGTCAATTTTAATCAATTCTTGACAAAGGTGCTCATTGTGGCTGGTTAAATCATCTACTTGACTGCTTACCACCGCCTTACTATCCAAGAGTTTCTTAACATATTCTTCCAAGCCATGATTTGTCTGTTTGAGATCTTCAATCTGTTGTAATGAGAAAGAAAATAATCACGTTAAAAGATTTCCTTAGCTTCCCTCTGAGGAGAACAACTAGGTGACTGGATTCAGGAAGGGAGGTTTGCTTCCCTGGCAGGGAAACTTAACTATGTATCTTTTTTCTGAATTTTGTACCATGTGACTATATTATCTATCTGAAAAATATATACTAAATAAATATTTTAAGGTTTATATAGCTACAACTCTCAAGACAATTTTCAGCTTAGAAACAAAAAAAACTTACTGTTGATTTTTTAGAAAAATTGCCAAATACTTGTATCTGCAGACAAGGAACCAGTCTTGAAGTAATTATTGTTATCTTATTATCATTAAAATCACCAATTAGGCATTCTTTAATATTGAATTTCTAATTATTGTTATCAAAATGTTAACTCTTTAGAAAAATTCTTTTGAACATATCAGTAACTTACTTGACTAAGCTAAATACTGATACCAAATCAATCAAGTATTTGCTGACTAAAGTGGAGGACCACAGCTTCCTTTCCCAGCCCACTAGCAAACCATCAACGGATGAAGAAAAGGGCCTTTTCTATCACGAAGGTATCCAAATGCCTTTAAAGGAAAAAAAATATGTTAGACTCATTGAATAAGGATAATACGTTAAGAATTTCGTTAACTTCGAAAGATACAAAGATAGGTTAAGTATCTGCTCAAGGAGAATGTATTGTTTACTTAAGAAAACACATATACAGTATGTAAATGCCATAAAAGAAATATCTGAGATAAAGTGGTGGCACAAAGGTCCTTTCCCACAAGATCTGTCTTGTATATTGAACAAATATTTACTGAGTACCTACTATATCCAAGGTACTGTGTTGGTGTAAGACGTAAACAGAAGAAAAAACAATTTGGGTCCTTAAAGAGCATCTAAAATTGCTAACCCCCTTATCTAACATTACTCTTAGCTCTAGCATTATTTTTTTATTGTTATAACCGTGGCCTTTTCAAATAACTAGAGACAGCTCTTTCCAAACCATCAAAATCAACAAAGTTTTCTTTAAAAATATAAACTGTAATATTTGTCACACATATAAGGAAGCATCCTAAAGGTCATGAGTTACATATAACTAAGTGTAGTACAATGACGTTTATTATGCTCAAGACGACGAGAAAAGTCATTATTTTAACCCAACTCTCACTTTGGTATTCTTGCCTGGGAAATCTCATGGACAGAGGGGCCTGGCAGGCTATAGTCCATGGGGTTGCAAAGAGTCGGACACAACTGAGCAACTAAACAGCAAAACAAGGCGCCTTAACCTATGAGATTTACATGTAAAGAATTTAAGTTGTCAAACCCAGGACATGAGAAAAAATGTGAAGAAACTTTAAAAAAAAAAAAGGCAAAAAGGTAACTGTAGATGCACTTATTTGTTGAGTTTTTATCACAACCAGGCTGAATGGCAGCAATACTTCCTACTCTCTTCTTTTTGGGTCTTCTCCCAACTACAGCTAAAAATTCTTTGAAAATGCAAATTTGAGGTAAATCCTGTAGCCTTATGGTGCTTCATTGCACTGAGAATGAGACGAACAAATTCCATCTGTGATCCAAGGCCTACTGCCTGTAAAGCCCTTTCTACCATCTTCAATATATACCTAACTTCTAGGCAGGCTGTAAGAAACAGTCTCACACAGACTCTGCCTTAATGCACTGTGGTGACCTGAACAGAAAGCAAGTCCAAAAGGGAGAAGATACCTGTATATGGATGGCTGATTCGTTTTGCTGTATAGTAGAAACTAACACAACATTGTAAAGCAACTATATTCCAAAAAAATTAATTTAAAAAAAAGAAACAATCTCGCTAAACTGATTTCAAAACCTCTATTAGGGAATTTATTGAAAAGTGCTATATACTATGTTACAGAACCCTCTTTGTAAGAATCCTCAGGGATATAGAATGGATATATAATAAGGCCCTATTGTATAGCCCAGGGAATTATATTCAATATTCTGTAATAGACCATAATGGAAAAGAAACTGAAAAATAATATACATATAACTGAATCACTTTGCTGTACACATCAGAAGCTAACATATTATAAATCAACTATACTTCAATAAATTAAAAAAAGACAGAACCCTCAGGGAGAACTTTGGTCAGGTCTCCAGTTTCAGGAAAAAATGTACTTCTTTGTATACCTGGTTTGTTTTTATCCTTTGGACCATAAATTATTTCACTACAATTTCGTTGTTGCCTTTGCCTCCAGGAACTATAAAACGACCTGCCGCTCACCTTTGGTAACTAGCACAGAAACCAGGCAATGATATCCTGTGCAATCATCTATGATTGCACTAAGTTTCTTTCCTTTCCCCCTGCTCTCATTACCTACTTTCATTACTAGTATATTTCTTAAACTATAGGATGTGGGATAATCAAACAAACTTCAATTTGTCTGTCTTTTTGTCTCTGTTCACGGCTTCTATAGTGCCATGTCTCTGAGCAACAAGAACATGCTAAACCTGTTTGCTAACCTTCCACTGCCCCAGGAGAGGTTACAGGTATCTGTCCTCTAAAGAGGAGAAATCTGTAACCTCTTATATATATAAAAAGCTTCTTATAGTTTTATCTTAGTATTTTTATAAGATGTATTATAATCATGTCTTTACTTCCCTGACCCTTCCACTAAATTCTAAGTAACTTTAAAGGGCTCATGTTTCTAATTTCTGGATCAACATACCTCTCATTTCTGTATCATTTATCATATATCTAGCCTATAATGCTAAATTATTATTTAGCATTATAAATAAATAAATACTTCCCTCATCTCAACATTAAGCCCTACTTTTACTTAATTCCAAGACACAAGTACTTAGAGGAGGAGGTGAGAAAGGACATGAACTTTTGGGCTAAGGCAGCCACGTTTAACGCTTGCTATAGTTCTTCACCACTCACTTGACCTCAGGCAATTTACCAGATTTTCTTGATCCTGAGATGCATCTGATTTCAGAAAATAACAATGAAGCCTCCTAAGTCTCAACTGTTAAATGGGAAGAATACCTAAAATTTCCAAGGAAAGTTAGAAAGATCTAAAAGTTCAAGTAAAATTGCTGGCAGATGACAGGTAATCAAACAAAAGTTTTTATTTAAAAAAAAACAAAACTTATTTTGAAATAACTAAAAGTTCACAGGAAGCTGCAAAGGTAGCAGAAAGGTTCATGTGCCTTTAATCCAGTTTTTCCAACAGTTACATCTTAAATAATTACAGCACAGTATCAAACCCAGAGATTTGACGTTGGAACCATGTGTGTCTATTGGTCTATATCATTTCATCACGTGTGAACTACTGTAACTACCACCTCTGTAAGATACAGAACTATTCCATCTCCACAAAGATCACCCTCCCATTACTCCTTTACAGTCACAGCCATTCCCTCCTCACCCTTAAATGTCAACAATCATTATCTCTATAATTTTGTCATTTGGAGAATGCAACATAAATAGGTAGATAACATAAATAAATGCTGGCAAAATTCCACAGAGTGAAAGCTACGGTTTTTCCAGTAGTCATGCACAGATGTGAGAGTTGGACCATTAAGAAGACTGAGTGCCGAAGAATTGATGCTTTTGAACTACAGTGCTGGAGAAGACTTGACAGTTCCTTGGACTGCAAGGAGATTAATCCAAGCAATCCAAAAGGAAATCAACCCTGAATATTCACTGGAAGGATTGATGCTGAAACTGAAGCTCCAATACTTCAGTCACCTGATGTGAAGAGCCGACGCACTGGAAAAGACCTCGATGCTAGGAAAGAGTGAGGGCAGGAGGAGAGAGGGGCAACAGAGAATGAGATGGTTGGATGGCATCACTGACTCAATTGACATGAGTTTGAGCAAACTACAGGAACAGTGAAGAACAGGTAAGCCTGGCGCACTGCAATCTCTGGGGTTGGACACAACTTAGCAACAACAATATAACATAAACAGAGTCATGTGATACAGATCACAGTACGTTATCTGTTGACACTGGTTTTTTCACTCAAAACAGTGCCCTTGATTGCTATGTGGAGCAACAGTTCTTTGTCATTGCTGAATAATATTTCACAGTATGGATTACCGTGGTTTGTTTAATCATTCACCAATTAAGCAAAATTTTAGATGTTTCTAGTTTGGGACTATAACAAATAAAGCTGCTATGAACAACTGTATACAGGTTTTTCAGTGAACATAATTTTCATTTCTCTGGAAAAAATTCCCAAGAGAAAAATTTCTGAGTTGTATGGTAAATGTACGTTTAGTGTTTTAAGAACTAAACTATTTCCAAAGTGGCTGTACCATTCCCCATTGCCATCAGGAATATATGAGTGATCCTCATCTTTGCCAGCTTTTCGTATTGTCACTGTTTTTCATTTTAACTGCTCTCAACAGTATGCATTGTTATATCATCATGGTCTTAATTTGTATTTCCCTGTTAGAAAAGATGAACATTTTTTTTGTTTGTCTACAATATTTCATTCTGTGAAATATATCTTCATATCCTTTGTTCACTTTCTACTTGGATTGCTTGCTTTTTTTTAACCTGTTGTGTTTCGAGAGTTCTCCACATTTCTTCTCAATATGAGTCCTTTGACAGAAACAGGGATTGTGGCTTATCTTTTCATCCTATTAACAGGGTCTTTTGCAGAGCAAAGGGCTTAAATCTTGATGAAATTCAAATCATCAACTTTTTCTTTTATGAATCATATTTCTGCTCTCATGTCTAAAAGCTCTTCAGCAAGTCCAAGATCCGGAAGATTTTTTTCCTGTTATCTTTTAAAAGTTTCATAGTTTTTGTTTTATATTTGATCCACTTTGAGTTAATCTTTGTGTAAGGTATGAGTTTTAGGTCTAGGCTAATTTTTTTCCCTAAAAGATACCCAACAACTTTTGTTGAAAAGACTCCCTTTCTTCATTAGACTGCATTTGTACCTCTGCCAAAAATCATCTAGCTGTACTTGTGTAAGGCTATTTCTGGATTCTCTATTCTGTATCATTGATCTGTGTCTATTACTCTAGCAATACCATACAATCATGATTATCATAGCCATATGTTAAGTTTTGAAATCAAGGAGAATGACTCTTCCCACCTTGTTCTTTTTCAAAATTTTTTTTTCCTGGGATTTTGATGGGACTCACACTAAATCTATATATCAATTTGGAAAGAATTGATATCTTTATTAGGTTGAGGCTTCCAATCCCTGAACATTTGTTTAGATCTACTTTGATTTCTCTTATTAACATTTCATAGTTTTCAGAATGTAAGTGCATACTTGTTTAGCTAGATTTATATCCAAAGATTACATTTTCTTTTTGAGTGATTGTAAATGGTATTGCATTTTTTTTAATTTCTACTACTTAATTATAATATACAAATATATAATGTTTGTCTTGTATTCTGACCTTTTGAACTCATTTTTTAGTTCCAGTTTCTACACTGTAGATTTTATAAGATTTTCCAGCAAAAAGATCACATCATCTGTAAACAGGGAAAGTTTTATTTCTTCATTCGGGTCTGAATGCCTTTCAAGATAGCTATATCATTATATTTGAAGTGGATTTCTCACAGACAGCATAAAGCTAGGTCATGTTTCTTTTTAATCTACTGTGACAATTTCTATCTTTTAATTGGTGTAGTTAGATTACATATATTTAATGTATTTACTTTTATGCTAAGATTCAAGTGTGATTTTTTTGTGATTTTCTGTTTCTTTAATTTTTGTTTTATTTTGCCTGCTTTCCTCTAAGTTACTTGAACATTTTTTAGAATTCCATTTTGATTTATACATAGCAATTTTCAGTGTATCTCTTTGTAGAGATTCTTAGTTGTTGCTCTAGGTGTTTCATTTATATTCATAAGCTATCACAGCCCACGGGCTTTCCAGGTGGTACAATTTGTAAAGAATCCGCCTACCAATGCAAGAGACACGAGTTCGATCTCTGGGTAGGGAAGACTCCCTGGAGGAGGAAATGGCAGCCCACTCCAGTATTCCTGCCTGGAAAATTCCATGGACAGAGGAGCCTGGTGGGCTAGAGTCCACAGGGCTGCAAAGAATCAGATATAACTGAGTGACTGAGCACACATCACAGCCTACATTCTACTAGTTCAAGTGAAGTGAAGATTATCACCTCCCTTTATGTTCCCTACCTTCCTCTATTAATAAAATCATTGTCTTAAATATTCCCTTTGCATACATTGAGAAAGACATTTGATAGACATGATTCAGAAAGTAGAGAAGGAAATTCTATCAAAGCTACCCCTATTTTTGCTCTATGGATTGTTCTCCTTCCCTCTTGTCCTTCCAAGACTACACCTTTTATCACTTCCTTCTTCATTAGGGAAGTTCCTTTAGCTATTCTTTTAGGGTAGCTTTGCTGGCAACAAACTCAGCTTTCTTCACCTACGAACAGATGTGCCACTTCCTTCCGACGTCCATGGTTTTAGATTTGCAGTCATTTAAATCGGTGTTCCCCTATAAATTATGAATTATTTCTCTTATTTCTTTCAGGATGTTGTTTGTCTTTACTTTTCAGTTTGAATATGAAGTGTCTCAGGGTAGATTTCTTTGGGAGACCCCTAGTAGGTTTTCACTCACCTTCTTTCAAATTTGGGGAATATTTAGCCATTATTTCTTCAAATATTTTTTCAGCCCCACCTTCTCTTACCTCTTTTTCTGGGACTCCAGCCATCCAAACGCAGAGTGTTTCTTACAGGCCCATCTGTTGCAGAGGCTTTGCTCACATTCTTTTCAATCTATTCTCTCTCTGTTGTTCACATTAGGTAATTTCTCTGCTTCTACTCTCATGTTCAGTGATTCATTCTTCTCTTCTCCATGCTTTTGTTTGTTGAGTTTTTAATTTCAGTTACTGTACTTTTAAAACTTTTTTTGTGGTAAAATAGTACATCCCCAAATTTACCACTCCAACCATTTGTAAGTGTAAAATTCAGTAGCATTAAGTACATTCACAACACAGTGCAACCATCCCATGTCTAATTCCCAGAACTTTTTCATCATCATAAACAGAGACTGTACCCGTTAAATAATCACCTATGAATCTGTCTAACTCTGGTAAGTGGACTCATACAATATTTGCCCTGCACCTTATTTCAATTAGCACACCGTTTTCAGGGCTCATCCATCTTCTTGTCTCCCATCTGAATTGAGGCTGAATAAAGTTCCGTTGCTTGTGTATACCTCACTTTGGTTATGCATTCATCTGTCGATGGAGATCTGGGTTTTTTCTGCATTTTGGCTATCATGAACTTTGGAGCAGAAGTATCTGTTTGAGTCCCTGCTTTTAATCATTTGAGGATATTCCTGGGAGTGGAATAGATGGATCACACGGTAATTCTATCCTTAATTTTTTGAGGAATTATCAAACTTTTTTGTTAAACCATTTTACATTAGCAATGCATAAATAACTCCAGATTCTCCACATCCTCATCAATATTTGTTACTTTTTGCTTTGTGATGATAGCTAGTGGCCCTAACTGGTGTGAAGTGATACCTCATTGTGGTTTTGATTTGCATTTCCTTAAAGACTGTGATGCTGATCATCTTTTCATGTGCTTGTTGGCCATCTGTATCTCTTCTCTGGAGAAACACCTACTCAAGTCTTTTGCCCATTTTTGAACTGAGGTGTTTTGGGTTTTCTTGTTGTTGAGTTGTAGGAGTTCTTTATATACTCTGGATATTAACTCCTTATCAGATACATAATTTGGAAATCTTTTCTCCTATGTGTTTTTTTTTTTAACAGACATTACTTTTTTAGAGCAGTTTTAGGTTTACAGAAATATTGACCAGTAAGTACAGAGTTTCCACACACCCCTTCTCCCCTCTCCCACTCACCCCAATTTCCCCTTATTTACATCTTGTTTTAGTGTGGTACATTGGTTACAACTGATGAACCAACATTATAAATTATTATTAACTAAAGTCCAGAGTTTAATTAGGGTTCACTCCTTGGGCTGTAGATTCTGTGGGTTTTCACAAATGTATAGTGACATGCGGCTATTGTTACTGTATTATACAGAATATATACTGCCCTAAAAATCCACTGTGCTCCATTCACCCCTCCCTCCAAACCCCTGACAACCAGTGATCTTCTAATGTCTTTGCTTTGTCTTTCCCAGATGGTCCTGAAGTTGTAGTCACAGAGTACATAATCTTTTCAGATGGGCTTTTAACACCTCACAATATCCTTTCAAGGTTCTTTCATGTCTTTCTATGGCTTGATGGCTCACTTCTCTTTATCAATGAATAATACTCTACTGTGTACCACAGTTTATCTATTCACCTATTGAAGAACATCTTATTTGCTGCCAAAATTTCACTTGGCTCTATTAAAAAAAGTATCTAAAAGATACTTTGTATCTTTTGTTTCTTTGATGAGATTTTCTGTTTGCTTCAAGCACGCTCAAAATTGCCTGTTAAAGCATTTATTTGAGGGCTAATTTAAAATCTTTGTCAGATAACTGTCATATCTGATTCATCTCTGCATTGGTGTCTCTTCATTATCTTTTCTCACAGAGGTTGAGAGCATCTGGGGGATGAGGGGACCTCCTTTTATTGAGGTCTGGTAGTCTAAGACACCGACTTGTGCCTTTTGGGAGGCTTCCTGTGACACTGCTCCAGCAGGAAAAGAGGGACACTGGCTTGTTACTGTGGATAGGAACGGAAATCCAATCTCTCCACAAGGCCTCAGGTAACACCCAGGAAACGTGGGGCTTCTTGTGACTGCTAGGCAGGGATGAGAATTCATCCTCGGCTGATTCTACCAGAGAGAGCAGGAACAGAGGCATCTTATTACTGCTCCCACGTACTCCCCACTGCCACTGTGGGTGGGTGGACTTGTTACTGCTGTAGGGTGGTCAAGGTTCTGACTCTGCATTGGGTCACCTGTGCTATCACCCCGGCAAACAGAAAAAGGAAGCTTCTCTTACTACCAAGTGGCAGTGGACTTCCTGGCTCCCCACATGGCCTCTGCTGACAATGTGGGGTTGGGGACTTCCTTACTGCCTGCTGGATGCTAAAGCCTTAGTTCCCCACTCAGCCTTCTTTGATACAACACTGGTGGGATGGGGGCCTTGGGGGACAGGGTGGCAGGGGATGAGGCAAGGTGGGCTCCTTGCTATAGTATGAGAAGGGTGGACATTTAGGCTCCTTATTCATTCAGCCTTTGCTGGCAGGAATGGGGCTAGATTTCTCCTTGGTATTTGCTAAGAGTGGGCAGTTCTTATCTAAGAGTAATCTGCCTTCCTAGACTGCCCATTTCCTAGTCCTTTGGCTAGGAGGCATGGCTTTTCTGACACCTTTTTTAAACTGCATCCCTTATTTCTGGTTGCCAGTTTTTCCAGCACTCTGCCTGGGATACCTGGAACACAAAGAAAAACCAGAAACTTCCTACCACATCCTAACAGTCACTGTGAGCTGAGATCCCTAGCAAGTCTTCCTTCTGCTCACCTGTCAAAGTGTTTTTAGGTTTGCATCACACATAATATTCAGGGTTTCGGCTGTACTTAGTGGGAAGAGTAAGGAAAAGCCAAGTCTACTCCATTTTCCTAGAAGAGGAAGTTTCTTTTAACAGCCTTGTTGGCTCGGAAAAATGGTAAGGAATCTATCTGCAATGCAGGAGACCCAGGTTCAATCTCTGGGTCAGGAAGATCCCTTGCAGAAGGAAATGGCAACCCAGTCCAGTTTCCTGTCTGGAGAATTCCAAATACAGAGGGGCCTGGTGGGCCACAGTCCAGGGGGTTGCAAAGAGTTGGCCACGACTCAGTGACTAACTTTTCACTTCATTAATAGCTATTCCACAGGTCAGACACCAGGAGACCAGAAACAGTACTGAATTTGGGAGTTCACAGAACTGGAATCAAATTCTAGCTAAACTGGGAGTTCAGGGAAATCCGAGCTCTGTCACTCATTAGCCAAAATATAATAATTCTTTAACCTCTTGGAACTTTAGCTTCCACATCTGTAAAATGGGAATGACACCACAGTCTTACAAGGTCAGGATGATGAAGTAAGATTATGTACTTAAAAGCATCTGATCCGATACCTGGCACATAATCTGTACTCACTCACTCTGAACCTGTGTGTTTTCAAGATGGTTAAGATAAAAATGGAATGATTTTAGACCCATACAATTTAAATGAGTACTGAATGAGAATTTATTCACTATCTTATTTTAATATAGGCCCCCATCCCAAATTAACTTAGGGACATATGCACAGAAACTACGTGTAACCTGTAATTTCAGTGTAGAGATGAATTTGTCTTGATTTCTCACTTCTTGCTCTAGCTGGAGAATATTCTGGTATTTTTCAGCTTCAGAAACTGGAGCCCCTAGACCAAAATCATGTTCTTTGGTGGTAACCTGGTGGAAAGAATGAGAATAATATCAAGACATTTAGGTTTAAAACAGCCATGTGATTTCCCACAACAATTAAAATTTTGAAAATTTAGTACCATTCAATTAAAAAAATGTTTTTAACCTTGTTCCACCAGGTAAAGGGACTTCATCGAGTTTTAGTTTCTTAAAACTTTATATTACAAAACTTTTTCCATGTGTCTCCTATATATGGAACTACAATCTTGAACACAATTTTAAAAAAAGACATACCCCACCTTATCTAAGGAAACAGGCTGCTGCTGCTAACTCACGTCAGTCGTGTTTGACTCTGTGTGACCCCATAGACGGCAGCCCACCAGACTCCCCCATCCCTGGGATTCTCCAGGCAAGAACACTGGAGTGGGTTGCCATTTCCTTACAGTCAGCAGCAAATTATATGGTCAACTTCCAGGCCTATGATATTCAATACAGCAGCCACTAACTATCTATTCATTGCTGTTTTTGTGTATTAACAAAAAGAATTGCTACCCATATCACAAAGGGCTAACTTCCCTAATATATAAATAATTACTATAAATAAAAAAAAAGAAATACTCTAACATAAAACTGGCCAAGAATAAGGGGCTTCCCAGGTGGCTCAGTGGTAAAGAATCTACCTGCAATGCAGGAGACCCTGGTTCGATCCCTGTGTTGGGAAGATCCCCTGGAGGAAGAAATGGCATCCCACTCCAGTATTCTTACCTGGGAAATCCCATGGACAGAGGAGCCTGGCAGGCTACAGTTCATGGGGTCGAAAAGAGTTGGACACGACTAAGCAAGCACCCATGCACCAGGATATTTCACAGAAATGACTTTTAAATACATTTCAAGATATTTAATCTCACCATTTAGAGGGATACAAATTAAGACAACAATGAAATACCATTTTTTAACCACCGCATTGGCAAAGATCATAAAGTTGGCTATATAACTTAGCATTCTTAAATATCACTAGTAGCAGTGTAAATAGATACAATATTTATGGAAACAACTGGGTAAAATCTAGCAACGTTACAAATGCACATAGCTTCTGTACAAATAATTCCATTTCTAGGAATTTTTCTACATACATAAATATGTATGTAGAAGATCCCTCCAGGAGATCTTCCCAACACATGGGGAAAATAACAAGTGTTAAAGATTTTCCACTTTAGCATACTACACATGGGATTTCCCACGTGGCACTAGTGGTAAAGAATCCACCTGCCAATACAGTAGACGTAAGAGACGTGGGTTCGATCCCTGGGTCAGAAAGATCCCCAGGAGGAGGGCATGGCAACCCACTCCAGTATTCTTGCCTGGAGAATCCCAAGGGCAGAGAAGCCTGGCAGGCCACAGTCCACAGGGTCGCAGAGAGTCAGGCAGCCAGCACTGAAGCTTGGAACGCACGCATGCATACTACTCTTCACGTGCCTTTTTTCACTTGACTACGCATCTTAGAACCTGTATCATTTATGGAAATAATCTGTTCCATAAGGCTGCCATTATGTTAAGAGAGAATTTGCTACAAGCAAAGCAACACAGACGCTGTGCTCCAGAATCCAATTCTTGGGAAATTACAGGATCAGAATCCCCAGTCATTGACCTCGTGTCACACCCTCTGCAAACCAGTCTGCAGCAGTCTGATAGGTTTTTTCTTTCTCCCTTTCTCTAACCAAGACACAAATTTGCTTTTTCTGTTCTCCAGTCCAGCAGTTCCTGCCTGTCCTAGAACGTAAGCGTTAGATTTTTCACACACCATTTCTAATTATGAATCATTTTAGGCCTTTCTGGGTTACGCTGAAATCCTAACCACCATTTCTTACATAGAATTGTAAGAAATGTGTTTTCTGTTGAAAAACATATTCCTAGTTATAAACATGCAACTTAGTATAACAATCAAATGACTCCTCACTACTTTTCAAATTTTAGTAAACATGAATAATTTGGGAATCTTGTTAAAAATGCAGACTTTTTTTTCTTAATTGACAGTCGATCTGAAATATTGCATTTCAAGAAACTGCTCAGCAGGAATTCTCTGGTGATCCAGTGGTTAGGACTGCTTATTTCCAAGCAGGGGGCTGGGATTCAATCCCTGTTCAGGGAACTAAGATTCTGCAAGCCTAAGAGACGTAAGAGACCTGGGTTCTATCCCTGGGTCAGGAAGATCCCCTGGAGAAGAAAATGGCAACCCACTCCAGTATTCTTGCCTGGAAAATCCTATGGACAGAGGAGCCTGGCGGGCTACAGGCCATGGGTCATGAGAGTCGGACATGACTTAGCAAGTAAACCGTACACACACTATTGACCCTATGAATAAGACAGATAACTAATAAGAACCTATTCTATAGGAACCTACTGTATACCTACTGTAAAGCACAGGGAACTCTATTCAGTGACAAAGAGGAGATATATATACATTTGGCTGATTCACGTTGCTGTACAGCAGAAACTAACAGAACACTGTAAAGCAACTCTACTCCGATAAACACTAAAAAAAAAGAGTGGCTGAGAACTCTTAGTTGCGCTAAGTGAGACTTAATTCCCTGACCAGGGATCGAACCTCTGCATTAGAAGCATTAAGTCTTAGCCACAGGACCGTCAGGGAAGCCCTCATATTATCTTCTGTTCATGAGACCTGCCCTCACCCTTTTCTCCACCGAAGTAAAAGAAACTTTTAAGGCTTGAATTCCAAATTCACCAGGAGGTTTTCTCTGTCTTCTCTATCAAACAGTGATCACCTCTTCCTTGAGACATCCAAGATACTGGATAGGCCTTTATGGGTTAGGCTACATAAATTCAATTTATGTAGCTATGCATTTTCTATGGTCTTCCTCACATAGTTATTAGTATATTTTGGTTCATTTAGTTCAGTTGCTCATTCGTGTCCAACTCTTTGCGACCCCATGGACTGCAGCACGCCAGGCCTCCCTGTCCATCACCAACTCCTGAAGTTTACTCAAACTCATGTTCATTGAGTTGGTGATGCCACCCAACCACCTCATTCTCTGCCGTTCCCTTCTCCTCCCGTCTTCAATCTTTCCCAGCATCAGGGTCTTTTCTAGTGAGTCAGTTCTTCACATCACATGGCCAAAGTATTGGAGTTTCAGCTTCAACATCAATCCTTCCATGAATATTCAGGACTGATTGGCTTGAGGATGTACTAGTTGGATCTCCTTGCAGTCCAAGGGACTCTCAAGAGTCTTCTCCAACACCATAGTTCAAAAGCATCAATTCTTCAGTGCTCAGCTTTCATTACAGTCCAACCCTCATATCCATACATGACTACTGGAAAAACCACAGCCTTGACTAGACTGACCTTTGTTGCCAAAGTAACATCTCTGCTTTTTAATATGCTGTCTAGGTTGGTCATAACTTTTCTTCCAATGAGTAAGTGTCTTTTAATTTCATGGCTGCAGTCACCATCTGCAGTGATTTTGGAGCCAAAAAAAATAAAGTCTGTCACTGTTTCCATTGTTTCTCCATCTATTTGCCATGAAGTGATGGGACCGGATGCCATGATCTTAATTTTCTGAATGCTGAGTTTTAAGCCAACTTTGTCACTCTCTTTCACTTTCATCAAGAGGCTCTTTAGTTTTTCTTCACTTTCTGCCATAAGGGTGGTGTCATCTGCATATCTGAGATTATTATTTCTCCCAGCAATCCTGATCCCAGTTTGTGCTTCATCCAGCCCAGCATTTCTTATGATGCATATAAGTTAAATAAGCAAGGTGACAATATACAACTTTGACATATTCCTTTTCCTATTTGGAACTAGTCTGTTGTTCCATGTCCAGTTCTAACTGTTGCTTCTTGACTTGCATATAGGTTTCTCAGGAAGCAGGTCAGGTGGTCTAGTTATTCCCATCTCTTTCAGAATTTTCCACAGTTTATTGTGATCCACACAATCAAAGGCTTTGGCCTAGTCAATAAAACAGAAATAAATGTTTTTCTGTAACTCTCTTGCTTTTTCGATGATCTAGCGGATGTTGGCAATTTGATCTCTGGTTCCTCTGCCCTTTTCTAAAACCAGCTTGAACATCTGAAAGTTCATGGTTCAAATATTGTTGAAGCCTGGCTTGGAGAATTTTGAGTCATTATCTTGTCTCTCCTTGCCATTCTTTGGAACTCCGCATTCAAATGGGTATATCTTTCCTTTTCTCCTTTGCTTTTCACTTCTCTTCTTTTCTCACCTATTTGTAAGGCCTCCTCAGACAGCCATTTTGCTTTTCTGCATTTCTTTTTCTTGGGGACAGTCTTGATCCCTGTCTTCTGTACAATGTCACGAACCTCCGTCCGTAGTTCATCAGGCACTCTGTCTATCAGATCTATTTCTCACTTCCACTGTGTAATCATAAGGGATTTGATTAGTATCTTAAGAGCAAGCAATATGCTAGAGCTCTCTGTATGCCCACAAAATCTGCACTGAGTTCTTTGGATAACAGGAAGGTGTCAATACTAATTTGTAGAGCTTGATAATGAAGCAGTGTACTAAAGCAGACAAAAGGGAACTTTCCCAGGGTGGAAGGGCAGAATTGGGAGTTGGGACTGACATATATACACAACTATGTACAAAATATCTATGCCGACTAAGGTCGGTCTAGTCAAGGCTATGGTTTTTCCTGTGGTCATGTATGGATGTGAGAGCTGGACTGTGAAGAAGGCTGAGCGCTGAAGAATTGATGCTTTTGAAGTGTGGTGTTGGAGAAGACTCTTGAGAGTCCCTTGGACTGCAAGGAGATCCAACCAGTCCATTCTGAAGGAGATCAGCCCTGGGATTTCTTTGGAAAGAATGATGCTAAAGCTGAAACTCCAGTACTTTGGCCACCTCATACGAAGAGTTGACTCATCAGAAAAGACTCTGATGCTGGGAGGGATTGGGGGCAGGAGGAGAAGGGGACGACGGAGGATGAGATGGCTGGATGGCATCACGGACTCAATGGACGTGAGTCTGAGTGAACTCCGGGAGTTGGTGATGGACAGGGAGGCCTGGCATGCTGCGATTCATGGGGTCGCAAAGAGTCGGACACGACTGAGCGACTGAACTGAACTGATGTACAAAGTATCAATAGATAACTAATGAGAACCAATTGTACAGCACAGGGAACTCTACTCAGTGCTCTGTGGTGGCCTAAATGGGAAGGAAATCTAAAAAAGAGGGGATATGTGTATACATGTGACTGATTCACTTTGCTGCACAGCAAGAAACACAACACTGTAAAGCAACTATACTCCAATAAAAATTAATTTAAAAAAAGGAAGCTTCCCTCTTCTTTTGGTAAGATGGACAGTCAAGTTTACTGTCAGTCAGGTCTAGAAATTAAAAGTATAGAGACCAAGAGTTTACCTGACAATTGTGAGCCATCATATTAGAGTTGCTGCTTCCCCTGGACTAGCTTTGGAAGCAATAGAGAGGGAGAGGAATCAGTCTACCTGAAATGGCCATGCCTGGCCTGCCAGTTTTTCCACCTCGGGCCACCTGAATATCTTCCACCTTCCCACGACCTCTGGATGGAACAGAGGTCAGAGAAGGCATGTAAGTAAAGTACAGAGTACTTTCCGAGCAGCAGTTGTCACCCAAGCTAGAATCCCAATCCTTCTCACTGGGGAAGCAACACAGCACGGTCGTTAAGAGCATGCTCTGTAGCATCAGTCTGCTTCGGTTCATAATGTCAGTTTTGCCCCTTGTCAGCTGCATGACCATGGGCAAATTACTACTCTGGCCCCAGCTTCCTTATCTCTAAAATAGGGATGATAGTGACTTCCCAGCTGGTTCAGTGGCTAAGACTGTGCTCCCAATGCAGGGGGAGTGGGTTCAATCCCTGATGAGGGAACTAGATCCCACACGCCGCAACTAAGAGTTCCCATGTTGCACCGGAAGATCCCACACGCCGCAACCAAGACCCAGAGCAGCCAAATAAACAAATAAATATCTAAAGAATAAAAATAGGAATGATAACAGTACTTGCTTCACAGAGTTGTTGTGAGGATTTATTTTATGTAAAGCACTTAGAATAGGGCTTGGCAATAAATAATAACTACTAAATATTATTGTTATATTGACTGTTATTTACAATTACTATTATTAATAATTTCTCTCACCACTCAACTTATTTAATTGGCCATCATTTCCTACTGATCTCTTCACCAAAATCTCTCAAACACCTGCCTTCCATCATGACCATCACTGTTTCAGTTCATACTGTCAGACTGTGACCTTTATTCACTTATCAAACAAATTTATAAACAGCCTTGTGGCTCAGCTGGTAAAGAATCCATCTGCAATGTGGGAGACCTGGGTTTGATCCCTGGGTTGGAAAGATTCCCTGGAGATGGGACAGGCTACTCACTCCAGTATTCTGGCCTGGAGAATTCGATGGACTGTATGGTCCATGGGGCTGCAAAAAGTTGGACACGACCGAGCGAATTTCACTTTCAGGAAACGATGAACTATATTACATTTGGGAGCTAGAGAGATGGAAAGCAAAAACTTACAGTTTCAACCCATAGTGAATCCAGAGAATCCAGAACAAATAAACTGGAAATTACAGTACAGCATAATTGGTATCATCCGAGAGAAATGCAAATACATGTACACAAGGGAATGAAAAGTGAAAGTGAAAGTTGTTCAGTTGTGTCCGACTGTTTGTGACCCCATGGACTATACAGTTCATAGAATTCTCCAGGCTAGAATACTGGAGTGGGTAACCTTTCCCTTCTGCAGGGGATCTTCCCAACCCAGGGATCGAACCCAGGTCTCCCGCATTGCAGGTGGATTCTTTACCAACTGAGCTATCAGGGAAGCCTACACAAGGCAATACAGGACTACAAAAAAAGTGTTTCTGACTCCTGGTGGTTCAGACAGTAAAGAATCTGCCTGCAGTGGAGGAGACCCAGGTTCAATCCCTGGATGGCGATGATCCCCTAGAGAAGGAAATGGCTACTCACTCCAGTATTCTTCCCTGGAGAATTCAATGGACAGAGGAACGTGGGTTGCAAAGAATCGGACATGACTGAATGACTAACACTTTCACTTTTTCACTCCCCCCCAAAAGACTCAGCACATATTTTCCACTTTCCCTCCAACTGTGAACGTATTCCTACCGAAGCTCTTAACACTGTTAGGTTTATTGGAAGTCCTCCGTCATCCCAACTTCAGCATGTTAAGCAGACCTTTTAATTTCCCCACCTGCACTCCTGCTCTCAACCCTGCCTCCACCATGTTCCTTCCTGGTCTTTCCTGTGTCAAATGGCACAGTCATTTGTGCAGCAACTGAGGTAAAAAACCGAGGAGTTGTCCTTGTTTCTTTTTTCCCTGAACCTCATCAAACCCATCAACAAGCCCTTTTGGATGTATCTCCAAAATATATCCTCAATCCATCCACTTCTGTACATTTTAATTATTGCCTTCTTATTGGTTCAAATCAGCATCATCTCCCACATGGATGACTGAAGTAGTCTCCTAAGCGATCTTTTTGCTTCTACTGTTTTCCAAACTAAAATCAAAACAATCACTTTAAAATAATGAGATCCTGTGTAAAAACACCCCAATGGCTCCCCACTGTAATCAGAATAAAAAGCAAACTTTTTAAAGTCTGACTGATCTGGCCACTGCCTTCACATGCCAGAGTAGAGCTCCTACTCTCCTGTTTGTTCACGCACCAGCTTTATTGGTTTTCCTCCTGTTCCTCTACCATGCCAATCTCTTTCCACTTCGGGGCCTCCTCCCTTGATTTCCCTCTGTTGAGAGCATTTTCTTCCCCAGCCCTTTGTATGAATGGCTACTTCTTACCCTCAGCTCTTCAGCTCAAATATTCAAAGGGCCTTTCCTGATTTTTTTTTTTACCTCAAGTACCCTCTCTCCTATTTACTCTCCCATTAGGTTATTCATACTTAACACAATTTGAAATTATATCATTTATACCTTCATTTGTTTACTGTCTGTCACGCTCTACCAGAATTAAGCTCCAAGTATTCTAGGCACTTGTCTGGTCACTGTTACGTCCCTAATGTCTAGAGGAATGCCTAGCACAAAGTTGGCACTCAAAAAAACCATTCCCAAATAATCAATTTTGATGATTCAAATAAAGTAGTTTCAATGGTAGGAGGACTAACAAATGAAGGAGTAGTAAAGAAAAAGAAATAGAAAATGTAGACTTCTTTTACAAAGTGTGACTGTGAGAAAAGAGGTAGAGAAAGGTTGAAGGGCCAACGCAAGGGGAGAAAAACTTGTTTCTTTATTTCCTGTATGTCAAGAACCCCTTTCAGGAATAAGCAAAGCCCTGGGCCCTAGGACTTCCCATGTGGCGTGAGTGGTAAAGAAACTGCCTGCCACTGAAGGAGACCTAAGAGATGCAGGTTTGATTCCTGGATTGGGAAGATCCCCTGGAGAAGGGCATGGTAACCTACTTCAGTATTCTTGCCTGGAAAATCCAACGGACAGAGGACCCTGGCAGGCTATAGTCCATGCGGTCACAAAGAGCTGGACATGACTAAAGCAACTTAGCCTGCACCTGAGTCCTGATCTCAGGAAAATGCAGACACATAGAAAAGTTTACAAACTATTCCAGGGGGTTCAAGAATTCCCCAAAATTCTTGTACTCCAGGATAAGAATTCTTACAGTATAAACACAGCGAAGACTCCTAAGATATGGGTTGATGAAGAAAGGCCAGAGTTAATAAGAGGAAACCAGGTAAGGGGTGTGCACTGTCCTTTGGGACAAAACAGAAAAAAGCAAGGTCAAATGAAGATTTAAATAAGAAGGGGTAGAAATTTGAAGTTCCTGCCTGGCAGAGTTTTAATTTTTCAGTGAAACAGGAGTTAAGATCATGTGTTAAAAGTATCATCGGGGCTTTGCTGGCGACTCCCTGGTAAAGAATCCACCTGGCAATGCAGGAGACATGGGTTCAATCCCTGGTCTGGAAAGAGTCCCACGTGCCACGAAGCCCCTAAGCCTGTGCACCACCACTACTGAGCCTGTGCTCTAGAGCCCAGGAACCACAACTGCTGAGGCCACGTCTGCAACTACTGAAGCCGGTGCACCCTAGAGCCTGTGCTCCATACAAAGAGAAGCTGCTACAAAGAGAGCCCTCACACAACTAAAGAGCAGCCCCTAATCGCAGCAACTAGAGGAAAGCCCACAAAGCAACAAAGACCCAGCACAGCCAAAAGTAAATTTAAAAATAAATAAAATTTTAAAATAAATAAATAAAATCAGTTGCATTTAAAATGTATTCATCAGCATTGAGCAAAATATCAGGCATATAATATGTGTTCAACAAAAGCCTATTAAATATTTTGATTGAATAATTGAAAACACTGGAGTTATCCTATATGGGATTCTAAAGTCTGGTTCCACAAAAGGTCAACTCGTTTTCTTTGAAGAAAATTGTCTCCAAAAGTTTAGGCTGAAAGACACTTTGAGTTAAGAAAGAATAGCTTCACTAACAGAGAAGGACATAGAAAACCACATAAAATGTTATGAATAATTTTGAGATAGATTCTCAGTAAGTGAAATAAATAAGTGAATAAATGTTTTAGGCATTCACTTCAAATGAAATAGTAAGGTCAGTTGATAACTTTTCTTAAAAAGAAATAATCTCTCCAGTCATTCCATCCAAGCCCAAGCTCCTCATTTCTCTCCAATCCAGACCTTACTGTAAAGAAATAACCTGCTTTTTTTAAGGAGCTTAAAACAGGCCTTAGGAGAAGTATCACTTATCATTTCCTCTTGCTGTCAAGAGGCTTTTCTGAACCAAAAGCATTTAATAATGTAACTTGATGTTAACAACAGAACTAAGACAAACAGAACCACCTTACTCTGTTTGCTCTTCAGTTGCTAAGTCATGTCTGACTCTGCGACCCATGCACTGCAACCAGCCAGGTGCCTCTGCCCATAGGATTTCCCAGGCCAGAATACTGGAGTGCATTACCGTTTCCTTCTCCAGGGGATCTTTCCAACCCAGGGAGCAAACCCACATCTCCTGCATTGGCAGGTGGGTTCTTTACCACTGAGCCACCAGGGAAGCCCACCTTACTAACTAGCTCACTTCAAAAGATTATCATGGGTACATGTGTAGGAAAATTCACAGCAGTGCTGTTCATATTTACCAAAAACTGTAGAAACTGTAGCATTCACCAACAGCACAGTAGATAAACTGTGGTATACTCTTACAATGGAACAACAAGCAACAAACTAATTACAAGTGGTAACTAGGATCAACCTTAAAAACAATGTTGAGTAATGAAGCTAAATACAAAGGAGAACTTAGTACAACTCCATGTACACAAAGTTCAAAACGAGCCAAGCTAGAAAGTGCAACTTCACATACAATGAAAATCTAAGGAAAAGCAAGAAGTGGCTACCACAGAAGTCATGATAGGGGCTCCATCTGGGGACGTGGAGGCATGCATGCTGGGAAAAGGGAATGAATAATAACACACCTGCTCCAGGACTTCCCTGGTGGTCCAGTGACTAAGAGTGCGCACTCCCAATGGAGGAGATGTGGGTTCCATCCCTGGTAGGGGAACTATATCGCATTGCTGCAACTAAAACCCGTCAAAGCCAAGAAAATAAATAATAAACAAACATAAATATTTTAATCAAAACACCTGCTCTAATCGCTTTTAACTGGAGTACTTTAAAAGCAAATTATCCTGAAACAAACTGAGAGAGACTGAGAATGTCTACTTCAGAGGAGTCATAAGCAGTGACTTTTTTCAGAAGGATGGACATGAGTCTGAGTGAACTCTGGGAGTTGGTGATGGACAGGGAGGCCTGGCGTGCTGTGATTCATGGGGTCACAAAGAGTCGGACACGACTGAGCAACTGAACTGAAACAAGATATATTTTGGAAGTTGCCATTAAATACTGCTAGTGTATATTGTTTAAAATAAGTATTTCATGAATGTACCTTCCTAGTTATTACCCACTAATTAAGACTAAATGGTCTAGTTACTTGATCAATTCAAATAGGAACAAAATATCAGTTTTATCCTGGAGGCAGATTTCAATAGACACTTTGCTTTCATAGTCATGCTGTTCTTCAGTTGCTCATTCGTGTCCCACTCTTTGAGACCCCATGAACAGTAGCACAGGCATCCCTCTCCTAAACTATAATAGATTAGTTATGTCCTAAAGGGCACCTCATGCGAAGAGTTGACTCATTGGAAAAGACTCTGATGCTGGGAGGGATTGGGGGCAGGAGGAGAAGGGGACGACAGAGGATGAGATGGCTGGATGGCATCACCGACTCGATGGACGTGAGTCGGTGGACTTCGGGAGTTGGTGATGGACAGGGAGGCCTGGCGTGCTGCAATTCATGGGGTCGCAAAGAGTCGGACACAACTGAGCGACTGAACTGAACTGAAACTAATAGATTCGTTATAACTATTAGTTCATAGTTACAATTAATCTGTTTTCTTATAATTTCAACTCGATTATTATTCCATTTATTTCCTTACGGGTTAAAGAAAAAAGTTTATTTGAAATTCTGAAAACCACTAGAGGAAATTTAAAACAACGAATATCCTGAGATATAATGACCTAGACTGGAAGAAGGAAAACAAACACAGAGATACTGTCATCTACGCAATGTTTCCTGAAATCGCTCTCCTTGACTTTACTTACAGAATAAAAAAAGGGTATTCCTTTGCGTGTTTAGGTATCATGTCCATGCGCGCAGCAAAGTTATTCAGTTTAAATCTCAAACACTTTTTCAAAGGAAAGCCAGCTTACCCTGCCTTTCTTGTGTATAATTTCTACTGTAATTATACGAGATTTTTCGTGCAAATGCCTACGTAATCTCGGCCCTTTACTTCCCAAAGTCTATAAAGTGGCTCAAAAATGAGAATCTGGGAAATCACGCAGACCCTGGTTGAACCCCCAAATCTCTGACTTCCAAATTCCTCAGCGCCACTCCAGAGCGTTTCTAAACAGAACAGTCCCCCAACAACCAAGCCGAAAGCTGCGGCGGGAAGCGAACCGGTCACCATAGGAACATAAACTCAACCCTAAGCTCCCGAGAAACGACAACACGCGCAAAGTTTGTTCCAGGAGACTTTCCCTGGACCGCAACTCTGCCCGCTACCGCCCCTCACGGCGGCGCCAGCAGCCGAAATCCACCTCAGGGGTCGCCCACAGACCCTAATCCCCGCCATAGCCGCCTCCTGCAGCTGCCCTCTCAAAGGCCTGCTGACCCAGGAGATGCTTTACCCCAACCCGGCGCATCCCCGTGCTTCTACCTGGGGCGGTGGGTCCCTCCCCGGGCTTTTTGGCCCGCCGTCCTCCCCGGAGTTCATCCCGGCGACTACCAGGACTCGGTCTCCGCCTGGGATCCAGAATCCCTCAAGGTCTCCATCCTCCGCCCCCTCCTCCCTTCCCGCCCCAAATCGACTTGGCCCCGCCCCGCGGGGGCGGTGGGAGGCGGGACCGGACAGGAGGGAGGCGGGACCCGGCGGGAAGGAGGCGGGGGCGGTTAGCACCGGCCGGCGTCGCCGTCGGCCCCGCCCTCACGCTCTGTACCTGAGGGGGCTCGTCCTCCACCTCCCCGGCGCCTTCACTCCGCTTCCGTCCCGCGCGCCCCAAGTCCCTGTGCGCACGCGTACCTGGCTCGACCCTCCCTCTCGCGGGGACTACAAGCCGTGCGCGCGCACACACGCACGTAGCGTCGCGTACGTCCGCCTGTCTGCCTTACAGGGCGCCCTGAAAAGGCTTCTTCCTGGTCCATCCGCGCCGCGCAGGCGCAAGCCCACGCAGCGCCTAGACGACCCTCCAGAGCGTCCCGTCTCCTAGTAACCAGCCTCCACCCACTTTTCCAAGACTTTTTCCCTACTTCCTGAGGGTGGCCGCCTTAACTGAGTAGAGTGCGCATGCGCAGAGCTCTTTTTTTTTTTTTTCCCCCCCCCCTCTGGCTGTCTTCCCCTTAACTCTAGGATGCTTGCTGCTTTACTGCCGCTTTTGTGTGCTATTTTCACAGGGGTCGGTCGCCATTCTGGACAGATCAGTGAATTCGTTACTCCGCAGAGTTGCTTTTGGGCGCTGGGAGGGTGGTGCGCTCTCCAGCCACGGTGAGGGGCTGCTGTGCGGGGAGCCTCCTTTGATGAGGTTCTGCTGCTGCAGCCCCGCGAGACAGAGCCGGCCTGTTGGGGTGAGCGGCCGCAGCCTGCACAGTCTGGGGAGCCCTGACCGCCCTGTACCATCCAGTCTGAGTTGAAAATGGGAATGACAGGGAGAGAAAAGTGACAGTGCAGATTCCTGACCTGGATACCTTCTCCACAAGCCAGGCCTTCTCCAAGCCCCCGCAAAACACTGATCACGGTTAACAAACAAAAACCGAAAGGGTACAGTATCTCACTTGATATTTAATACTGTATCGATTCTTTTCCTATTTAATACAGTTTAAACTTGTCTCCTCTCTATTAGGAGCTTTCAGTCTTGGAACACTCATTTAACTCAACCAGGTATAATATTGTTTTTGGCCATCCAACTATGTTAATGTTGACCATATTAGCTAAAAGTGAAGAAAGGAGCTTTTTAGTGAAAAAGAATGAAAATTGCATTATTCTGCCAACTGGAAAAGAAATGTTTAGTCTTCTTAGCATTTCTTGATGTTTAACATCTTTGGTGGCAAAGAATATAATAATCTGATTTCGGTGCTCACCATCTGGTGATGTCCATATATGGAGTGTTCTCTTGTGTTGTTGGAAGAGGGTGTTTGCTATAACCAGTGCATTCTCTTGGCAAAACTCTGTTAGCCTTTGCCCTCCTTCCTTCCGTATTCCAAGGCCAAATTTGCCTCCAGGTGTGTTTCGACTTCTACTTTTGCATTCCAGTCCCCTATAATGAAAAGGACATCTTTTTTGGGTGTTAGTTCTAAAAAGTCTTGTAGGTCTTCATAGAACCATTCAACTTCAGCTTCTTCCGCATTACTGGTTGAGTCACAGGCTTGGATTACCATGATATTGAATGGTTTGCCTTGGAAACGAACAAAGATCATTCTTTCGTTTTTGAGATTGCATCCAAGTGCTGAATTTCAGGCTCTTCTGTTGACCATGAGGACTACTCCATTTCTTCTGAGGGATTCCTGTCCACAATAGTAGATATAATGGTCATCTGAGTTAAATTCACCCATTCCAGTCCATCTTAGTTCACTGATTCCTAGAATGTTGATGTTTCTTGCTATCTCCTGTTTGACCACTTCCAATTTGCCTTGATTTGTGGACCTAATATTCCAGGTTCATATGCAATATTGCTCTTTACAGCATCGGACCTTGCTTCTATCACCAGTCACATCCACAACTGGGTATTGTTTTTGCTTTGGCTCCATCCCTTCATTCTTTCTGGAGTTATGTCTCCACTGATCTCCAGTAGCATATAGGGCACCTACCGACCTGGGGAGTTCCTCTTTCAGTATCCTATCATTTTGCCTTTTCATACTGTTCATGGGGTTCTCAAGGCAAGAATACTGAAGTGGCTTGCCATTCCCTTCTCCAGTTTGCCATTCCCTTCTCTTCTCCACATTCTGTCAGACGTCTCCACCATGATCCGTCTGTCTTGGGTGGCCCCACACGGCATGGCTTAGTTTCATTGAGTTAGACAAGGCTGTGGTCTGTGTGATCAGATTGCCTAGTTTTCTGTGATTATGATTTCAGCGTGTCTGCCCTCTGATGCCCTCTTGCAACACCTACCATCTTACTTGGGTTTCTCTTACCTTGGTCATGGGTAGCTCTATACAGTCAGCAAAAACAAGACTGGGAGCTGACTGTGGCTCAGATCATGAACTCCTTATTGCCAAATTTAGACTTAAATTGAAGAAAGTAGGGAAAACCACTAGACCATTCAGGTATGACCTAAATCAAATCCCTTATGATTGTACAGTGGAAGTGAGAAATAGATTTAAGGGAATAGATCTGATAGACAGAGTGCCTGATAAACTATGGATGGAGGTTTGTGACATTGTACAGAAGACAGGGATCAAGACCATCCCCATGGAAAAGAAATACAAAAAAGCAAAATGGCTGTCTGAGGAGGCCTTACAAATAGCTGTGAAAAGAAGAGAAGCCAAAAGCAAAGGAGAAAAGGAAAGATATAAGCATCTGAATGAAGAGTTCCATAGAATAGCAAGGAGAGATAAGAAAGCCTTCCTCAGCAATCAATGCAAAGAAATAGAGGAAAACAACAGAATGGGAAAGACTAGAGATCTCTTCAAGAAAATTAGAGATACCGAGGGAATATTTCATGCAAAGATGGGCTCGATAAAGGACAGAAATAGTATGGACCTAACAGAAGCAGAAGATATTAAGAGGTGGCAAGAGTACACAGAAGAACTGTACAAAAAAGGTCTTCACGACCAAGATAATCACGTTGGTATGATCACTCACCTAGCACCAGACATCCTGGAGTGTGAAGTCAAGTGGGCCTTAGAAAGCATCACTACGAACAAAGCTAGTGGAGGTGATGGCATTCCAGTGGAGCTATTTCAAATTCTAAAAGATGATGCTGTGAAAGTGCTGCACTCAATATGCCAGCAAATTTGGAAAACTCAGCAGTGGCCACAGGACTGGAAAAGGTCAGTTTTCATTCCAATCCCAAAGAAAGGCAATGCCAAAGAATGCTCAAACTACCGCACAATTGCACTCATCTCACACGCTAGTGAAGTAATGCTCAAAATTCTCCAAGCCAGGCTTTAGCAATACGTGAACTTCCAGATGTTTAAGCTGGCTTTAGAAAAGGCAGAGGAGCCAGAGATCAAATTGCCAACATCCACTGGATCATGGCAAAAGCAAGAGAGTTCCAGAAAAACATCTATTTCTGCTTTTTTGACTATGCCAAAGCCTTTAACGGTGTGGATCACAATAAACTGTGGAAAATTCTGAAAGAGATGGGAATACCAGACCACCTGACCTGCCTCTTGAGAAACCTGTATGCAGATCAGGAAGCAACAGTTAGAACTGGACATGGAACAACAGACTGGTTCCAAATAGGAAAAGGAGTACGTCAAGGCTGTATATTGTCATCTTGCTTATTTAACTTATATGCAGAGGACATCATGAGAAACGCTGGGCTGGAAGAAGCACAAGCTGGAATCAGGATTGCCGGGAGAAATATCAAATAACCTCAGATATGCAGATGACACCACCCTTATGGCAGAAAGTGAAGAAGAACTAAAAAGCCTCTTGATGAAAGTGAAAGAGGAGAGTGAAAAATTTGGCCTAAAGCTCAACATTCAGAAAACTAAGATCATGGCATCTGGTCCCATCACTTCATGGGAAATAGATGGGGAAACAGTGGAAACAGTGTCAGACTTTTATTTTGGGGGGCTCCAAAATCACTGCAGATGGTGATTGCAGCCATGAAATTAAAAGACACTTACTCCTTGGAAGGAAAGTTATGAGCAACCTAGATAGCATATTCAAAAGCACAGACATTACTTTGGCAACAAAGGTCTGTCTAGTCAAGGCTATGGTTTTTCCAGCAGTCATGTATGGATGTGAGAGTTGGACTGTGAAGAAAGCTGAATGCTGAAGAATTGATGCTTTTCAACTGTGGTGTTGGAGAAGACTCTTGAGAGTCCCTTGGACTGCAAGGAGGTTCAACCTGTCCATTCTAAAGGAGATCAATCCTGGGTGTTCATTGGAAGGACTGATGCTGAAGCTGAAACTCCAATACTTTGGCCACCTCATGCGAAGAGTTGACTCACTGGAAAAGACTCTGATGCTGGGAGGGATTGGGGGCAGGAGGAGAAGGGGACAACAGAGGATGAGACAGCTGGATGGCATCACTGACTCAATGGACATGAGTTGATTAAATTCCAGGAGTTGCTGATGGACAGGAAGGCCTGGCGTGCTGCGATTCATGGGGTCACAAAGAGTCAGACACGATTGAGCGAATGAACTGAGTGAATGTTTAACATATTCCACTTTTCTTATATAACTCAAGGGTTCTGAACTCTAATATTGGCTTTATCTCCCTGTCTTTTCCACAGATGATATAGATAAACTAGGTTTTTATAGCTGTTCTCTGATGATCTTGATATAGTATTCGTCTGTCCATTTCAAATGTAATCTCATATTTGAAGAGACAAACTATTCTTGTTTTTGCCAACTGAGTACTCATTTTTTTGCCCACAATGTATTATTGACAGACATAAATCAATTTTGTGTTAGAAAAGATTTCATAAAAATGCATTTAATATGTGCCGTATGTTTTTCCCATCTCTGCTTTGATTTTTTATCATTATTTGTGCCAGTACATTTTCTCATTTTGTTGCATATCATAACTTTATAAGTATAGCTAGATACTAACAAATTAAATCATGTCCCAGTTGTTTTAGATAAAAGCAGAAGTCACAGGAGATACATTTTCTGTGAAATATAATTGTACCTAACTGATAAAATAAGTTACTAGAAGCATGAGCTCTCAAAGACCATCCTAAAATGTTATTTTAGGGAAAACAAAGTATTCTCATTTCCTCTTAAGATACTAAGATTATTGTGAATAAAATGTTCTCATGATCTATCTAGCATTAATTGAAAAAAACAGAGAAAAATGCACAAACCTCAAAACTTTCTGAGGATGTTGAAGGCTTGTGGGGTGAAGGTGATCATTATCACAGGAGATAGGAAGGTGCCTCCTCTAGGGAAAAAAGTTGAAGAGTTTGAGGATTTACACACGCTACCTTTGTTTTCCTTGTAGTCGCTAAGTCGTGTCCTACTCTTTGCGTCCTATGGACTGTGGCCCGCCAGGCTCCTCTGTCCGTGCGTTTTCCCATGCAGGAATACTGGAGTGGGTTGCCGTTTCCTCCTCCAGGGGATCTTCCCATCCCAGGGATCAAACCCATGTCTTCTGTATTAGCAGGTGGATTCTTTACTGCTGAGCCATCAGGGAAATCCCAGTGGGATTGTTTCTACTAACTTATTTTTTCCTCCTGGTTATGAGTCACATTCTTCTGCTTCTTTTCATGCCTGGTAAGCTCATGGGGTCACAAGGAGTCAGACACGACTTAGCGACCAAACAACAAGTTTTTATTGAGCTTTCCAGGTGGCTCAGAGTGAAGAATCTGCCTGCCAGTGCAAGAGATGCAGGAGACAAGGGTTCCATCCCTGGGTCGGGAAGATCCCCTAGAAGAGGGCATGGCAACCCACTCCAGTATTTGTGCCTGGAGAATCCCATGGACAGAGGAGACTGGCAGGCTACAGTCCACTGTCCAAAAATCAGACGCAACTTAGCAACTGAGCACACACAAATTTTTCTTGGCTGCCAGATGTTGCAGATTTGACATTGTTGGTGCTGGAGGTTTGGGTTTTCCTCTAAATATGTGTAGGTTTTATTCTGAAATGCAGTGAGTTTACTTGAAAACAATTAAATCCTTTAGAACTGCCCTGTTGAAGATAGTAACCACTAGCTTCATGTGGCCATTTGAATTTGTTATTAAAATGAAATAAAATTTTAAATTTAGTCCCTCATTTGTGCTTTGTACATTTCAAATTCCGACATCTAGCTTTCACTGGTGGTTCAGTAAAATTCTCACCTGCTAACATCCACATGTGACTAGTGGCCACTATACTAGACAATACATAAAGGATATTTCTATCACTGCAGAAAGTCCTATTGGACAGACCTGCTTTAGAAGCTTGCTTTTAACCTTTATTACGTGCAAAGTGGTCTTTGTTGCTGCTAAGTCACTTCAGTCGTGTTCGACTCTGTGCAACTCCATAGACCGGCAGCCCACCAGGCTCTGCCGTCCCTGGGATTCTCCACGCAAGAACACTGGAGTGGGTTGCCATTTCCTTCTCCAATGCAGGAAAGTGAAAAGTGAAAGTGAAGTCACTCAGTCGGGTCTGATTCTTAGTGACCCCATGGACTGCAGCCTACCAGGCTCCTCTGTCCATGGGATTTTCCAGGCAAAAGTACTGGAGTGGGGTGCCATTGCCTTCTCTGAAAGTGGTCTTTATTTAGGGCTAATTTGACTCCATTATTGAGGCAATACCTCAGTGGACCCCCCCTCCTTTTACAACCTTTTTAAGCTCTTTCCTTAACATTGCATGACCATCTCTCTTCAGTTGGGCATTCATAATAAAAAGTACTGTATCTTTCTTGGAGGCTTTTCTCATTTACTTTTTTGTATTATGGGAGAATACACATGACAAAATGTAGCATCTTGGCCATTCTTAGGTGTGTAGTTCAGTGTATTAAATACATTCGTAATGCTGTGCTGTCATCACCACCATTCATCTCCAGAACTCTCTTCATCTTGTAAAATTGAAACGCTATACCTCTTAAACAACTCCCCATGGCAACCACTATTCTACTTTCTGTTTCTTTGATTCGATATCTAGATACTTCACATAAGTGAAGTCAAACAGCATTTGCCTTTTTGTGACCGAATTATTTCATCTAGAATAATCTGCTCAAGATTCATCATACTTTGGCATATTGCAGAATTTCTTCCTTTTTTAATGCTGAGTATCTTACCACATATATATATACATACATATATATATATCTCTCATATCTTGCTTACCCATGATCTATCAATGGACACGAGTTGCTTCCACTTTTTAGCTATTTTGAATAATGCTGTGTTGAACATAGGTGTACAAATACTTCTTAAAGGCCCAGAAGTTGGTTTGCCAGATCATATGGTAATTCTGTGTTTAATTTTTTGAGGAACTGTCAAACTTTTCCACAGCAGCTGTACCAATTGTACATTCCTACCATTAGTGCATAAAGACTGAAATTTCTCCACATCCTCAACAACACTTGTTATTTTCTTTTTTTTTTAAAATAGTAACCTAATAGGTATGAGGCAGTATCTAACTGGTAATTGTGATTTGCATTTCCCTAATTATTAGTGATGGTGAACATCTTTTCATGTTATCATTGGCCATTTTGGCCATTCATCTATCATCTCTGGAGAAATGTCTACTTTAGTCCTTTGCTCAGCTTTGAGTTGGGTTATTTTGTTGTTGCTGAGTTTTAGTCCTCTATATAGTCTGGGTTTTAGTCTTTTATCATATATATGATTTGCAGATATTTTCTCCCATTGATTTGCCCTTCTACTCTCTTAAGTGTTTTATTAACGCACAAAATTTGTAAATTTTCATAAGATCCATTGTTCAGCATCTTTAATTCTTTTTCAGCAGAGTGTTTTGCCTTCAGTAATAATTTCTTTAATCCAATAATAATAAATTAAAAGTTCTTGGTAACAAGAATGATAGGACTAAGTAGAGAAGTTCTGTAGTTTTTCTGCCAGGAGATAAAACAGAGCATCTGGTGAATTCCTTAAAGAAAAAAAAAAAAAAAGTCTCAGAGCACCTATAGAGCCTGCAAACCTCCCACAAATAAAACGGAAACACTGAGGGACAGAAGGCGATCTTACTGTGTATTTTTGGCAGGGTCACCATGACATTCCATTACAACAAACATTGCCTGAAGTTAGTTGAAATTCCCATTGCATTCACTTGTTACAGTTTTTCCCTCAAGCAATCAAGGAAGAAACGTGTCCACTGATTTAAGAGGTGCCAGCGATCTTATTCAGCTGTCCCAATGGGGTTTTCCCTAAGTAAATCCGCTACTCAGGTTTCTGCTTTGCATATGGATTCAAAAGTGGGTGATCAATTAATGCAAAGGACAGAGAAAAGCAAATTGGAGCCCGTGACTCAGTTATTTCAAAACACCAAGAAAATAAGATTAGCAGACGCAAATCAAGAAGCCTTTACAAGGAGCAAAGACACTGGCACAGGATATCTTTCAGAGAAAGCCTTGGGTCCAGTGATGTGTGTTAAAGAAAGTGATGGGATAGAAATGACAGATGTTGAATGAAGTTATTTTGTATGTTACTGAAGAAACCAAAAATGGCTTTTGACTAAGAAGGCCTGATGAATGAGAGCCTTACCTTATTAGGAAAACCTAACAAAATGAAGGAAGATGATCACTTATTTTTTACTGTTTATGAATCAATGTGGATTGCAGCTTTTGATGATACATATTTAAAAAATGTTGCTTTAGAGAAGAAACGTTCCAAAATTCAAATTCAAGATTTCTCTCATATTACTCTCTATCCTTGTCAAAAATCAGAGGTTTTCTCTAAGGGTATTTAAATGTCACCAAAACATTTTAATTCTAGTGTATTTCTCTAACAAGTGATCAAAACTCAAAAAACAGTGCCCAGTTTAGTATCAGTATTTCCCATTATTTCTGGTGTATTGCTTTTATATGTTGGATTTCCAGCTGGAGATTTTGCTTTAGAGTACTTTATCTTCCTGCATTTTTGCATTTCTGTTCTGTTAAAAATCACTGGTAGCTAAAGAGGCATTTCACATTTCACATCCTTTTAAACTTTTTTTTTTTAACCCACACAGAATTCATTTCAGAGTTCACAAAACAGTTTTTCTAAATGCAATAATTTATCTTGCAGATGTTACCATTTTATGCCACCAATATTTAATATAAGAAAACAGCCTAGTTGTTTAAAAAACTATATATATGTTTTATATAAACATATATACATATATATGTATAATACTGCTGTTTCAAACTTTCATGCATTGGAGAAGGCAATGGCAACCCACTCCAGTACTCTTGCCTGGAAAATCCCATGGACGGAGGAGCCTGGTAGGCTACAGTCCATGGGGTCGCTAAGAGTCGGACTCGACTGAGCAACTTCACTTTCATTGTCCCAAATAATGTTAGCTGAAATTAAAAACCACTTGTGTCTGGACAGATAGTGACCTGTAAATATTTCTACTATGTATGTTTTGAACATTTTCCTATACTTTAATATTTAATGGTGATCTCTAATGTCCAGTTGAGCAATATCCTTAATATTGATAAAGGAAAAAGGCATACTCAAGAGGAAAAGTAATCTTTTAGGGGAAAAAATATTCTGTTAATCAGAGAAAAACTAAACATACGTTTTTGTAGTTTAAAACCATTGAAAAGGATGTAAGCCAATAAGATGACACTCTTTATCATTTATAGAACATAATTCTTTGGGAGACACAAAAATACACAAATCATTTGTTCACCTAACCTGCCACTGTGCTTGGTGCTTGGGATAGAATTGTGAATAAAACAGCAACTGCCTTCTTTGGTGGGATTCCCTGGTGACTCAGATGGTATTGAATCCACCTGCCAATGCAGGAATTGCAGGTTCGATCCCTGGGTCATGAACATCCCCTGGAGGAGGAAATGGCAACCTACTCCAGTATTCTTACCTGAAGAATTCCATGGACAGAGGAGCCTGATGGGCTACAGTCCATAGGGTTGCAAAGAGTTGGACATGAATGAATGACTGAAACAATAATAACACCTTTGTAATGCTGTCTACCAGGAGAACATCAGACTAATTATATAAGATACAAATTGTGATGTGTCATGAAGAAAAAGTTAAACGGTCAAACTGACAGGAGACATAACATACACTTGATTTTTATTTTTTTTAACTTGATTTTTAACTGTGGGAGCTAGGAAAGATTCTCTGAGAGGTGACATTTACAGTTTTTGCAAGGACACGATTGTCCAAGTGAGATGATGGCCAAGGGGACAGAGTTTAGGTGAAGTTTGGCAGGACATCATGATGGTCTGAAAGTGGAGGAAAGAAAGGGTTTCTAGCTTAAAAAAAAAAATGGCTAGATGCTTGAAGGTTCTCTAGGAGAAAGAGTGAGCTGAGGAGCACGGGTTTTGGACATACCAGTTTCCAAGGCAGGCAGTTCTATGTGTACGGAATGAAAAATACGAATTTGAAAGATGTATACAGAGTGGTGTCTAAAGTTATGGGAATGAATGAGGTTGCTTAGGGTGAATGTAGAGTGTGAGATAAAGCAACTACAACATTCAGAAGCTGGCCAGTGCTGGGGGAGCTTGCAGAGGGGATGGAAGAGTTGACAGGCTGGTGGAAAACCAAGACAGGATAATGTCAAGACTGCCCACCAGTCTTTAAGGTGGGGGCAGCCAACTGAAAGGGTAAATGCAGACTGAAAGTTCACTGGATCTAGCAACATGAATTGAGAAGATCATGGGTTGAGAAGATCCCCTAGAGAAGGAAATGGTAACCTACTCCAGTATTCTTGCCTGGGAAATCCCAGGGACAGAGAAGCCTGGTGGGATAGTCTATAAGGTTCCAAAGAGTTGGACATGACTTAGCAACTAAACAACAACAAGATAAGCAAAGGGCAACACAATTGTGTGGCTATCTTTAATGATAACTAGGAAAACTTCTACTGGGACTAACTTTGCACAGAATCCATTACCACCTGCATAATCCAAGAAAGACTAATTACTCAGACTAACTTCAATCAAAAGGGTAACATAAATGAGGAGCCATTGTGTCTTTATTGTAGCTTTAAATGAAGCCCTGGTCGGGGTATCTGCACCACCTAACTGTTGAATTCTGGATGATTCTCACTCCAAAATTCAAGTCTCGATGGTTTCTATTCGAAGGAGAGACTGATGATTTCTGTCCAAGACTGAAAAAGGACGACGAATTCTTTGGGCTCCTCTCATCAAGAGGAGGGGTCCATTACTCCACCTCTTAACTCTGGGTTGTCTTTGCTGGTGCTTTGGCCAACAGAATGTGGCCGACATACTACATCGAAGGCTATGCCTGAATGAAAGTGCACCAGCAGCCAGCAAGCACCAGCTGCCGAGGATGTGAATAAGACGTGTGAATAAGGGTGTGGAGCTCTCGGCTCAGCCAACCTGTGCCGAATGCTCACTGAAGCCACCCAAGCAAGCCTTGCCCATATAAATGTTCAGTTCAGTTCAGTCGCTCAGTCGTGTCCTTGCAACCCCATGAATCGCAGCACGCCAGGCCTCCCTGTCCATCACCAACTCCTGGAGTTTACTCAAACTCATGTCCATCCAGTCGGTGATGCCATCCAGCCATCTCATCCTCTTGTCGTCCCCTTCTCCTCCTGCCCCTAATCCCTCCCAGCATCAGAGTCTTTTCCAATGAGTCAACTCTTCGCATGATAGAAATAATAAATCGTCGCGTTAAGCCACTGGCGTTTGAGGCAGTTTAATGCCGCTATAGTTACCTAGAACTTTACCTGCTAGGGGAATTCCCCATCTGGCTAAGCCCCACAAGGATGTTCTTGCCAACTGCATTGAGGGATATCCTGAATGGGGACGTTCATGGCCCTCGGTGTGCTTGTTTTCCGGCTCTCTCCTTCCTACCTGTTACCATCTCTGTATTGGGAATAGTAGCGTTTATTCCTTTAAATGCCATTTGTCTTTTAAAACGGATTTTAGTTTCGTCCCCTTCCAACTGCAGTTGCTTGCCTGCCCTTTGGACTATGAGACGCGCAAAGCTCAGCACAATGCTTGGATAAATGTTCACTGAAGAGCATGCGACCCGACTACTCTGGGTACCTGGCCGGCCCCCTCCAGCCTGACTCGGCCCCACGCCTACCTGCGTCCTGCGGACACCCCCTCCACCCCCTGGGCCGGCTCTGGGCTGTCCCGCGGGGAGCCTCCATCTGGCCTGGGGCTCTAGGACTTTCGATACTACTATAATGACTGCTATTATTAGAAAGGGAGTAGCGTCCCTGTTTCCAACCGGGCTTGGCGTCAAGCAGAGGGCACCCCAGGATTCCCCCTCCCACCGGAAACCCTCAGCCACGCCCCCTCCCGCCGCTTCCGGTGCTCCGCCCCGCGCCGGCCTGGGCGGCTGGCAGAGCGGCCGCATGCGCGGCTGGCTGGTCTTCAGGTCGCACGCGTACCTCGCACACGGTCCTGCGCGCGGCGTGGGCGCGACCGGAAGTAGCAGGTGTGTGAAGCCGGAGGCGCGGCGGGTGCAGGATGGCAGCGTGGGCCCCGGGCACTGGCAGCGGTCGGGCACCTCCGATCCCGGGGTGCAGCAGGCCCCGCGGTGTCCGCTTAGAGTTTGGGAGGACCTGGCTCTACGGTTAGGACCGGTTTATCCTCAACACAGGAGTGTCCCAAGTTAGGCATGTTGGGTGCCAGCCCTTGGCGCGCCCTTCGAGAGCCAAAAAGCCGAAATCAGACAGGCACACGGCCGTCCGGAGACTCTGGATAAGTTAAGTGCTAAGAGATGGGATCGTGTCAGCACAGCCACAGATTTCAGTGGAGCTGCAAGACTGGTAGTGGAACTCCATGGGGAGAGTCCCCAAGGCCCTCTTACTGTTGGAGGACTCTCTGTTTGCCTGGAATATGCTACTCCCTTCAACGTGGTAGAAAGCATCAGATGTGGAGACTCAGTTCAGGTATCCCTTCCTCTGTTAAACTTCTCCTAACCTTTCTAGATAGAGTGTACATTGGTTCCGCTTTCTGTAGTGTCAAGGTATAGCAAGAGTGATGAAAATATGACGACTCTACTATAGAAATTATTCCTCCAGGATGTAACTACAAAATAATTTGGCCTAGTTATGGATTTTAGTACCCCAGTCCATCCCAGGCCTTTAACCTAGAAGAAAATTATAACCATTCTAAGGAATGGAATTAAATGATTTCTTTACAATCATAGCTAGTCAGAATACTTCATTATTATAGCTAGTATTTTCACTCTTTTCATCAGCACTCCTAACAAATAATGTGTGGAGTGTCGAAACATAATAAAATTGTTCCTAACCTTTCTACATAACCTTCCTACTCTGACCTCTCTGATCTCAGGAGGAGCCATCCTAATTTAATATGGATCAAAATAAAACAGACTGCCAGTAAATCATGTATCTCACAGTCAAATAGAAATTACATTTCAAGTATTATAAGGACATAAATCTTTCTACACTGATGTTCATTGTTGATAACACAGAACTAGAAACAACCTAAACTTACAAACTAAGAGATTGGTTGAGTAAAAGGTGGTGGTATTTGACAATGAAATATTACACAGTAAGACTGATGTAAAAGTTGGTTTAACACTGAATTAAATAACAGTTTGGTTACACTTCTGGTGGGGAAGTGTGTGTGGATTTACACGTGTACAGAAAAACGGAGAAGGCAATGGCACCCCACTCCAGTACTCTTGCCTGGAAAATCCCATGGATGGAGGAGCCTGGTGGGCTGCAGTCCATGGGGTCGCTAAGAGTTAGACACGACTGAGCGACTTCCCCTTCACTTTTCACTTTCATGCATTGGAGAAGGAAATGGCAACCCACTCCAGCGTTCTTGCCTGGAGAATCCCAGGGACAAGGGAACCTGGTGGGCTGCCGTCTATGGGGTTGCACAGAGTCGGACACAACTGAAGCGACTTAGCAGCAGCAGCAGCAGCACAGAAAAAAATGGGTACACACAACATGTTAGTTGTAATTTTCTCCCAGTGGTGGTATTATGGATTTTTTTTTTCTTGCCTGTCTGTATTTTCTCATTTTTCTCAATGAATGTGTATTACCTGTGAATTAAAAATAATGTTTTGGCTTTGAAGTATATTACATAATTATTTTCAGCTTTATTATTTGAATAACCTCTGCCCTTATTCCACTTCAGCTAAAACAGTTTGAGGTTTGTATGATTTATTTCCTTTGAGTACTCCGTTGGAGAAGTTTTATTAAAGACTAATGGTAAAGCCAAAAGGCAAGAAAAGGGACTAGACTGGATACTTAGATAAGTTTGGATCAAATAACCAAGAAGCAATAGCTACAAAATAGAATTTAATTTTCTTTTTCTCGATCATTAATTTGTCTTCCATTTTTGACAGCATGCTAATCCCATTTTCCATGAAGAATTGCTTCCAGTTACTTTGTAATTTCAAGGTCCCAGCAGCTGGCTTTAAAAACACAGTTAAAAGTGGACTCATTTTACAGTCAATTTCCAATGACGTTTACCACAATCTGGCTGTGGAAGACTGGATCCACGACCATATGAATTTAGAAGGTAAGCCAGTCCTTTTCTTGTGGAGGAATTCTCCCACTGTGGTAATTGGTCGGCATCAGAACCCTTGGCAGGAATGTAACCTGAATCTGATGAGAGAAGAAGGTGTGAAACTGGCTCGGAGGAGAAGTGGAGGAGGCACAGTCTACCATGATATGGGTAACATCAACTTGACTTTTTTTACAACCAAGAAAAAGTATGATAGGATGGAGAATCTAAAATTAGTTGTGAGAGCCCTGAAGGCTGTCCAGCCACACCTGGACGTGCAGGCTACTGAAAGATTTGACCTTTTGCTCGACGGACAGTTTAAAATCTCAGGAACAGCTTCCAAGATTGGCCGCAATGCAGCTTATCACCATTGCACTTTGCTGTGCAGCACTGACGGGACCTTCTTATCATCTTTGCTGAAGAGCCCTTACCAAGGGATCAGGAGCAATGCCACTGCTAGCACACCTGCCTTCGTGAAAAACCTTATGGAAAAAGATCCCACTCTGACCTGTGAAGTAGTGATAAACGCTGTTGCCACAGAGTATGCTGCGTCTCATCAAATCGATAACCACATTCACCTAATAAACCCAACAGACGAGACAGTGTTTCCTGGAATAAACGGCAAAGCCAGAGAACTACAGACCTGGGAATGGGTATATGGCAAAACCCCGAAGTTCAGTGTGGATACTTCCTTCACTGTGTCACATGAACAGTCACACTTGGAAATTAAAGTATTCATAGACGTCAAGAATGGGAGAATTGAAGTCTGTAATATTGAAGCACCTGATCATTGGTTGCCACTGGAGATATGCGACCAGTTAAATGCAAGTCTTATTGGTAGTAAGTTTTGCCCAATTGAAACGACAGTGCTAACAAGTCTATTACATAGAACATATCCAGGGGATGATGAACTACACAGTAAATGGAATATTCTGTGTGAAAAAATTAAGGGAATAATGTGATTCCAGGTAAATTTCTAAATGTTGACAGTTTTGATGAGAAAATTAAAATGTGACAGTGCATTGTTTTTTCAAATTTTATTCTTGGCTGTGAATGGGCTTTCTCTCGTTGCAACGCGTGGGCTTCTCATTGTTGCAGAGCTCAGGCTCTAGCCTCGAAGGCATCGGTAGTTGGGACTCGCAGGCTGTAGAGCACAGGCTCAGTAGTTACAGCACACAGGCCTAGGCACCCTGAGGCGCGTGAAGTCTTCCCGGACCAAGGATCAACCCTGTGTCCCCTGCATTGGCAGGTGGATTCTTAACCTCTGGACCACCAGGGGAATCCCTGTCTGTCTTCATTGGTTTTAATACTGAGCTGGCTAAAGGGTTCATTCAGGATTTTCCATAAGATGTTAATGCAAAAACCGGAACAAACTTTTTGGCCAACCCTGTATGGCACTGCATTTGTATTTCAGCTCTTTCTTTTGTTACCATCTTGGGGTTGGATACCATAGTGAACACTCTGACCTCCCCGTTCTTTTTCTTTCCACTAGGGACTAGAACCCTGGCTTCTTGATACTATAAATTTCTCCCTTTTAATTACATTTCCTTATCCTTTAATTCTCTCCCACTAAACCAAGCTTACTGCACTTTTCTAAGCCAATGACTTTTCTCCAGTCTTTTCTAAGCCAGTAACTTTTCTCCAGTCTCTTGCTTCATCTCCATTTCTTACCAGCATTCTCACATTTCTCTTGACCTATCGTAGCCACTTTTTTCTTTCAACAATTGATTTTCTACTCCTATAACTAGATGGTGGGCAATGCTAGAAGAAAATTCACAGAATCATGTGTCTTCCCAGGTGGCGCTAGTGGTAAGGAATCCGCCTACAATGCAGGAGATGAAAGAGACATGAGTTTGTCCCCTGGGTGGAGAACATCACCTGGAGGAGGAAATGGCAACCTGCTCCAGTATTCTTGTGTGGAAAATCCCATGGACAGAGGAGCCTAGCAGGCTACAGTCCATGGGGTTGCAAAGAGTCGGACACAACTGAGCTCACACACGCGCCATGTTCACACACAGATTCGCCCAATCTCCTATTTATAGTTTTTCACTTGTTTTTGTTCTGTAGGTGTCAGATTCAACTCACCTCTGTTGACTGCCTCTCACGTTCGCCAGAGGCCGTACTCCTAAATGCTCCCGCTCTTCCTAAGCTGAGAATTCCGCTACTCTTAATCTGGTCACAAACCTTCATTTATAATTTGTGGGCAGAGGCTTTCAGAAATGAGCTCCTTCAGCTGCTCGTTTTCTCCTTCAACTTTTCTCATTTCATTCAATCTCAGAAAAAGAAATACCTTCTCTTCCTTAAAGCTGAGCCCCCTACTTGTACTGTGGATTGTTCTTCAGCTTTTTTTAAAAAAATACTTAAGCTGCATTTGGTGTTGGTTGCATCACTGAGATCTTCTGTTGCAGTGCAGATTCTCTAATTGCGGCTCTGGGGCTTAGTTGCTCCATGCATGTGAGCTTTACTTCCCCGACCAGGAATTAAACCCATGTCCTCTGTATCTCAAGGCAGATTTTCTACCACTGGACCACCAGGGACGTCTGTTTGTGTTTTGTACTATCAATTATTTATCTCCTTTATCTTGCATAAGTCTGTCTCAACTTTTACTGAATCATTAGTACTCTTGCCTAGGAAATCCTATGGGCGGAGGAGCCTGGTAGGCTTCAGTCCATGGGATCACTAAGAGTCAGACACGACTGAGCACACTTTTCAGTTTCATGCATTGGAGAAGGAAATGGCAACCCATTCCCCTGTTCTTGCCTGGAGAATCCCAGGGATGGGGGAACCTGGTGGGCTGCCCCGTATGGGGTCGCACAGTCGGACACGACTGAAGTGACTTAGCAGCAGCAACAGCAGCCTTAGTGAATGGACATGTGAATGTCTCCCCCTTCTCAAAGACTGCTGCTCAAGGGTTTACTGTTTCTTTCCATTGCATGGTTGCCAAACTGCTTCAAAGAGTAGCACTCCTGCCAACCATTTAATGTCTCTATAGTTCATTCACATACTAATTCCTACACTAGTTCTTGTTTATCGAGTGCCTACTCTGTGCCAGGTACTTTGCTAGTTGTTGGATGTTCCTGGTAAAAGAGACATGGTCACCGACCTTCAGTTCATTTCAGTTCAGTTTGGTCGCTCAGTCATGTCCAACTCTGTGACCCGATGAACTGCAGCACGCCAGGCCTCCCTGTCCAACACCAACTCCTGGAGCCCACCGAAACTCATGTCCATTGAGTCGGTGATGGCATCCAACCATCTCATCCTCTGTCGTCCCCTTCTCCTGCCCTCAACCTTTCCCAGCATCAAGGTCTTTTCAAATGAGTCAGCTCTTTGCATCAGGTGGCCAAAGTATTGGAGTTTCAGCTTCAACATCAGACCTTCCAAAGAACACCCAGGACTGATCTCCTTTAGAATGGACTCCTTTTGAATGGACTGGTGGGATCTCCTTGCAGTCCAAGGAGGCAATGGCACCCCACTCAAGTACTCTTGCCTGGAAAATCTCATGGATGGAGGAGCCTGGTGGGCTGCAGTCCATGGGGTCGCGAAGAGTCGGACACGACTGAGCGACTTCCCTTTCACTTTTCACTTTCCTGCATTGGAGAAGGAAATGGCAACCCACTCCAGTGTTCTTGCCTTGAGAATCCCAGGGATGGGGGAGCCTGGTGGGCTGCTGTCTATGGGGTCGCAGAGTCGGACACGACTGAAGCGACTCAGCAGCAGCAGCAGCACAGACAGAACTTATTTCTTTGAAGACCTTATTTCCAAATATGGTTACATTCCAAGGTACCAGGGGTTGGGATTTAAACATGTGAATTTCTAAAGGTTATGTGTGTGCACAATCAACCCTTAACAGAGGGCTTTCAGGGTCCCCCCCAACCCCAGACTACTCTGCCCAACTCTGTTCCTATGACCTCTACCTGGCTTTGTCCCTCCACACTATTCACTCTTGATTTGAAATCTTCAAGCTTTTCCAGATGTGATGTTCAGAAGGGCACTCTCCAACACCAGGACTTCTTTTTCCCTCTACAGACTTTGCCTTAGCTTATTCTTCAAGCTTCTGGTCTGCCCACTGCCTCTAGCAGTATCCCCTCTCCCAGCTGATCCCCATGGGACCTAGTCTGTCCCCAACCAGTCAACTGGCATCTTGATGGATAGGCTTTCCCAGGACAATTGATGCTAAGCTGCAGAGCTTTACAGATGTTCCAGTCAAGGTTAAGTGAGCTGCAAAATGCATCTGGTATTACTAAAAGGCTTGATTTGCCTTTATAAGGAGTTAAGTAATAGAGGATAACTGAATTTAGGTAAATATCTGCTGCTGCTAAGTCACTTTAGTCGTGTCCGACTCTGTGCGACCCCATAGACAGCAGCCCACCAGGGTCCCCGTCCCTGGGATTCTCAAGGCAAGAACACTGGAGTAGGTTGCCATTTCCTTCTCCAATGCATGAAAGTGAAAAGTGAAAGGGAAGTCGCTCAGTCGTGTCCGACTCTTCGCGACCCTATAGACTGCAGCCTACCAGGCTCCTCCGTCCATGGGATTTTCCAGGCAAGAATACTGGAGTGGGGTGCCACTACCTTCAAAGACACATAATTGTAGGGACTTCCTGGGTGGTCCAGTGGCTAAGGTCTTGATTCATTCATCAACATCCAAATAAGAGAAAATCTGGGGAAATGTTTCAACTAACTATACTTGAAACACTAACTACTCTGAGTAACCTATTGATAAAAGTATTCAGGATTGGTCACACAACTGAACAAGGAATCCATACATTAGTAGAAATATAAAAATTTATTGTTAAATTCATACATTATAGGAATGATCTGTCCAAAGTTTAAAAAAAAAACCAACATTCATTTAAAGTAGAAATATGTATGTAAATTAGGCTACTATCTATCATATTTTTTTCGTGTGCTTATTATGAAAAATGTCCACTGTTGTTTCATGACATGGTCTTAAATCAAAATCACAATATCCAAGGGAAAAACGACTCTAAGAAGAGAAGAGAAGAGTTTTTTTTAACAAAAAGGATCAAAGCCATTTTGTTAAAGAATGCTACACAGTCACACATGAGACTATATCCTACCTGTGGTTTCTTAAAATAATCAAGTCCCCTTCCAATCTTAATTATCCATCCATTGTTGAACCTATTGAAATTAGTAATATAGTATTATACTCCAGACATTTAGGTCAGACAATGATCAAAGTTGTATGAAGTGTCAGCTAAATCTCCCCTTAACAAATAAAATCACTTCTTTCAGTGGCAAGAGTTGATCCAAACCTGAGTTTACCTATGGGCTGTGTCTACAATGAAACAAAACAACCATTAGCTGATAAAAGATTTTAACAGTTCAATTACACCTTCCTCATGAATTTCATCTTCCTGAGAAAGCTTCCCTGTTCTGCTAACAAGTGGCTTCCAAGTGTACTCAGGCAGACTGGTGATGTTTCAGGGACTCCCCTGCCTAGAGGTGGGGATCTACCAGGGCAGAGGAAGCCCTGATGGGCACAACACAGCATCCTGTCATGCCTACTAGAAAACTTAATAAACTAAAGAAGTAAAGCCAAATTAAATAAATATCACTATCACCCCAAAAGGAAATCATCCCAATGTCATAATACTGTATGTATAATTGGATATTAAAGTACTTTGCTCAGATGACACAGAACATGTAAATTTTATTCCTTAGAAAATAGGAAACTCACACAGAGGACACAATTAGCCAGATTTTTTTTCTTCAAAAGTGAAAAATACTAAAATTAAGCTTTATTTAAAATTTTAATACTTAAGTGGAATAGTATATGTAATTATATATAATTTATGAGAAATAAAAAGTATTTTTCAACTGCATAAAAATTAAAGTATTACTATATACTAACCTAATTTCTCGGTCATGTATTGAAGAAGAATATTCTAATTCCAAACACACGCCGTGATTCCTGAGCGACTGTTTTATTTCTTCCAGGCCACTACTCTGCTGCCGTTTCCCAGTGCCCTGTTAATAGGAAAAAGAAAACCCCAATTTTTTGACTCAGTTGTTAATATTTTAAATTATCCCTCAGCTATGCAGTGTGTGTGTTCAGTTGCACAGTTGTGCCACTGGCAGGTAGATTCTTCACCTCTGAGCCACCTAGGAAGCCCATGCAACGTATATCTTAGGTGAATTAAAATGTAAATATCCTACCCTAGTTTCACTGTCCATTACTGCAAAGAAGCAGCCAAAGAAGATGAAGTCGTTTAAGAGCAACTGTTTTTATCAAAATAATCATTTTTTTCCTAATGTGAACATAACACAACTTGGTGCCATCTCCTAAGATGTATTCTAATGGTGCTGTTTATTCAGATGAGGCTTTCTTCTCAAATTGATCCTGGAAATATGAATTGTTTAGAATTATCCCTATTTAAATCAAAATCAAGATAGAGATGATAGAAACTATCAATACTGAAGACAGAGTGATTGATTCATAGATCATCCAAGAAACTAACTTGAACAACTATTTTAATAAGAGCGCTCAGCTAAGTGGCCAAATGCAAGGCACAACATACTAAAATCTACAGCATTTTCTCCAGTGTGTTTTGTGCCTATTCCCAGATGGCTCAGGAGTAAAGAATCCACCTGCCAAAGCAGGAGATGCAAGAGATGCGGGTTTGACCCCTGGGTCGGGAAGACCTCCTGGAGGAGGAAATGGCAACCCACTCTCAGTATTCTTGCCTGGAGCATGCCATGGACAGAGGACTGTCCTACAGTCCTACAACTACATCCTACAACTGAGTAAAGTTCGTGATGTTAAGAAAGAGAAAATGCTTTCAGGTACCTACTTCATCCAGAGAGGTGAGAAGATGAATAGTCTTTACTTTACATGGTCTCTTAACCAGCATCTCACAAAATCGAAGGAAGTTATACAGCTGAAAGACATTAGGATAGGTTATTACTCATACATGTTAAACAATAACTATTTCATCCTATGTGAGTCCATTTCACCTACCTGATGTGTGTGTCTAATATAAGGATCTTCTATCCAAACTTCTGTAACTGTTTCACTCAGGTATTCTTGAAAAAGGGACTCATAGCTGAAACCTGTTGCATTCTCTTCTATTTTAATTTGCTTGTGATATTTTCCGGCTATAAAACAGAAGTTTCTGTAATAAAACCAGTGACTACTTGTTTTCTTTTTATATATACTATATTTAGAAACTGAAAAATCAGGAGCACATACAAGTTAATGTTTTTAAACTCATGCACTCAGTGAGCATTTTCAAATGCTTAATCTATACCAGACACATTGCAAGATGCTACACACACACACACAGGTAAATAAGGCAAACTATCCAATGAGTTTTGCCTTCATGGAGGCCAGGCAAGTGGGAAAATCCAGAGATTTCTTGGAATAGGTTCTTGAGCTAAATCCTGTAGAAGCAGACAGTTTATTCAAGAGAGAACCATACTGTATATAAAGATATCTAATATTTTTATCACCATGAGTAGAATCATAAGCTATGATCCAGTGGGCAACTAGTCTTTTTCTTCAGATTTAAGTCTTTTTATGTCTTGCAATTTAATAGCTGAGGTATTATAATATATGGTTTTCCTGATGGCTCAGCAGTAAAAAATCCACCTGCAATGCAGGAGACTTAGGTTTGATCCTTGTGTTGGGAAGATTCCCTAGAGAACTCCAGTATTCAACTCACTCCAGTATTCTTGCCTGAAAAATCCCATGGACAGAGGAGCCTGGTGGGCTACAGTCCAAAGGGTCACAAAGAGTCAGACATGAGTGAGTTACTAAGCACACATTAAATATATAAATGCAATATAATATGGAGTCTAGGAGTCTTAGAACTTGTAGAGTGTGTTAAGCAGAAACTTATAGTACTTCTTAATAATCCAAGCCAAAGACTAGAATGCCATAGGGTCAGCAGGGGAGTTCTATTGTTTTTGTTCATTCAAAATGAATAATTATTGAATAAGTTATCAAAGACTTTTAAGGTTTTTTTTTTTTTTTTAATATGATCCTTAATGGTAGTTCCTGATATATATGGTGGTTGCACTTTTAAACTTCGTTTGAAAATCAGTGGTTTGGATTCTGTTCCTAATATTTCAAAACACAAAATGTTATAAACTGCATCAGTTTTCAAGTTAAGTCCAATAGGTTAGTTTAAGCCAGTGTATTTAAGCCACAAAGTTGATGGTACTCTATTTCCTTCAGATTTCAGAGGGAAACTGCATTGCAGGTTTCAATTTGGGATGAAGTAAACAATTTTATTACTCCTCAACAAAGTAGCCAGCTAGCCAGGTTAATCAGGGTAGCCAGGATTTGGGATAGTACAGAATACCAGGAAGAGGTGTGCAGAGGGCAGGAGTAAACAGGAGCTGAGGGCTGGGGGACACTGATTTTTTTTTTTTTTTTGAGGACAGCAGTTCCTTTGACTTAGAATGCAGCAGCTGTGAATGTCAGGTGGCAACGGCCATTTGTGTCTATATGTCCGTAAACTGGATGCTCAAAAAGCAGTGAACTAACCATACCTCCTGCATCTCATCACTGTGAGTCTCAGTTGTGTCTGACTCTATGACCCCATGGACTACAGCCTGCCAGGCTCCTCTGTCCATGGGACTTCCCAGGCAAGAATACTGGAGTGGGTTGTCATCTCCTCCTCCAGGGGATCTTCCCCACCTAGGGATCAAACCCACGTCTCCTGTACTGGTAGGCTGATTCTTTACCACTGCGCCACCTGGGGAGCCCCCAGAGAACCAATTATAAATAGGGAACCATACCCTCTGCATCTCTGATCATTAAGAATACCTAACTCCTCAAACGTTCTGAATCAAGACAAAAGTCTCAAAGAAGCCCTGGGCATTTCTTGAGCTACTTTAATATTTTGGTCATTTTATAAAGGGAGATACAAATGAGATATAGGCTTTACGTTCAGTATTGTTCTGCTTCATGGGGATCATGAATTCCTTAAAATGGCATGCAAAGTTCTGCAGTATGTAGAGCTGTCCCCAGATTCTCAGGAGGGTATCTGACTGCCACCTTCCCCTGAGCAGAAAACAAAACAACACGGCAAAGGGCCTTCCCTTGTGGTCTAGTGGCTAAGACTCTGAGCTCCCAGAGCAGGGGTCTGGGTTTGACCCCTGGTTAGGGAGCTAGATCCCATACACTGCAACTGAAAACAAAACAAAACAAAACAAAGACCCTGTCCTTTTTTCAGTGATGCAACTAAGACCCAATGTAGCCAAATAAATAAATATTTTTTAAAAAAGTTAAGAATTGGAAATGCAGAGGAGACCTGTAAGCTCCCAAGGGAAAACAGTCCAGACCACACAGAGCTCCAAAGGGCACAGCCAGAAACACTGGATGAAACACGCTTTGTCACAAGAGCTCAGGCACATACTCTCCAAAATAGCCTTCTTACCTTCTTTTTCTTGTTCCAAGCGTTTCTTTAAGTGTTCTGCTCTATCCATGTAGTCAGAAATTATTTTTCTGAGATTATGCTTCTTTGTTTCATCTGTGGTGCCTACAAATTAAAAAATAGACTCTCAAGATTCCAAACAGGCTTTCTCTTTGGTACAGGCAGTGTTTCCTAAGTTTTCCATGGATTTCCTGTCCTTTGGCATGGTTCACCTTCGTGCTAAAATACACAAATAATGGGCCCCAATTTAGCTGGATCCTGTACGACCTTCATCTTTGCACTGAGCATTGGAAGCCACTTTATTTAGGAGTGGGGACTCTGACACTGTGACTGACAGATGGGGACACTCAATCCGGTGCGGAGACAAAGGTGGCTTATTACATGTCACTGACTATGAGCACTATTTTGTTCCAATTACCCATAAGTTTGAAATCTTAGCACAATCAAAAGACAGCAAACAACAGCTTTCTTCCACAAACCAGTCTCTATTCCAGACTTCCCCTTTACAGCTTACATTGACTCATTTTCCCAGCCATCCCCAAAATCAAAGGTATTTTTGAGTATACATTATCAATAAAAGCTTATTCCAAGTCCCACCTCCAACCAGTTAACAAATTACTTCTGGTCCCTTCCTTCCTCCCTTTTAACACTGCTTTCACTTTAATTTCATTTTTAAACTCTGTTTTTAAAAACATTATATTTTGAATTAATTATATATTTATGGAAAAGCTAGGAACATGGCAGAGACTCCCTTCATCCAGATTCCCCTCTATTAACATATTACACAACTAGAGTACAATGATCAGAGCAAGCATATGAACATTCATACAACACTATTAGCTCATCTACATACCTTTTGGTATTTCACTAATTATCCCACTTCATTGTCCTTTATTGTGCCCATCTTTGGGTGAAATATTCCCTTGATATTTCCAATTTTCCTGAGATCTCTAGTCTTTCCCTTTTGTTGTTTTCTTCTAGTTTTATGTACTGTTCATTGAAGAAGGCCTTGTTGTCTCTCTGTGCTATTCTCTGGAACTCTGCGTCTAGTTGGATGTAAAATTGGAAATATCAAGAGAAGATTTCACCCAAAGACAGGCACAATAAAGTACAGAAACAGTAAAGACCTAGTAGACGCTGAAGATATCAAGACATGGAAAGAATACACAGAAGAACTGTACAATAAAGGTCTTAATGAACCAGATTACTCTGATGATGTGGTCAGTCACCCAGAGCCAGACATTCTGGAGTTTGAAGTCAAGTGGGCTTTAGGACTCACTGCTGTTAATAAAGCTAGTGGATGTGATGGAATTCCAGTGCTCACTCACTGCAGCTGTGTACGACTCTGTGAGACTCCGTGACTGTAGCCCGCCAGGCTCCTCTGTCCATGGGATTCTCCAGGCAAGAATACTGGAGTGGGTTGCCATTCCCTTCTCCAAGAGATCTTCCAGACCCAGGAATCAAACCTACATTTCTTACATTTCCTGCACTGGCAGGTGGCTTCTTTACCACTGGCACCACCTGGAATTATAGTAGAACTATTCAAACAAAACCCCAAAGGATGAGGCCCTCAAGGTGTTGCAGTCAGTATCTCAGCAAATCTGGAAGACTCAGCAGTGGCCATAGGACTGGAAAAGGTCAATCCTCATCCCAATTCCCAAGAAGGGTAGTACTAAAGAATGAGCTAACAGTTGGATAACAGTTAGATAATTGCACTCATCTCCCATACTAGTAAGGTCATGCTTAAAATCTTGTATACTAGGCTTCAGCATTATGTGAACCAAGAAGTTCCAGATGTCCAAGCTGGGTCTAGAAAATTGCCAACATTTGCTGGATCTTAGAGAAAGCAAAGGAATTCCAGAAAAACATCTACCTCTGTTTCACCACCTATGCTAAAGCCTTTGACTGTGTGGATCCTAACAAACTATGGAAAGCTCTTAAAGAGATGGGAATACGAGACCATCTCACCTGTCTCCTGAGAAACCTGTGTGCAGGTCAAGAAGCAACAGTTAGAAGCCTGTATGGAACAACTGATTGGTTCAAGATTGAGAAAGGAGTATGACAGGGCTGTCTGCTGTCACCCTGTTTGTTTAACCTATACACTGCTGAGCACATCAGGAGAAATGGTGGGTTGGATGAGCTACAAGCTGGAATCAAGATAGGCGGGAAAAACATTAACAGCCTTAGATATGTGGATGATACCACTCTAATGGCAGAAAGCAAAGAGGAACTAGAGAGCCTCTTGATGAGGGTGAAGGAGGAGAGTATCTACTAAAAAACACTAAGATCATGGCATCTGGCCCCATTACTTCATGACAAATGGAAGGGGAAAAGGAAGTAGTGACAGGTTTCCTCTTCTTGAGCTCTAAAATCACTGCAGTCATGAAGTCAGAAGACAACTGTTTTTTGACAGGAAAGCTATGATGAACCTATACAGTGTGCTGAAAAGCAGAGACATTACTTGGTTGACAAAGGTCTGTATAGTCAAGGCTATGGTCTTCCCAATGGTCACGTATGGATGTGAGAGCTGGACTGTAAAGAAGACAGAATGCCAAAGAACTGATGCCTTTGAACTGTGGTGCTGGAGAAGACTCCTCAAAGTCCCCTGGACAGCAAGGAAATCAAATCAGTCAATCTTAAGGGAAATCAACCCTGAATATTCATTGGAAGGACTGATGCTGAAGCTCTAGTATGTTGGTCATCTGATGCAAACAGCCAATTCATTGGAAAAGTCCCTGATGCTAGGAAAGATTGAGGGCAGGAGGAAAAGAGGGCGTCAGAGGATGAGATGGATGGATGGCATCACTGATGCAATGGACATTAACTTGGGCAAATTTTGGGAGATGGTGAGGAACAGGGCGGCCTGGCATGCTGCAGTCAATGGGGCTGCAGAGTCCGACACAACTGGGTGACTGAATATCAACAATTATCCCACTAAAGAAAGTTTTCTGGTCTAGGATCCCACATAGCATTCAGGGGTTATGCCTCTTTAGTCTTCTCTAGTCTGTAATAGTTCCTTTAGTATGTTTCTGCCTTTTATGACCTTGACATTTAGGAAAAGTAAGCAGTCACTTGTTTTGTAGAATGTGTCTCATTTTGGGCTGCCCCTGTTTTCTGAGGATAAGATTGAGGTTATACATATTTTTAGCAAGGAAATCACAGAAGTGTTGTGCCCTTCTTGGTGGGTACATGAGGTCAATATGTCTTATTACTGGAGATGTCAACTTTGATGACTTGGTTAAGGTGGAGTTTACAGATTTCTCCACTAGAAAGTCACTAATTTCTATTTTGTATGAAAAGCTATCTTGTGGGTAAATATCCTGTCTCTCTTCACTCTTCATCCACTAATTTTAGGATCTACTGATGGTTTGTTTTTTTTTTTTGGCCATGGCATGCAGCATGTAGGATCTTAGCTGCCCGACCAGGGATTGAACTTGAGCCCCCTGCATTGGAAGGCAAAGTCTTAACCATTGGACTGCCAAGGAAGTCCCATTGATGGCCTTTCCCTGTAACAATTACTACTGCTGCTGCTGCTGCTGCTGCTAAGTCGCTTCAGTCATGTCCGACTCTGTGCGACCCAAGATGGCAGCCCACCAGGCTCCCCCGTCCCTGGGATTCTCCAGGCAAGAGTACTGGAGTGGCTTGCCATTTCCTTCTCCAGTGCATGAAAGTGAAAAGTGAAAGTGAAGTCACTGAGTCGTGTCCAACTCTCAGCAACCCCATGGACCGCAGCCCACCAGGCTCCTCCGTCCATGGGAGTTTCCAGGCTAGAGTACTGGAGTGGGGTGCCATTGCCTTCTCCGAATTACTACTGCAGTATTTGCCAAATGGTGATTTTCTATTTCCATCATTTCTACTTAATGTATTAACTGGAATTCCAGTGTAAGGAAAAGCTGTCCCTTCTCGCTCATCTACTTATTTATTCTACTAATAATTTATATCAATATGGACTCATGGATATTTTACTTTATGGGTTGTAATTGAAAACTATCAATTTTTAAAATTTATTTTTTAATTGAAGGATAATTGCTTTACAGAATTTTGTTGTTTTCTGTCAAACCTCAACATGAATCAGCCATAGGTATACATATGTCCCCTCCCTTTTGAACCTCCCTCCCATCTCCCGCCCCATCCCTCCCCTCTAGATTGATAGAGAGCCCCTGTCTGAGTTTCCTGAGCCATACAGCAAACTTCCATTGGCTATCTATTTCATACATGGTAAGGTAAGTTGCCATGTTACTCTTTCCATAGATCTCGCCCTCTCCTCCCCTCTCCCCATGTCCGTAAGTCTATTCTGTTTCTCCACTGCTGCCCTGTGAATAAATTCTTCAGGGCCATTTTCCTAGATTCTGTATATATGCCTTAGAATATGATATTTCTCTTTCTCTTTCTGACTCACTTCACTCTGTATAATAGGTTCTAGGTTCATCCACCTCATCAGAACTTACTCAAATGTGTTCCTTTTTATGGTGTAATATAAAAATGTAGTAATATTCCATTGTGTATATGTACCACAGCTTCTTTATCCAATCATGTCGATGGACATCTAGGTTGCTTCCATGTTCTAGCTATTTTAAACAGTGCTGCAATGAACATTAGGGTACATGTGTCTTTTTCAATTTTGGTTTCCTCAGGGTATAAGCCTGCTAGTGGGATTGCTGGGTCATATAGTGGTTTTATTCCTAGTATTTTAAGGAATCTCCATACTGTCTTCCACACTGGCTGTATCAATTTACATTCCCACCAACAGTGCAAGAGCATTCCCTTTTCTCCACATGCTCTCCAGCATTTATTGTTTGTAGACTTTCCACTGGATCATGGAAAAAGCAAGAGAGTTCCAGAAAAACATCTATTTCTGCTTTATTGACTATGCCAAAGCCTTTGACTGTGTGGATCACAATAAACTGTGGAAAATTCTGAAAGAGATGGGAATACCAGACCACCTGACCTGCCTCTTGAGAAACCTGTATGCAGGTCAGAAAGCAACAGTTAGAACTGGACATGGAACAACAGACTGTTTCCAAATAGGAAAAGGAGTACGTCAAGGCTGTATATTGTCACCCTGCTTATTTAACTTATATGCAGAGCACATCATGAGAAACACTGGACTGGAAGAAACACAAGCTGGAGTCAAGATTGCCAGGAGAAATATCAATAACCTCAGATATGCAGATGACACCACCCTTATGGCAGAAAGTGAAGAGGAACTGAAAAGCCTCTTGATGAAAGTGAAAGAGGAGAGTGAAAAAGTTGGCTTAAAGCTCAACATTCAGAAAACGAAAATCATGGCATCCGGTCCCATCACTTCATAGGAAATAGATGGGGCAACAGTGGAAACAGTGTCAGGCTTTATTTTTTTGGGCTCCAAAATCACTGCAGATGGTGACTGCAGCCATGAAATTAAAAGACACTCACTCCTTGGAAGGAAAGTTATGATCAACCTAGATAGCATGTTGAAAAGCAGAGACATTACTTAGCCGACTAAGGTCCGACTAGTCAAGGCTATGGTTTTCCAGTGGTCATGTATGGATGTGAGAGTTGGACTGTGAAGAAGGCTGAGTGCCGAAGAATTGATGCTTTTGAACTGTGGTGTTGGAAGACTCTTGAGAGTCCCTTGGACTGCTAAGGAGATCCACCCAGTCTATTCTGAAGGAGATCAGCCCTGGGATTTCTTTGGAAGGAATGATGCTAAAGCTGATACTCCAGTACTTTGGCCACCTCATGTGAAGAGTTGACTCATTGGAAAAGACTCTGATGCTGGGAGGGATTGGGGGCAGGAGGAGAAGGGGACGACAGAGGATGAGATGGCTGGATGGCATCACTGACTGGATAGACGTGAGTCTGAGTGAACTCCGGAAGATGGTGATGGACATGGAGGCCTGGCGTGCTGCAATTCATGGGGTCGCAAAGAGTCGGACACGACTGAGCGACTGAACTGAACTGATTCTGACTGGTGTGAGGTGACATCTCATTGTAGTTTTGATTTGCATTTCCCTAACAATGAGTGGTGTTGAGCATCTTTTCATGAGCTTGTTAGCCATCTGTATGTCTTCTTTGGAGAAATGTCTGTTTAGGTATTTTTCCCTCTTTTTTGATTGGGTTGTTTTTCTGGCATTTGTTTGTATGAGCTGCTTTTTTGGAAATTAATCCTTTGTCAGTTGTTTCATTTGCTATTATTTTCTCCCATTCTGAGGGTTGTCTTTTCACCTTGCTTATAGTTTCCTTTGCTGTGCAAAAGCTTTTAAGTTTAATCAGGTCCTACTTGTTTATTTTTATTTCCATTACTCCAGGAGGTGAGTCATAGGGGATCTTGCTTTATGTCATCGAGTGTTCTACCTATCTTTTCCTCTAAGAGTTTTATAGTTTCTGGTCTTACATTTAGGTCTTTAATTCATTTTGAGTTTATCTTTGTGTATGGTGTTAGGAAGTGTTCTAATTTCATTCTTTTACCTATAACTGTCCAGTTTTCCCAGCACCATTTGTTGAAGAGCCTGTCTTTGCCCCATTGTATATTCTTGCCTCCTTTGTCAAAAATAAGGTACCCACAAGTGCATGGGTTTATTTCTGGGCTTTTGATCTTGCTCCATTAGTCTGTATTTCTGTTTTTGTGCCAGTACCATACTGTATTGATGATTGTAGCTTTGTAGTATAATCTGAAGTCAGGAAGGTTGATTCTTCCAGCTCCATTCTTCTTTCTCAAGACAACTTTGGCTGTTTGGGTTTTTTTGTGTTTCCATATGAAATGTGAAATTTTTTTGTTCTCGTTCTGTGAAAAATGCCATTGGTAATTTGATAGGGACTGCACTGAATCTGCAGATTGCATTTGGTAGTATAGTCATTTTCACAATCTTGATTTTTCTTACCCAGGAACATGGAATATTTCTCCATCTGTTTATGTAGTCTTTTGATTTCTTTCCTTAGTGTTTTATAATTTTCTGTGTACAGTTCTTTTGTCTCCTTAGGTAAGTTTATTCCTATTTAATTCTTTTCGTTGCAGTGGTGAATGGGATTGATTCTTTAATTTCTCTTTCTGATTTTTCATTGTTAGTATATTAGTATGTAGAAATGCAAGTGATTTCTGTGTATTGATTTTGTATCCTGCATCTTTGTTAAATCCACTGATTAGCTCTAGTAATTTTCTGAACTATCTTTAGGGTTTTGTATGTACAGTATCATGTCATCTGCAAACAGTGAGAGCTTTACTTCTTCTTTTCCAATCTGGATTCCTTTTATTTCTTTTTCTTCTCTGATTAGTGTAACTATGTTAAATAATAGTGGTGAAAGTGGACACCCTTGTCTTGTTCCTGATCTTAGGGGGAATGCTTTCAGTTTTTTACCATTGAGAATAATGTTTACTATAGGCTTATCATATATGGCCTTTACGATGTTGAGGTAGGCTCCTTCCATGCCCATTTTTGAAGAGTTTTAATCATAAATGGGTGCTGAATTTTGTCAAAGGCTTTTTCTGCACCTATTGAGATTATCATATGCTTTTTATCTTTCAATTTGTTAATACGGTATACCACATTGATTGATTTGCGTATGTTGAAAAATCCTTGCATTCTTGGAATAAACCCAACTTGATGATGGTGTATGGACTATTTGATGTGTTGCTGAATTGTGTTTGCTAAAATTTTGTTGGAGACTTTTGCATCTATGTTCATCAGTGATATTGGCCTGTAGTTTTCTTTTTGTGTGTTGTCTTTGTCTGGTTTTGGTATCAGGATGAGAGTGGCCTTGTAAAATGAGTTTGGAACTGTTCCTTCCTCTGCAAGCATCTTTTGGAAGAGTTTTAGAAGGACAGGCATTAGCTCTCCTCTAAATGTTCGATAGAATTCTCCTGCGAAGTCATCTGGTCCTGGGCTTTTGGGAAACTATCATCATTTTCTTGCTTAAATATTATCAGCATTGGCTTTGAGAGCTCCTTGTGCTGGCTCCTGTGTTCTTTTGACGTACCCCATTATTTTTTGACTACTTCCTTACACTTTTGGTGCAGAATGTTGTAGTTTTCTTACTCCAGCCCCAAAATCAATCACTTCTCCCAGAGACTGTGGTTTGTTTTATTGAAGAATGGTATCAAGAGATCATATTCTGAGTGCTAAGTGTGCTCATTGTGGCTTGGGGAAAGTCTAGATCCTTTCTGTCAATACAGGCAGAAAGTCTATGGAGGTTTACTAATACATACATCTCTATTGCTGTATCTGTCCATCTGCATCAAATCCCACAAATTCATGCTAACTTTGATCCGACAGGGTTTATTCTAGCCTTCCTCCTTTCCTTACCTGTAACTTCTTTCATTATCCACAATATATTTACTAGCTTGTTCCTGTTTAGATCCCTGTGTAGGGAAGATCCCTTGGGGAAGGAGATGGCTTCCCACTCCAGTATTCTTGCCTGGAGAATCCCATGGACAGAGGATCCTGGTAGGCCACAGTTCATGGGGTTGCAAAGAGTCAGACATGACTGAGCAACTAATACTTTCACTTTCAAGTTCAGTATAGACATCAAGCAGTTTCAGAATTCTTAACCCATACTGTTGTGAGAAAAAAAAAAAAATTAACCAACTAAAATATAATGTTTGGGACTTCCTTGGTGGTCCAGAGGTTAAGAATACGCCTTCCAATGCAGTGGACTCGGGTTCAATCCCTGGTCAGGGAACTAAGATCCCACATGCCACAGGGCAACTAAGCCCATCTGCCTCAACTAGAGAACCCATGCTGCAACGAAGACCCAGCACAATCAAAAAAGAATTAAAAAACAAAACCTGCTTTGCCACTTTTAGCTGTGTGACCTTGGCCAGTTATTCAACCTCTTTTTATCTTCTTGTCTAACACAGAAAGAGTAGCAGCACCCTAGAAAATTGTGGAGAGGACTAATTATGAAAAACTAATTGCAAAGAGTTGATATGACAGCATCTGAACAACAACAAATTATGATACTGGCATGCAGAAAATACTCCGTGTTGTCAGTATCATTATCATCTACTTAATTTCTTTATACACTGCCCTCTCGGCTTCCTTTAGAACTAGATTTTATCTAACACCTGTTTTCTTAACTCTACTGTTACTTTGCTACTGCCTGTGCTGCTGTTGCTGCTAAGTCGCTTTAAATATATGCTATTCCCCCTGTCCTCTTTCTTAATCATTATCCTCGATCACAGTTTGACCCATCCTTCAAACATGACTTTGTCTTCCAGGTTTCATCAGATAGCCATCTCCAAGTCCCATTGGAAACTCACTCCCACATCTAATCTATGAGCCAATGCCAGTAATTCAATGTCCACTCTGTCCTCTCCCTAATCAGTGGTGTCATTCAGGTCATGGTTCATTCAGGCCCTCATCTCCTCTCATCTTTACTCCTGCAGGAGTTCATTAATTGATCTGCTTGACTTCAGTCTCTTCAGGTTCATGTTTCTCCTACACTCTTGACCTGTTCACTCATTTATTCAAGAAATATTTACTGAGAACTTACCACATGCCAGGCATTATTCTAAGCACTGGAGACACAGCAGTTAATAAAGCAAAACAGGATTCCCCACTATCATTCAAACGGGAGGAAAGACAACAACAGAGATAAATTGGTAAAACACATATGTTAGACTGTGATAAAGTGCTATTAAATAAAGCAAGGAAGAAGGATAAGCGAGTCCTGGGATGGGGGTTGTAATTTCACATTGGGGGTCAGGGAATGGCTTCACAAATAAGGTGATTATTTGTATAAATACCTGAAAGAGGAGAGAGAATAGGTCATGCAAATATTTGGGAGAAAAACATATGCCTAAGAGAGGCAACTTTAATTATGTCACTCCTTTGCAGAAACTTTAGTTTCTCCTTGTCAATGAAATGAGTTAAAATCTCCTGGCAGTCAAGGCCATCCACAGCATGCTCCAACCATCAGCCTATCTTTAAACTTCTCCTCTTCCTCTATAGGTATATGCTAAAGTGAACTGAACCACTTATTTAGTAAAACAGCACGGAGAGAACTAGTACACTTTTAGCTGAGTTTCTGAAATTCTACTTACCCTTCCAAAACCCCTATCGAAAGCAACCCCCACCTTTCCATCCCCAAATGACCACTGGCTGTTTAAATCCTCATTGCATTTGTTTCCATGGCTCTTGGCACTTATTCCCTGCAGTACAGTTATTGCATTTATATCTTAACCTTCAAGATCATGTCACCATCTCTTTAACCACCACAGGATCAGAGGAGCACACGGAGCAGAACTCCTGGGATTCTGCTGCTTCAGGGTCCAGCACTGTATGCCATGTCCCTTTCTGGGAGTCAGCAGAGCAGAGCTGCTAAAGCCTTGGGTTCCAGTTGTGACTCTACCAATGGTAGCAGAACGGGAAAGTGAACTTTGCTTTTTATGCTGTTAAAATGAGGGTAACATCACCTCATACTTCATAGGGCAACCATAAGGACGAACTGGGATCATGCTTCTAATGTGCTCTGCACACTGCCTATCACTCAAGACTTACAAATGATATTACTCTTATTATCACCATCATCAAATGGTCCCTGCCCAAGGTAGGGTTTTAGAGTTCTAAGAAAAGCACTGTACACTGAAGAGCAGCCTCTGCTGTCTCAAAGCTTCTGAAACATATCAGAAATATGCAGGCAAAAAGGCATAGAGGGGAGATCTTGGGCCAGACGGGGAACCCAAGAGGATGGGGAGCAGGGGCTCGTTTTAAGTCAATTAATATATAATTACATGTTTATTACTTGCAAGGGATTGTGCTCGGTGTTAAGGTTATTTGGGTACTTCTAGGGGCTTCCCTGGTGGCTGAGAGGTTAAAGCGTCTGCCTGCAATGTGGGAGACCCTGGTTTGATCCCTCGGTTGGGAAGATCCCCTGGAGAAGGAAATGGCAACCCACTCGAGTACTCTTGCCTGGAGAATCCCATGGAGGGAGGAGCCTGGTAGGCTACAGTAAACAGGATCACAAAGAGTTGGACACGACTGAGCTACTTCACAACACTGAATTGGTTATCTGATGCGAACAGCCAACTCATTGGAAAAGTCCCTGATGCTGGGAAAGATTGAGGGCAGAAGAAGAGGGCATCAGAGGATGAGATGGCTGGATGGCATCAACTGATGGAATGGACATGAACTTCAGCAAACTTTGGGAGATGGTGAGGGACAGGGAGGCCTGGCATGCTGCAGTCCATGGGGTCACAAACAGTTGGACACAACTGGATGACTGAACGACTGAACAACAACAACAACACTGAATAACCATGTAACAGAAAGTCTTAACTCTCACAATCCTATACATTTCTCACACCAAATTTCAGTATATCCATTTCTAATGAAAAAACTTAAATTGGAGTATAGTTGGGCTTCGTAGGTGGCGCTAGTGATAAAGAACTCACCTGCCAATGCAGGAGACATGGGAAACACTGGCTCAATCCCTGGGTTAGGAAGACCCACTCCAGTATTCTTGCTTGAAAAATCCCATAGACAGAGGAGCCTGGCAGGGCACCGTCCATGAGGTCACAAAGAATCCCCACATGACTGAGCAACTACTACTTTTATAGTTGATTTACACTGTCGTGGTGGTTTCATGGGTACAGCAAAGTGAATCAGTTACACACACACCTATATCCACTCTTTTTAAAATTCTTCTCCCATGTAAGTCAGTAGAGAGTACTGAGTAGAGGTCCCCGTGCTATACAGTAGGCCCTTATTAGTTTTTTTAACTTATAATGAAAATGTTTAATGAGAAAAATAAGGAAAAGGGTGTAATGAACACCCTTATTATTTATCACCTAGATTTAAAAATTGTTAGCATTTTGTCATATTTGCTTCAACGTTCAAATTCAGACATCATGACAATTCCTTCCCAAACATGTTAGTCTGCACCCCTAAAATTAAGAATAGAGTTTGAAAAATACCATACTACCTAACAAAGTTAATAATTTTATTGCTACTTGTTCCATATACAATCTTCCTAAATTGATCCCCAAATATTTTATACAGTTCGTTCAAACCCAAGTCCCTTCAAGGCAACTACTACATCTGCTGCTGCTGCTGCTGCTGCTGCTAAGTTGCTTCAGTCGTGTCCGACTCTGTGCGACCCCACAGACGGCAGCCCACCAGGCTCCCCGGTTCCTGGGATTCTCCAGGCAAGAACACTGGAGTGGGTTGCCATTTCCTTCTCCGACGCATGAAAGTGAAAAGTGAAAGGGAAGTCGCTCGGTCGTGTCCGACTCTTAGCGACCCCACAGACTGCAGCCCACCAGGCTCCTCCGTCCATGGGATTTTCCAGGCAAGAGTACTGGAGTGGGGTGCCATCGCCTTCTCCGAACTATTACGTCTAGTTACCTCTTAAAATTCTAGAACAGTAACCTCTCTTTCATTGACGACATCATTCTAATAAAGATATAAAAGAAACCAGTCCACCTGTCCTGTAGAATACCCCATCTTCGGTATTTCACTGCTGTCTCGCGGCGAAAGGAATCGTTTTAACTCTTTCACTCCCACTCAGGCAAGACGGACGGGAACTCCATTTCCTCCAGTCTCTGCTCCCCGGCTCAGTGCTCACCTTTCAGAACCTGCAGGAGCATATCGATCCCCTCCTGGTAACACACCAGAGCCTGCGGGTTCCGGGACTCGGACTCCAGATCTAACGCCCGCTTTAACACCGTCAAGGCAGCTGTTCTCCTAGTTTCCTGCTGCAAACCGGACCTCGCCATAATCTCGGAAACTAGTTTTTCCCGTTCCTTGGTGGGTGGGTCAGCGGCGCGCCAGCATGCGGTCACGTGAACCTATGCCTCTGCGCTCTCTTTTTATGGTGCCGGAGTGGGAGGGAGTCGTCTGGAACTAAAGTGCTGCACCGTGTGTATGCACTGTTACGGCCGAGTTTGAGTGTGGCACTCTGGGTCCTTCCTCGGCTCCTGTTCTCCTCAGTGGTTAACTTAAGGCTGAGAGACTTCTAGCAACTGCTGGTGAGTGGGGAATGAGTGGCTGCAGGTATTGCATTTTTGCTAGGAGCATGTATCTGTGAACCCTATGCGGATGAGGATTGATTTTGTCTATTCAGTTCTGGGTTTACGAGTCACAGTAAGCTGTATGGGCCTGCGTCCACGGTTGGCCCTTGGTCTCCCGAAAAGCCGCTTACCGGCTGGATCCCGTCTCCCGGTTTGAGGGTTCCCGGGAGGCGGCCTGAGGAGCCCCGCCTCCTGGAGCTCGAGGACTGAGCGTCCCCGGCCGGGCAGTCTGGCGGGAAAGGGTGTTTTAGCATTTTCTGTGCTTCTGTTTTACTCGTAACTTGGGCTTTCTGCTGGGGTCAGCCTAGCGAATTGTTAATAGTGACACAAAATTGTATAATTTTAAAAGTGCTGCATTTTAGAACGCAAACCCTCCGGAGTTGGCTTATTTTACCTTTTGGGATTTCCCTGAGGTCCAGTGGTTAAGACTCCGCGCTTGCGCTGGAGGAGGCGTGGGTTCTATCCCTGGTAGAGAAACTTAAGGTCCCGCTTGCTGTGGGACGCAGCCAAAAAAAAAAAAAATTACCGTTTTACTAAAAGTCGTGATTCTGCAACCGTGTCTTGATCGCTACCTACTCAAAGCTACTTGTTCTGCGTTGTTTTGTTTTGTATTTTCCCAAGAGGCACTTAGGAGGGCTGCCTAGTAGGCATTAGAGTTCAAAAAAGAGGCATTTCTTGCCCTCAGAGATGTCAGTTTGCTCAAAGGGAGGTTCTACGTTCTCCGTTCCTTCCCGACCCCCATTTACTATTAAATAGACGTCTTGCCTCTGGACTTCCCTGGTGGATCAGATGGTAAAGTATCTGTCTACAATGCAGGAGACCCAGGTTCGGTCCCTGGGTTGGGAAGATACCCTGGAGAAGGAAATGGCAATCCACTCCAGTACTATTGCCTGGAAAATCCCATGTACCTTGCCTCTTTAGAAAAGGAATTAGTTTTCTTTTTTTAAGAACAGTTACATGTACGGTCATTGTAAAAGAACAACAGCAGCAGACCTATCAGACAATATCAGGGGTGGAAGTTAGGGAAAATAGCTCCGGTAGCCTGCCCTTCTCTCCCCAGATATGCTAACGTTTCTCTCATAGGCTTCTAGAGTTTCACAGACAGCGCTCTCTCTTTTTAATGGGATGGAAGTGGGATCATACTCCTCAAGTGTGTGTGTGTGCTCAGTCTTGTCCAACTCTTTGTGACCCCGTGGACTGTAGCTCAACAGCCGCTGTCCGTTGGATTTTCCAGGCAAGAATACTGGAGTGAATTGCCATTTCCTACTAGTCCAAGGGATCTTCCTGACCCAGGGATCGCACCCACATCTCTTGCCTCTCCTGCATTGGCAGGCGGATTCTTTACCTCTGCACCACCTGGGAAGCCCTGCATTTATTTCCCTGGCCTTTTATCTGTCCAAGAGAAAGGTAGTTGTACAGTGAAAGACAGTATCATTGCTTCAAGGTCCAAGAGTTATGTGCCTAATTATTAAGAACAACTTTTACTTCATTAAAAGTTAATGACTTTTGACTGTCACACCTTCTGAAGTCTGGAAGTGAAACTTCATTCAGCGAAAATTGATTGAGTGGCTGCTACAGGCTGTGCTGCTTAGGTAGATGCTTGAAATATATCTGTGAATAGACAGAGCAAACCAAAAACAAAATTTTAAAATCTTTGTCCTTGTGGAACTCACATGCTATTGGGTGGAAACAGACAGTAAATGACCAACCTAACAAGTAATTAAATTATGTTAGAAGATGTTAAGTGCTATGGAAAGAAAGTCAAGTAGAGTAAAAGGCATTGGGAGTGCTGACAATTGTCCTCTGGGTCAAAATGTTAAATAATGGAATCAGGGTAGACCTCATTGAAAAGATGAGATTGGAGCCAGAAATTGACGGATGTGAGAGAATTAACTATTTGGATATCAGGGACATTCCAGGAGAGGGAATAGTCAGGGGAGTATGCCTGCCTGGCAGGGTACAGCGCTTTCTTGCAGCGGGTGTGTATAGCAGCTGAGCAAGAGAATAATTGGAGGTGAAATCCACAGGGTGGAAGGGTAAGGACTGGCCGCCACTCTAAAATGAAAAGGTGTTAAGTTAGAAGTTTTCAGTCTAGAAATAAATAAACTTTAATTTTGGAGTAATTTTAGATTTACAGGAAAGCTATGCAGATATTAATATTTATTATATACCCTGCCCACACAAAATTTCCCTTTATTAACATCTTACATTAATGTGGTATATTTGTTACAATTGATAAGCCAATATGAATACATTGTTAACTAAAGGTCATACTTCATTCAGATTTTTTTAGTTTTTACCTGATGTCCTTTTGCTCTTTCAAAATTCCATCCAAAATATGACATTATGTTTAGTTGTCAAGTGTTCCTCTTGACTATGACAGTTTCTCAGACTTACCTTGGTTTTGATGACCATGACAGTTTGAGGCAGTCAGGTATTTGAGGAAATACTGGTTAAGTATTGTATACAATGTCCTTCAATTGGAGTCTGTCTGATATTTTTCTGTTAGAGTGATGAAAGGGGTTTTTGGAAGGAAGACCTAGAGGTGAAGTGCTGTTCTCATTCTCTCATTCCATACATGCTGTTAGCTTGGCTTTTATCACAGTTGATGTTAATCTTGATCACTTTGAAGATGTAGTGTTGGTTAGATTTCTCCAGTGTAACAGTATTCCCTCCTCCCCGCCCACCCCGACTTCTTTCCTGACTCTGGCAGGAAGTCTTTAAGCATACCTTAAGCATGCTTAAGTGTTGATAGCTTTTCTCCGCCTCTTTGAGAGGGAAGTATCTACATAAATTATTTGAAATTCTTCTGTAAGAGAGGTTTTTTTTTTTTTTCCTTTCTCTCATTATTCATCTGTTTATATCAGTATGGATTCATGGTTAGTTTATGTTTGGGGTTATATGCCAGTACTGTATTACTTACCTTGTTGCTCATATTATTTCAGCTGTAGCCGCTGGGAGCTCTTTCAGTTGGGTTCTAGTCCCTTTGACATACCCCCGTCATTTTTGACTTTTTTGAGTAGTTCCTTTCTAGCACTACAAGATGCTCCAGACTTATCTTTATATATTCTTTATATATTCCTTGCTACAGCCATGTAATCAGCCTTTTCTCCAAGGAGTCCTGGTTCTTTTTATCAGAGAATGCTATTAGGAACTAAGATCTTAGCACTGGGTGTGCTCATCCCTATTGGGATGCCATTGTTTTTAGGTCCTCTCAGCTAAGAGGGCCAACCCATGTATGTATATGTATCTATAACTATTTCTATATCTATCACGTCTTTATTTAGCTAAATATTAGTTCCACCACTAATCCTGTGTCATCGGATGACATAGATATTCTACCCTTCCTCTCTGGCTTGTGTGTAACCACCTACTCTAACAATGAGAAACCTGGCTCTTTGGAAGGTTTTGAGCAGAGGTGTTGATATTACCTGATTTCAGATTTAGTGAGATGATTGCTGCTGTGGGGAAAAGACCTTGGGGAAATTAGAATAGAAGCAGGAAGGCCAATTAGGAGGCTTTGCTTGGAATCTAAATGATAAGAGAAAGATTTAACAAAGAGCGAAGCTAAATAAATTGGATTAGTACCTGACTTTGTGCTTAGGTACCTACTATCTTTGTTAGTACCTAAGAAAATGCTTAACTTTGGAGGAAGAAGTATGGTAGGGAAAATAACTTAGATTGTTTGATTGGAGGGCTGGCGGATTAAGCATCTCTTCTAAAGAAGCCTTGATACAAAGGATCTAAATAGCCACCCAAGCAAACTGGATAATTTGAAGTAGAAAGTGCTATGCTGTATTGTAATGCTTGAAGTATAAAATCTGAATGACTGTTATGAAATTCTGATTTACTTCTGAATGCTCAGTGGAGTGGACCATGGATGTAACCCATTAATTAATTCAGACATGCATCAACAAACACTGGGTGCCTGCTGTCTATCAGATAGTATGCTAGATGCCACAGGTATAGAATATGAATAAAGCAAAATTTTTGCTTTGGGGGCACTAAGAATATAGTAGTTAGCTCTTCTAAAACTGATATAGAATTTTGAAATACTGGTTCAGTTGCTGATAATTTTTCTGAAGTCAGGCCCTTTTAGGGGGACATCTTGCATTGATTCCCCAACTTCATTGCTTTTTCCACACCACAGGAAAAACCTGCAGAGCTTGAGTGAGCCAGAATCTGGTAGACACTGAAATACAGCACTTACCTTATTTTGGCATGTTAGAGTACTCTTATTATAGCTCTGTAATAACTTAATGATCTTATAATAGTAAAAGTTACCATCTATTAAGGGCTACTGATGTGCCAAGTACTGTTTTAGATGTTTTTAGAATAATTCATTTGCAAGATAGGTGTTATTTTCTTTCTGTTCTTGGAGTGGGGGGACAGGGAGGGAATTGAAACATATGAATTAAGTCATGTATCCAAAATATATTAATGCATGTAGTTCATGAACTTAATCTTTCTACATTCCGTTTAAGTCAGTGTGTGTGTGTGTTAGTCACTCAGTCATGTCCGACTCTTTGTGACCCCATGGACTCTAGCTCACCAGGTTCCTCTGTCCATGGAATTCTCCAGGCAAGAATACTGGAGTGGGTAGCCATTTCCCTCCCCAGGGTATCTTCCCAGCCCAGGGGTCAGACCCAGGTCTCCAGTATTGCATGTAGATTCTTTGCCCTTTGAGCCACCAGGGAAGCCCTTAAGTCAGTATAGTAGGCGATAATTGTTCTGTCTAAATAAACGTGACTTTTACTTTATAAAAACAATGCATGTTCATTAAGAATAGTTTAAAATGCAAATAAGCAAAAAAGAGCATCCTACTGTTCTTAACAGAAGGGTATTAGGATTTAATGAAAATGTGATGGAAGAATTAGGTTCCAGACCATATACTCTCTTAAAAGCTGGAGGCTCTTGGGTAAAATGACTGAACTCGCTGGGATTCATTTTCCATATAAATAAAGTAAGAAGGTCATCAGTTCCAATTAGGGGTTGGGATTTCTTCAAGTCCTTTCCAGCTCTTTCTTTTATTGTGGTACTAGAGGAAAGCATTCTTTATCTGCCCTCCCTGTTGAAGATTCCCGGTGGTCACGTATGGATGTGAGAGTTGGACTGTGAAGAAGGCTGAGCGCCGAAGAATTGATGCTTTTGAACTGTAGTGTTGGAGAAGACTCTTGAGAGTCCCTTGGACTGCAAGGAGATCCAACCAGTCCGTTCTGAAGGAGATCAGCCCTGGGATTTCTTTGGAAGGAAGGATGCTAAAGCTGAAACTCCAGTACTTTGGGCACCTCATGCGAAGGGTTGACTGATTGGAAAAGACTTTGATGCTGCAAGGGATTGGGGGCAAGAGGAGAAGGGGGCGACAGAGGATGAGATGGCTGGATGGCATCACTGACTTGATGGACATGAGTCTGAGTGAACTCCGGGAGTTGGTGATGGACAGGGAGGCCTGGCGTACTGCGATTCGTGGGGTCGCAAAGAGTCAGACAAGACTGAGCAACTGAACTGAACTGAACCTCCACTGAAATAGCTCAACTGGAATTCCATCACCTCCGCTAGCTTTGTTCGTAGTGATGCTTTCTAAGGTCCACTTGACTTCACGTTCCAGGATGTCTGGCTCTAGGTGAGTGATCACACCATCATGATTATCTTGGTCATGAAGATCTCTTTTGTACAGTTCTTTGTATTCTTGCCATGGAAAAGGTCAGTTTTCATTCCAATCCCAAAGAAAAGCAATGCCAAAGAATGCTCAAACTACCGCACAATTGAACTCATCACACACGCTAGTAAAGTAATGCTCAAAATTCTCCAAGCCAGGCTTCAGCAATACGTGAACCGTGAACTTCCAGATGTTCAAGCTGGTTTTAGAAAAGGCAGAGGAACCAGAGATCAAATTGCCAACATCTGCTGGATCATCGAAAAAGCAAGACAGTTCCAGTAAAACATCTATTTCTGCTTTATTGACTATGCCAAAGCCTTTGACTGTGTGGATCACAATAAACTGTGGAAAATTCTGAAAGAGATGGGAATACCAGACCACCTGACCTGCCTCTTGAGAAACCTCTATGCAGGTCAGGAAGCAACAGTTAGAACTGGACATGGAACAACAGACTGGTTCCAAATAGGAAAAGGAGTATGTCAAGGCTGTATATTGCCACCCTGCTTATTTAACTTCTATGCAGAGGACATCATGAGAAATGCTGGGCTGGAAGAAGCACAAGCTGGAATCAAGATTGCCGGGAGAAATATCAAAAACCTCAGATATGCAGATGACACCACTCTTATGGCAGAAAGTGAAGAAGAACTAAAAAGCCTCTTGATGAAAGTGAAAGTGGAGAGTGAAAAAGTTGGCTTAAAGCTCAACATTCAGAAAACTAAGATCATGGCATCTGGTCCCATCACTTCATGGGAAATAGATGGGGAAACAGTGGAAACAGTGTCAGACTTTTATTTTGGGGGGCTCCATAATCACTGCAGATGGTGACTGCAGCCATGAAATTAAAAGACGCTTACTCCTTGGAAGAAAAGTTATGACCAATCTAGATAGCATGTTGAAAAGCAGAGACATTACTTTGCCAACAAAGGTCCGCCTAGTCAAGGTTATGGTTTTTCCAGTAGTCATATATGGATGTTAGAGTTGGACTGTGAAGAAAGCTGAGCGCCAAAGAATTGCTGCTTTTGAAGTGTGGTGTTGGAGAAGACTCTTGAGAGTCCCTTGGACTGCAAGGAGATCCAACCAGTCCGTTCTGAAGGAGATCAGCCCTGGGATTTCTTTGGAAGGAAGGATGCTAAAGCTGAAACTCCAGTACTTTGGCCACCTCATGCGAAGAGTTGACCCATTAGAAAAGACTCTGATGCTGGGAGGGATTGGGGGCAGGAGGAAAAGGGGACGACAGAGGATGAGATGGCTGGATGGCATCACTGACTCGATGGACGTGAGTGTGAGTGAACTCCAGGAGTTAGTGATGGACAGGGAGGCCTGGCGTCCTGCGATCATGGGGTTGCAAAGAGTCAGACACAACTGAGTGACTAAACTGAACTGAACCTCCACTGCCCATTTTTGTTGTTGAAATCAACTTAGGGTTTAACTCTTTGGTGAAAATGGTACATGGTTAATGTATAATTACTGCTTATGGTTTTCTTGAACTCTGACTAAAACATTTATTATAACTTAATTCTTGTCTTTATTGTATTAAAACAACCAAGATTGTACTATTAAACTTCATTCAGTTTTTCAATTTGCTCAGCTTTTTGTTACTACAGAAATGGTAGAGCTATCTGTTTCCAAAACATATGTGACCCACAGATCTATTTTTCACTTCTCATAGCCTCTAAGGAGAACAGCCATCACATCCATGGCAGGGATTTTGCGCTCGATAGTTCAGAGGCCCCCAGGGAGACTACAAGTAAGTGTTTCTTTTCAGTAATTATCTTTTCCAGTTGTCTTGCTTTTCTATTCCTTAAGAACTTTTAATCTCTTTTCTAATTAACAAAACATACAGGCAAGTTACATTTTTAAGTTTCTTTATATATTTTTCTTTTTTTTAATGTTGAGAGTTGATTTTATTTGGTTTATTTGCTGTTTTATTCCTAAAGAATTGAAATCACAAAAGACCTCTTCCTGGAGAACATGCTGGTAAAAAATGACTAGTGTTGATTCCCCTTTGTTCACCTTAATCTTTTTAGATTTTTTTCCCTTCAATTTTAAAAAGAGTCCATTTCCAATCTTAGAAAATTAGAAAAATGTAGAAAAGTAGAAAGAAAAGAAACAATTTCTCAGAGATCATTTATGTTTGTACTTTCATGTGTTTCCTTCTAGTCTTTTAGAAATGGGAGTGGTGTAGCCTAGTCTACTCATGAGGGCCAGAGTCTAGGTAGGACCTGCAATTAGATGATGATAATGTCAGGTGCTTGAGAGTCTTACCTTAGCCTCAGATTAATCTTGAGCGGTCAGTATTATTTCCTGGTAGATCAGAGCCTGTGTCCATCACTTCCCCCTCCCCCCACCCCCATTCCTTCCTGCTTCTCCCAGTGCTCTCTGCTGTCCAGGGAAGGCATAGAGGGGAGGATTACTGCCCACCCAGAGGAGTTTCCTGGTATGAAGGATTGGCAGTGAATCCTTTTTCTTTTGCAGCCCGGGAGAAATACTACTGCAGGCTTGTAGAAAGAGAACAGGAGACAGGAACCCAGAGTTGATGGCACTGTTGGGACTAGAAAGAAAACTGGAAACTCACTTTGACTTTCTTTTACATTGTGTTGTTGAAGGGTAAATTACCGTATGTTGTCTTGATCGCATTGATGAACTATAACCTACAGGCCAGGTTCAGCCAACCATCTGTTTTTGAAAAAGTTTTATTAGAACATAGCCGCAACGATTTGTTTACATATTGTTGATGGCTGCTTTGGCCCTGCGGCGACAGAGCTGAGACTTGGCTCTGGGAACCATGTAACCCAGAGCTGGAAATATTTATTGTCTGCTCCTTTACAGAAAATTATTGCCAATCACTGCCTTAAACGTTTTTATTAATATTTAATGTTAGTGGTAAGATAAGATGTATTCATTCAGCTAGGTGGTTGAGATACATGTTTAATAATTACAGGTTAGGTAAGAATAGGGCTTCCCTGATGGCTCAGACAGTAAAGAATCTGCCTGCGATGCAGGAGACCCAGGTTCGATCCCTGCATTGGGAAGATCCCCTGGAGAAGGAAATGGCTACCCACTCCAATATTCTTGCCTGGAGAACTCCATGGACAGAGGAACCTGGCAAGCTAGAGTCCATGGGGCTGCAAAGAGTCAGACAAGACTGAACAACTAACACGAGAACAAAAAGAGTAGACTTTCGTCACCTAAAAATAGTAGGTTTGGATTTCTGCACTAGATAGAATGCTAAAAATCAAATGTTTTATGTCATATTTTAGACGGCAACAAAAGGTGTGGAACCTCTTGTTTGTACAGACTGGATTCGTCACAAATTTACGAGGTCAAGAATTCCAGATGAAGTAAGAACAAGGTTTTGTTTTCCTGTTACTGTTTTTGAAAAACATGTTGTGTTTTGAAAGGCACTGGGTTTTGCAATATTGGAAACTTTCACGTTAAATTATTTGTCGATATAGGTAGAAGGGTAGAGTTTTAAACATAGTGTGATTTAGGTAAATAATTATTAAAAATAAAATTGTGCTACTGGCCTTTTAAGTAGTGGATTTTTTATCATCTCAGAACCTGTTTATTCCTGATTATGGTTTTTTCCCTTAATATTTTGTGTTTTCATATCACCGTTGTCCTGAGAAAACAAACTGTCTTCCTCCTGCTCAGACTGTCCCTGTGGCTCTTGGTTTTCACTCTCTATCAACTGTTGCTAATTTGGATCTTCTCTGCTAAACTTGTGTGTACCTATCATTCTTTCGAAAAACTCTGGCTAAGCCCTCAGTAGATTTTTGTTTTGTTTTCTCCAAATTTTCAGTGTTATGGTAAAATGCATAAGATATGAACTTTAGTATCTTAACTCTTTTTTTAAGGGTACACTTCAGTGATACTATGGGCTTCCCTGGTGGCTCAGATGGTAAAGAATCTGCCTGCAATGCAGGAGACCCTGGTTCAGTCCCTGGCTGGGGAAGATCCCCCAGAGAAGGGAATGGCAACCCACTTTAGTATTCTTTCTTGGAGAATTCCATGGACAGAGGATCCTGGTGAGCTACAGTCTAGGAGGTTGGAAAGAATTGGATACAGCTGAACAACTAACACTTTCTCTCAGTGATATTAAGTACTTTCATATTATTGTGTGACCATCACAACCATCCCTCTCCAGAACTCTTCATCTTACAAAATTGGAACAACTCTGTTCCCATTAGACAGTAACTCCTCATACCTTCTTTCCCCAGTCTCTGGCAACCACCATTCTCTACTGATTGTTTAAAAGCTAAAATAGTATTACCGTCAATTATTTTGATACCTTTAACATGCTTGATGTTCTTTTATCAGAACTCTCTTTTTTTCCAAGTCATGGTCTGCAACTACATTGTCATATCTTTCCATGTTTCCTAGACTGTAAACTTCTGGAAGAAAAGGATAGATACAGATGTTGACATTTATTTAAAATGTGGAAAGCAGTGATTTTGATTGCCAGCTGTAGTGAGTGTGAAAACTTTCCAGCCTCATAGAAATGACTCTGAAGTGTACATCTGTAGCCCGTTGCCCATCTTCCAGACTTATTCCTGTTTTCTCAAATAATTTCTAAACCTTGCTGCTTGGATAACCCATAAGTATTTCAAGTTATCCCAAATTGAACTCATTGTCTTACTTTCCCTCCAAATAACCAAACTAAAAGAACGTGCTTGTATTAGTTGTATTACTAATACATCACTTGTATTAGTGATATCAGTTGATCCTCTGTGTGATTTCACAGACTGAAAACCTTTGAATCAATCTCAACCCCATCTGCTCCCTCACCTACCACAAATCCATCTATTTTACTGGCCAGAGTCCCCAGATCAGTCCTTTTCTGTTACAGCTGCTGTAATTCAGACCCTTAAACCATGTCCTTAAGTCCTTCTGAGTTTTTTTGTATCAGTCTCCACCTCCAGTTCTTTTGAAAGAGTTTTCTTTCCGAACCTGTCTTTGAAATGTCATACTGTTTCAAACCTCCAATAGCTTTATATGCCTTCTGGAAATTTCTAAAGACTCAGCATAGTTGAGCTTGGTTTAACTCCCCTTGCATTGCTTTTCATGTTTTTTTTTCCTGCCTTATTCTCATGGAACCACTGACTTTTCCTGAATATTTCATGTTCCACACACCGTTTCTTCATGTCGTCTCTCCTTTTCTTTGGTGTGCCTACCCCATCCTCTGTTTGCCACCATTCTTCTCACCAACATTTCATCAAAAGCTCTAGAAAAATACCCTTCATCTCAGCTGTTTGGAGACAGCCACTGCGCACACCCTCCATGTACTTCTCTTTTACGTATTGTTAAAGATGTGCATCATCTTGGCTATAATGCTTCTCCGGCGGCTTTCATCATTTAGCAGTGTAACCTGATCCCTCCGTGGAGAAGTTAATGATTGAATAATATTCTTGGTGATTAAAGTAACATTTTTTTTGTCCTTCCTCAGTCTGTCCCCAGAGGTATGACTCTCGACCTAATGTTTTTGAGACCTTTCTACATTTAAGGGTGTGCGTGTGTGTGTGTGTGTGTCTGTGTGTATACATGTATACACACACTTATATGGGTTCCCTGGTGGCTCAGTGGTAAAGAATCTGCCTGCAATTCAGAGAGCTGGGTTTGATCTCTCCGTTGGGAAGAACCCCTGCCCACTCCAGTATTCTTGCCTGAAGAATTCCATGGACAGAGGAGCCTGATAGGCTATAGTCCATGAGGTAGCAGAGAGTTAGACACGACTGAACGGCTAACACACACACAAATGTATAGAATTGTTAGACTTATGTTTAGAATTTAAGGTCATATTCTTAGAATCAGTATTTAGAGAATACACCATATGTACACACTCATCATGGTATCAGTTCAGTTCACTCGCTCAGCCACGTCCAACTCTGCAACCCATGAACTGCAGCACGCCAGATCTCCCTGTCCATCACCAACTCCTGGAGTTCATGCAAACTCACGTCCCTCCAGTCGGTGATGCCATCCAGCCATCTCATCCTCTGTCGTCCCCTTCTCCTCCTGCCCCCAATCCCTCCCAGCATCAGAGTCTTTCCCGATGAGTCAACTCTTCACATGAGGTGGCCAAAGTAATGGAGTTTCAGTTTTAGCCTCAGTCCTTCCAAAGAAATCCCAGGGCTGATCTCCTTCAGAACGGACTGGTTGGATCTCCTGGCAGTCCAAGGGACTCTCAAGAGTCTTCTCCAACACCACACTTCAAAAGCATCAATTCTTCAGCGCTCAGCTTTCTTCACAGTCCAACTCTCACATCCATACATGACTACTGGAAAAACCATAGTCTTGACTAGACGGACCTTTGTTGGCAAAATAATGTCTCTGCTTTTCAATATGCTATCTAGGTTGGTTATAACTTTCCTTCCAATGAATAAGTGTCTTTTAATTTCATGGCTGCAGTCACCATCTGCAGTGATTTTGGAGCCCCCCAAAATAAAAGTCTGACACTGTTTCCACTGTTTTCCCATCTATTTCCCCTGAAGTGATGGGACCAGATGCCATGATCTTCGTTTTCTGAATGTTGAGCTTTAAGCCAACTTTTTCACTCTCCTCTTTCACTTTCATCAAGAGGCTTTTTAGTTCCTCTTCACTTTCTGCCATAAGAGTGGTGTCATCTGCATATCTGAGGTTATTGATATTTCTCCCAGAAATCTTGATTCCAGCTTGTGTTTCTTCCAGCCCAGCATTTCTCATGATGTCCTCTCATAGAAGTTAAATAAGCAGGGTGACAATATACAGCCTTGACATACTCCTTTTCCTATTTGGAACCAGTCTGTTGTTCCATGTCCAGTTCTAACGGTTGCCTCCTGACCTGCATACAGGTTTCTCAAGAGGCAGATCAGGTGGTCTGGTATTCCCATCTCTTTCAGAATTTTCCACAGTTTATTGTGATCCACACAGTCAAAGGCTTTGGCATAGTCAATAAAGCAGAAATAGATGTTTTACTGGAACTGTCTTGCTTTCTCGATGATCCAGCGGATGTTGGCAATTTGATCTCTGGTTCCTCTGCCTTTTCTAAAACCAGCTTGAACATCAAGGAGTTCACGGTTCACATATTGCTGAAGCCTGGCTTGGAGAATTTTGAGCATTACTTTACTAGCGTGTGAGATGAGTGCAATTGTGCAGTAGTTTGAGCATTCTTTGGCATTGCCTTTCTTTGGGATTGGAATGAAAACTGACCTTTTCCAGTCCTGTGGCCACTGTTGAGTTTTCCCAATTTGCTGGCATATTGAATGCAGCACTTTCACAGCATCATCTTTCAGGATTTGAAACAGCTCAACTGGAATTCCATCACCTCCACTAGCTTTGTTCGTAATCATGCTTCCTAAGGCCCACTTGACTTCACATTCCAGGATGTCTGGCTCTAGGTGAGTGATCACACCATCGTGATTATCTTGGTCGTGAAGATCTTTTTTGTACAGTTCTTCTGTGTATTCTTGCCACCTCTTCTTAATATCTTCTGCTTCTGTTAGTTCCATACCATTTCTGTCCTTTATTGAGCCCATCTTTGCATGAGATGTTCCCTTGGTATCTCTAATTTTCTTGAAGAGATCTCTAGTCTCTCCCATTCTATTGTTTTCCTCTATTTCTTTGCATTGATTGCTGAGGAAGGCTTTCTTATCTCTTCTTGCTATTCTCTGGAACTCTGCATTCAGATGCTTATATCTTTCCTTTTCTCCTTTGCTTTTCGCTTCTCTTCTTTTCACAGCTATTTGTAAGGCCTCCTCAGACAGCCATTTTGCTTTTTTGCATTTCTTTTCCATGGGTATGGTTTTGATCCCTGTCTCCTGTACAATGTCATGAACCTCCATCATGGTATAGGTGAAGCAAATACAGAATCCTACTACACATAGTGGTGTGGAAATTTGTTTTTTTGTGGTGTGGAAATTTGGTTGTTTTTGCTCAAGAGTATATTGTGACCATCCTTCAAAGTTAGTACCTACAAAAATGGTAAATGATAAGCCTTATTCATTTTAATAGCAGCATTAAATCCAGTAGAATACAGTGGAATTTATTTGCATCACATCTGATTTAGTTATATTATTACTAGTTTTATTTAGAATGTAATAATTATGACTACACAATAATCATAATTTTTTATAGCTATTCTCTTGAGAAATATGGATATGACCTTTAAATGTTCCAGTATTATAAATAGTGTTATACGTATATCCTTATTTGGGAATGTAGCTCAGTACATACTTCTGTTTAATAATACTCACGTGTTACTGTAAGTTTACATTTATCCCCTCCTTGAATGGGGTAGGGGATGCAGTTCAAGGCCCATCCAGTATAGTGCAGTGCCTTCTCCTGGCATTTGTCATCCGGTTCCTCCTGCTTTGTTTTTTATCAAAACAAAACAAAATCCCTGGCTGTGATGTTTTTCTTAGTGCATGAACTCCTTTGACTTCTTCTATCTAAGTAGTTGGACTGGTAGAAATGTTCAATTTGAGGATAAGGATTGTAGAATGATTAGATATGAAATCATTATGTAGTTGTTTGAAGTTTTTTTTTTTAAGAGGAAAAAAGGAGGGGAATACATTGAAGCTATGTTGAAAATTTATCATTTGTAGTTCTTCTTTCTAGGTTTTTCGGCCTTCACCTGAAGATCATGAAAAATACGGTGGGGATCCACAGCAACCTCATAAACTGCATATTGTTACCAGAATAAAAAGTACAAAAAGACGTCCATATTGGGAGAAAGATATAATAAAGATGCTTGGGTTACAAAAAGTATGTAGTCATCTTTAGTGTTGTTTAAATTTGCTGTAAATTTTCCACCTTTAAAACTTTTAACCTACTTATTTAATATTTCTTTTGTTTAAACGTATTATTTCATGTAATATATTAGAAAGTTTGATTTAGATAGAAGGAGACTTCACCTTAACCTCTTCCTGACACGTGGGACCATCTGCACTGTTGAAATTGATCCCTAATGTTGTTTCCTTTGTTTGTAGGCACACACTCCTCAAGTTCACAAGAATATCCCTTCAGTGAATGCAAAGCTGAAAGTGGTTAAACATTTGATAAGGTTTGTTATTTGTTATTCTAGCAGTTTCTTAAAATGTGTTACCTGGTATGACACTAACAGCATCCTCTCATGTCACAGAATCAAGCCCCTGAAGCTGCCCCAGGGTCTCCCAACAGAGGAGGACATGTCCAACACGTGCCTGAAGAGCACTGGCGAGCTGGTTGTGCGGTGGCTTCTGAACCCCACGGACCAGGAAGCGAAGAAGTGCTGACAGCCCAGCAGCTTCAGAGTAAAAAGTGGAAGTCATTTCTATTTAAAGATGGTGAGAAAGTGTTCTCATTAAAATACTGAAAAAATTCTAATCCTTTTCACTGGCTAAGCATGGTGTGATTCTTCCTTGATGTAGACTTGGAGGTTTTAGTGCTATTAATTGCTTTAATTCACGCCCCACCCCACCCTCAGTAGTTTATCTCCCCTCCCCCACCCCCACCCCCCAGTAGTGTAACTGGAAAATGGGTAAGAATAGCAATGTTTAAACACGTGGGTTCAGGTGACACATTAGCAATCATTAACTTTTTTAAAAACTGGTTTTCTCATTTGGATTCAGCACACTCTATGAGTGGTCCTTTAAAATTTTTTTTTAATTTTTAATTGAAGGATAGTTGCTTTACAGTATTGTGTTGGTTTCTGCCAAACATCAACATGAATCAACCATAGGTATATATATGTCCCCTCCCTCTTGAACCTCTCTCCCCATCCCATCCCTCTAGGTTGTTACAGAGTCTATAAGTGGCCCTTTGAGTGAAGAGTGTGTTATGTGTTGGGGAAATCCAGGGCTGACCAGATGTGGTTCCTGCCCTAAAGGAGCTTAGTCTGCTCTGCTGGGGAACAGAGATTCAGCCAGAGGCTTTAGACACCAGGTATAGCTCGACAGATGGCTGTGTGCTGTCGTGTCTATACGTACATGTGTGGACTTGGCTTCATTCTGTTCTTTAACACCTAGTAGTATCTATTTTCTGGGAGAAGGCAATGGCACCCCACTCCAGTACTCTTGCGTGGAAAATCCCATGGATGGAGAAGCCTGGTAGGCTGCAGTCCTTGGGGTAGCTAAGAGTCGGACACGACTGAGCATCTTCACCTTCACTCTTCGCTTTCATGCATTGGAGAAGGAAATGGCAACCCACTCCAGTGTTCTTGCCTGGAGAATCCCAGGGACGGGGGAGCCTGGTGGGCTGCCGTCTATGGGGTCGCAGAGTCGGACACGACTGAAGCGGCTTAGCAGCAGCAGCAGTATCTATTTTCTAGTTATAAATCTCATTTGGCCTAAACTTTATTGATATTCCTTGAATTCCTAGAAACCTCTGCCAACAATTGAGGTTTATTATTTAAAAGAAGTAAATGAGAAGGGAAAAATTCTTTAGGGAAAATTATTTCCTTTTGTTTCCTTTTCAGATACTTGAAGGGGTGGGGAGAAGTAAGAATTTCAGCAGAGGTTCAGTACTGGGAGATCCTGTGGCAGCTCATAACTAAAGATGATGCTGAAGACTCGGAATTCTAGTTGCCCTTTATTTTCCTAAAACCTGGCTCAGGCAGCAGTAACATTGGCATACTTGCTGCCTGTGGTCCTCTGTCTGTCCTGTCAAAATCTGGGCATCAAGCAGAAGTGCTGCCTGAAGTGAAGCCAGATCCATGAATTAATAAGCTTCAAGGCAGTCACAGTTTCAGTTCTACAATTACTGAACATCCGGTACGAATATAGCCTGGAGAGGATATAAAGTGGAAGGATACTGACTTCACAGGGCTGGTTCTAACTGGAGAGATGCCTATTTGCCACAACAGAAGCTGTCCATGCTTTAGTTAGCTTGAGGCCAGTTGTGGATATGAAAGTTGCCCCTGCTGATGTTTTCCCATCTTTTACTGGGCTAATATTGTTTAACATGGGGAGAGGACCATTGGTTCATTTTTACCCAAAGAGTCTAACAAAGTTTGGATAAGTTATTTTAACCTTAGCTGTGCCTGACTAAAGGAAAATATCTAAATCTTCATTTGGATGTTTAGAAATGAAATTGTCCAGAAGAGTAAAAGCCTGTCGGGAGATGAGCACAGGCTAGAGCGTTTGTTTTCTGTTTTCATGTGACATAGTACCACAGTCTCAGCTGCTTAAAACCACATGTGCTCATTATCCCACTGTTTGTCTGGGTCAGGCATCTGGGCATGGCTTAACTTGCTAGTCCACCTAGGGTCTGACAAGGTTACAAAAAAGGTATCAGCCAAAACTGGCCTCTTGTCAGAGCCTTGACAGAACGGGTATCTGCTTCTAAGCTCTTCCAGGTTGTTGCCAGAATTCATTTCCTTGTGGCTATAAAATTCAAGGCAAGTTGCTTCTTTAAAAGCAGCATCAGAGTGAGAGACTCCAGCAAGATGGGTGCTACCTCTTAGGTAGCCATGTAAATGCAGTCATCTGGATTCCATCTCCTTTGTTGCATTCCACTGGTTAGAAGCAAGTCACAGGTCCAGCCCACATTCAAGGAGGAGGGAAGTTCCACAAAGGCATGACTGCCAGGGGCCGGGATCCAGGGGGTTTCCATGAAGTTGATATGCCAAGCCTGGTCAAGTCCATCCTCAAGCTGGACAAGGGGAATCCCGAGATTCATACTCCTTTGCCTCCCATCATTTCAAACCTTTTAGGGACTTCTTCTCTCCTGTATTTGTGTCTCTGAGAATTGCTTTATTTCAGAAGGTTTGTCTGGCCACTCCTTGGTGAAACCGTAGGCCCTTTGGTCAGGCTCAGGGGAGATAAAGTTACCCAAGTACTATCTTTTTAAGAGCCTCTCCAGTTCCCAGGGCCTTCTCAATCTAAATGGTGCCTCTTTCAGTCCAAACACCTGTTTTCTTCATCTTTTCTTGTTAACAGTACTAACTGTTAATAGTATGTTTATCATTCTATCACAAGTTCACCAAAGTTTGGAATTGCACTGGCCGTTTTAGGAAGCTTTTGGCATGAGCAAGATTGTGTGTTTGGGAGGTACTTTAGAACAAAAAGTAAAGAAATCTCGATGAAGACATTATTTGTCTGGCATTGGAACATGTATAATATCATATAAGAAACGAATTGCCAGTCTAGGTTCAATGCAGGGTGCAGGATGCTTGGGGCTGGTGCACTGGGATGACCCGGAGGGATGGTGTTGGTGGGGAGGAGGAAGGGGGTTCGGGATTGGGAACACATGTACACCCGTGGCAGATTCATGTTGATGTGTGGCAAAACCAATACAATATTGTAAAGTAAAAAAAAAAATACTAATAAATTAATAATAAAGAAAAAAGACATTATTTGTCTTGTTTTTCTTTAAAAAAATTTTTAAAAGACTTTCTAAAATGTAGGTGGTATTTTTCCCTTCTTATATTTTGAGGAGTATTAAGTATTGACTTTCGAGCACACAGCTTGATAAAAATATCAAGGGTCTAAATTACTGTCTAAACCATCTGTCACCTTTTTTAAAGTATACATGTCACAATCTGTTTTATACACTTAAACTTTTCTCAACTTTAATATCTTAGGTAAATAATTAGTTAAGACTGGGGGACTTCCCTGGCATTTCAGTGGTTAAGATTCCACACTTCCACTTCAGGGGGCGCAGGGAGGTAAGCTCCCACATGCCATGAAGCCCAGCCAAAAACAAACAAGACTGGAAGTCTGTACAGTTTCCAAATAAGAAACAGACACAAGATGGTAATCACTAAATAAAAATTTTACCCTTATTTCTTAGAATGACAGTCTAGTGACAAATGATGAAATGCCTTTGGATAAGATTACTTATGTTTCTTTTTCCCTCAAAAGTAGTAAGATGATAGGAAATGATTAGAGAAAAAAATAGCTAAAAAATATTTCATTTTCTGTCCTCTAATTTTCTTCATTGTCTGAAGAAAAAATTGTTGATCACTTTAGTGAATGATAATGTGGTTAATTATGCGTGTGTGCCTGCTTAGTCAGTCAGTCGTGTCTGACTCTTTTGACCCAGTGAACTGTAGCCCGCCAGGCTCCTCTGTCCATGAGATTTCCCAGGCAAGAATACTGGAGTGGATTGCCATTTCCTCCTCCAGGGGATTTTCCCAAACCAGGGATGGAACCCAAGTCTCCTGCATTGGCAGGCATGTTCTTTACCACTGAGCTACCTGGGAAACCCAGAGGGAACATATCTCAACATAATAAAGGCCATATATGACAAACTCACAGCAAACATCATTCTCAATGGTGGAAAACCTGGAAGCATTTCCTCTTAAGATCAGGAACAAGACAAGGATGTCTACTCTCTCCACTATTATTCGACATAGTTTTGGAAGTCCTAGCCATGATAATCAAAGAAGAAAAAGGAATAAAAGAAATACAAATTGGAAAAGAAGTATGCATAGAAAATCCTAAAGATTCCAGCAGAAAACTACTAGAGCTCATCAATAAATTTCGTAAAGTTGCAGGATACAGAATTACTACACAGAAATCTCTTGCAATCCTATACACTAAAGACGAAAGATCAGAAAGAGAAATTAAGGAAACAATCCCATTCACCATCAGATCAAAAAGAAAAAAATTCCGAGGATTAAATGTACCTTCAGTTCAGTTCAGTCGCTCAGTCATGTCCAACTCTTTGTAACCCCATGAATCGCAGCATGCCAGGCCTCCCTGTCCATCACCAACTCCCGGAGCCCACCCAAACCCATGTACATTGAGTAAACCCATGTCCATCGAGTCGGTGATGCCATCCAACCATCTCATCCTGTGTCGTCCCCTTCTCCTCCCACCTTCAATCTTTCCCAGCATCAGGATCTTTTCAAATGAGTCAGTTCTTCACATCAAAGTGGCAAAAGTATTGGAGTTTCAGCTTCAGCATCAGTCCTTCCAGTGAACACTCAGGACTTATCTCCTTTAGGATGGACTGGTTGGATCTCCTTGCAGTCCAAGGGACTCTCAAGAGTCTTCTCCAACACCACAGTTCAAAAACATCAGTTCTTCGGCACTCAGCTTTCTTTATAGTCCAACTCTCCCATCCATACATGACTACTGGAAAAAACCATAGCCTTGCCTAGACGGACCTTTGTTGGCAAAGTAGTGTCTCTGCTTTTTAATATGCTGTCTAGGTTGGTCATAACTTTCCTTCCAAGGAGTAAGTGTCTTTTAATTTCATGGCTGCAATCACCATCTGCCGATTTTGGAGCCAAAAAAAAAAAAAGTCTGCCTCTGTGTCCACTGTTTCTCCAACTATTTCCCATGAAGTGATGGGACTGGATGCCATGATTTTAGTTTTCTGAATGTTGAGCTTTAAGCCAACTTTTTCACTCTCCTCTTTCACTTTCATCAAGAGGCTCTTTAGTTCCTCTTTACTTTCTGCCATGAGGGTGGTGTCATCTGCATATCTGAGGTTATTGATATTTCTCCTGGCAATCTTGATTCCAGCTTATGCTTCATCCAGCTCAGCATTTCTCATGATGTCCTCTGCATAGAAGTTAAATAAGCAGGGTGACAATATATAGTCTTGACGTACTCCTTTTCCTATTTGGAACCAGTCTGTTGTTCCATGTCCAGTTCTAACTGTTGCTTCCTGACCTGTGTACAGATATCTCAAGAGGCAGGTCAGGTGGTCTGGTATTCCCATCTCTCTCAGAATTTTCCACAGTTTATTGTGATCCACACAGTCAAAGACTTTGGCATAGTCACTAAAGCAGAAATAGATGTTTTTCTGGAACTCTCTTGCTTTTTCCATGATCCAGCAGATGTTGGCAATTTGATCCTCTGCCTTTTCTAAATCCAGCTTGAACATCTGGAATTTGACGGTTCACATATTACTGAAGCCTGGGTTCGAGAATTTTGAGCATTACTTTACTGGTATGTGAGATGAGTGCAATTGTGCGGTAGTTTGAGCATTCTTTGGCATTGCCTTTCTTTGGGATTGGAATGAAAACTGACCTTTTCCAGTCCTGTGGTCACTGCTGAGCTTTCCCAATTTGCTGGCATATTGAATGCAGCACTCACAGCATCATCTTTCAGGATTTGAAATAGCTCCACTGGAATTCCATCACCTCCACTAGCTTTGTTCATAGTCATGCTTCCTAAGGCCCTCTTGACTTCACATTCCAGGATGTCTGGCTCTAGATGAGTGATCACACCATCGTGATTATCTGGGTAGTGAAGATCTTTTTTGTACTGTTCTTTTGTGTATTCTTGCCACCTCTTCTTAATATCTTCTGCTTCTGTTGGGTCCATATGATTTCTGTCCTTTATTGAGCCCATCTTTGCATGAAATGTTCTCTTGGTATCTCTAGTTTTCTTGAAGAGATCTCTAGTGTTTCCCATTCTATTGTTTTCCTCTATTTCTTTTCACTGATCACTGAGGAAGGCTTTCTTATCTCTCCTTGCCATTCTTTGGAACTCTGCATTCAGATGGGTATATCTTTCCTTTTCTCCTTTGTTTTTCTCTTTGCTTTTTCACAGGTATTTGTAAGGCCTCCTCAGACAGCCATTTTGCTTTTTTGCATTTCTTTTTCTTGGGGATGGTCTTGATCCCTGTCTCCTGTACGATAAATCTACCTATGGGGACAAAATTACTTATAAAAAGTAATAAATTCGTATCAGCAAAAAAAAAAAAAAATGGAGGGAATTGATCTTCCTAGGTTAGTTATATGTCTATTAAATACATTTCAGTGAATATGTTTTTAAAGTTAAAAGAAACATAGTCCTTGGACACAAAGACTGGTACCATAAAACTATCTTCTAGAAGTTTTCTCCATTGTTCTGAAATTAAAAATTCTCTCCTTGCCCCCACTCCCTTTCTTTTCATTATGAATCTGAACAGGCACTAGGGAACAGCTTCAGTTAAATGGAAATCACCAAAGGCTCTTGGTTTATTTCAGTCTTTCTTTACCTCCAATAGCCAAGATGTGTATCCACCTTGAGTAAGAACCACAGCAGCAATAATAAAAGTATGAAAACTTCAGTTGATTTAGTTCCTGGGTCTCCATTAATCTTAATGGCTCCCGATGCTGTGCTATATAGACTTCCACTGATGGTAAACCCTTGGCATATTTCAGGTAATCACCTAACCTGTGGTAAACTGGTGCTGTTCCTTCACGCATCGCTGTCCAATATTGTCACTCTAAACCCAGCCACCTCCTTCCCTCTCCCACAAAGGGACAGCCCACAGTTGCTTGCCTCAGGGAACTAGCCATACCCTAAACTGACCTTCTAAAGACTCCCCAGAATAATTCTGATTTAATTGTGTGTGTAGATTATACATACTTAGTAAAATTAAAAATTACTAAGCAGGCTGGGTCATCAGACTCAAATTTGCCCTTGAAATATAAGCTTTCCTCAAAAGTTATATCCATTTGGATTTCCTTGGTCCAGAGATTAAGAATCTGCCAGACAACACAGGGGATATGGATTGGATCCCTGGTCCAAGAAGATCCCACATGCCACGGAGGAAGTAAGCCTGAGCACCCTAGAGCCCGACCTCCACAAGAGAAGCCACCACAGTGAAAAACCTGAGCACCACAATGAAGAGCAGCCCGCCACTCACCACAACTAGAGAACGCCCAAGTGCAGCAACAGAGACCCAGTGCATCCATAAATAAATATTTTTTTAATATTTAAAAAATTAAATCCATTCAATGCCCTCTTCCAGATCTGCCCAGTAGCAAAACTAAATATTTATACTGATGGGCTAGGTAGCTGATTTGGAGTTATTCCATGACATTGAAATGCTTTAGAAACAAATGTGCTGATCATCACAGGAGCCCTACAAAACTGACAAAGAATTAAAGAGCCTTGAAGTGCTTTTCTATATGTAAGGAGGTGGACATAATAAAAAGTGAAACTTGGCAAGTATGTTTTGTGATATTACCCACAAAGTGAAAGTGAAAGTGAAGTCGCTCAGTCGTGTCCGACTCTTTGCTACCCTATGGACTGTAGCCCACCAAGCTCCTCTGTCCATGGGATTCTCCAGGCAAGAATACTGGAGTGGGTTGCCATTTCCTTCTCCAGGGGATCTTCCCAACCCAGGGATCAAACCCAGGTCTCCTGCATTGCAGGCAGACACTTTAACCTCTGAACCACCAGGGAAGCCCATTACCCACAAAGCAGAGGAAAATCAGCAGCAACATTGGGCCAGCATTGGTAGGGTAATTTTAAAGATACCACTGAGAGTTTTTCCACTGCACGTCCTACCTGCCAGCAATGCAATTCTGACAAGACTAGACAGGATGTTCAAAGCCCCTTTGAACACCTTGATTTCCTCTCAACTGGTGGTGGTTGGGGGTGAGGCGATGTATTTCCGATTGTATTTACATACTACAGGGCAAGCACAACTGTGGATATAAGGATAAATAAAACACCTGATTCTCTAAAGGACCCTGCTGGATTCTGGGATGTTTTCAGTGTGTTCATTGCTTGGGTTTTATAATCTGGGACTCTGGCTTTGTAAGACTTGTCACGAGACTCACGATCCTTTGGTTTCTGGTACTTGCCTGTGTTATGGTTGGTCATTGTTGTTATTGTTCAGCTGCTTAGTCATGTCCAACATTTTGCAACCCCATGAACTGCAGCACGCCAGGCTTCCCTGTCCTTGACTATGTCCTGGAGTTTGTCCAAACTCATGCCCATTGAGTTGGTGATGCCATCTAACCATCTCATCCTCTGTCATCCCCTTCTCCTCCTGCCTTCTATCTTTTCTCGTTGTATCCTGTCCAAAATCTTAAATGCTGCTGTGCAGTCATTGTCACATCAGGTGACTCAGCAACTCATCCTATGACAGAAGAGGGGGCATTAGCTCTGGTCCAATAAAGACTATGCCCTCTGGACATCTTCCTGGTCTCACCTGGCAAACTTTCCTGTTTTGTTTCTCTTTTTTTCCACACCGCACGGCACTCGGGATCTTAGTTCCCCAACCAGGGATGGAACCCATGCCCCCTCCAGTGGTCCTAACCGCTGGACCCCCAGGGAATTCCCTGAATCAGCAAACTCTTAACAAGTGAAAAATCTGGCTGTCTTGGATTCATACCTGTGGTCTGATTTTGTCTTTGGCCAAGGAGGATCATTAGAGAAAAACAACTCTGACAGTCAGGAACTGGCTTGGAACCACCACACCTTGGTGTGTCTAGGAGCTAGAGCGATTTCACAGATCACCAACATCAGATAAAGCCGCTGTGTGACTGATGGTGGTTTAGTTGCTAAGTTGTGTTCGACTCTTACAACCCATGGACTGTAGCCCACCAGGCTCCTCTGTCCATGGGCTTCTCCAGGCAAGGATACTGGAGCAGGTTGACATTTCCTTCTCCCTCTGTGACTGATGGATCAAGACAAAAACACGCTCATTGTGTAATCATGTCTGAGAATAGTTGAAAACACCAGTATTGTTCAAGCCAGAAAAATGACTGAACATTCCCCTCTTCTGGGTAACGTGGGGGCTGCTGCTCCTTGTCACACAGCTTCAGCCTCACTTCTTCCCTCTCACCTTCTAGATGAGATTAATGAAGACACCAGTCATAGAGCCATCTCTTTTTCCTGACAGCGTCCAATCCTGAGCAACCCCTGCTTCTGTGAACACTCATCAAAATCATCTAATAAAAGCCCAAATCCTGTAAAGTCCTTCCCAAAGAACTGTTTCTGAGATGCAATAAAGGGAACTTACCAAGTTCCAGATGTGTCTTTTGGTCTGTGGCGAGCCAGCACTCTCGATGCTAATTTTTTTTTTTTTTTCGCTGCGTCAGGTCTTAGTTGGGGCACTTTGTTGTGTCATGAAGGTTCTTTCATTGCATTGCACAGGCTCAAGAGTTGCAGCGTGGGCTTAGTTGCCCCATGGCATGTGGGATCTTAGTTCCCTGACCAGTGGTTGAACCCAAGTCACCTGCATTGCAAGGTGGATTCCACTGGACCACCAGGGAAGTCCCCTGATACTAATTCTTGTTGCTCTCATGGTCTAAGCTGCTAGGATCTCTCCTTAAGATCATTCCACTCAGCCTCCACCTCTTTAGAGTATCTCTGTGCTCCTAGCTTCACCACAGGTAACCCAGTCTGCTGGTCCCCCTGCTTGGAGAACTTGCCAGAAAGAAACTCAAGTGGTCCAAGTCTTCCTTTTTCTTCTGTGCAGGGGGATCCATCACTTCCCTGCTTTCTGTATTCCGTTTCCCAGCATGGCTGGTGCAATTCCAGGCCCTCAGGATGGCTTGGCATGACATGTGAGGGGAATCTCCAGGGAAGAGACTATGAGGTCAAGCCATGGGGGTGAGGAACAGGGTGCAGGGAACAGGGTGGGAGTAACCATCAGGTGCCGCTGCCCCACCAGAACACCCTGCCCCTGTTCCTCCCTGTCTAAGGCTTGTGCCCTGCCCTCCGCATTCCCAAGGACATCCCTGATAAGGGCCACTGTCAACAACTGCATGTCATTAGCTGGCTGTGAGGTGTCTTCATACATGTACATATATGGAACCTCCCAGAGCTGGCATTCTGCTGTTTGAGGAGCCTGGAGAAGATGCTGCTTCCACTGTCCCCACTTCAGTGTCCACAGCCCTCTTGCAGAGCCTCCCTGACACCAGCCTCCACCTTCTCAGTGGGCCCTACAAGGTCTCCCAGCCTCTGCTGGAGTGCCTTCCACAGGCCCATTTTCCCTCACTGCACCTGTCCGGGCTCCCCTCATTGTCTCCCTTCTCACTGATGGGTCCTGCCCCACCACACTTTCCCACCTCATCACTGGCTTTTGTTTTGCCCCTCCCTTCTCACTGGCATTTCCTGCCCCCACGGCTGGCCTCTCCACTTTGCTCCAGAATGCCCTAGCCACTGTGTCCTCCTAATCGTCACTCATCCTCTTCACTCCACCTCATCCCCTCTGGCTTCCTTATCTTGGCCACCAAGGTCTTCTCTGCCATTAGTCCCACCTCTTTCCCACCAGAGCCCTTTGTGCCCCTGAACTACAGTCTTTTTGAACCATCCTCCAGCCCCCACCAGAGCACACTCAGATACACACTCTTGTTCCCCAACTAGACTCCCCCTTTGTCTCTGGGGGTCTCTTCTGCACCCCCATGTTCATAGCAGCATTATTTACAATAGCCAAGACATGGAAATAACCTAGGTGTCCATCAATGGCTGAATGGATAAACAGTGTGGTTGTATAATGAGCATTGCATGCTAAATTACTGCAGTTGTGTCTGACTTTTTGTGATCCTTTGGACTGTAGCCCTCCAGGTTCCTCTGTCCATGGGATTCTCCAGGCAAGAATGCTGGAGTGGGTTGCCATGCCCTCCTCCAGGAGATCTTCTTGACTCTGGGACTGAACCATTGTCTCTTAAGTCTCCAATTGGCAGGCCACTTGTTTACCACTGCACCACCTGGGAAGCCCCATATTATTCAGCCATAGAAAGAAGGAAATCCTATCGTTTGCAACAACAGGAATGGACGTTGCCAGCATTATGCTATGAAATAAGTCAGACAGAGAAAGACTAATGGTATATGATATCACTAATATGGGGACTCTTAAAGAAAAGAAAGAAACAGCTCATAGGAAGAGAGATCAGGTTTGTGGTTACCATAGGCAAAGGTCTGAACTTCCAGTTATAAGCAAGTAAATCCTGGGAGGTAATGTACCTTGTGATAACTTGTTAACACTGCTGTATGTTGTATTTGAAAGTTTGTAAGAGAGTAGATCCTAAGAGTTCTCTTCACAAGTTAACTTTCTTTTCTTTTTAATGTGTCATCATGAGATGATGGACATGAACTAAATTCATTGTGATCATCATTTCATAAAATGTGTAAATCACATCATTGTGCTGTATACCTTAAACTTACACAGTATTATGTGTCAATTATGGGGGCTTCCCTGGTGGCTCAGTGATAAAGAATATGCCTGCTAATGCAGGAGACATGGATTCAAGGAAGATTCCCTGAGTCAGGAAGATTCCCTGGAGGAGGAAATGGCAACCCACTCCAGTATTCTTGCCTGAAGAATCCCATGGACAGGGGAGCCTGGCAGGCTGCAGTCTGCGGTCGAAAAGAGTCAAACACCACTGAGCGACTTTCACAGACACAGTACATTCATTAGAGAATAAGATTAATTTGCCATCACTGATCAGTATTCAATGAGTAATACCTTTACTAATAGGGGTACTAATGTACGCTTTGCATACAAAGCTGCTATTGAAACACACTCTCAGATGAACATTCACCCCTTTGCTCTTTGAGCAGGCTTGTCTCCTCTCAGATTGCATCTTCCATACTCTGAAGACACCCATGACTCTCACAACTTCCCCCTCCAACTCTGCTCTCACTGGGGGTACTAGACCACAGGACTTTTCAGAGGTCTTCCCTGGTGATGATAGTTAAGGCCTCCACAGATCTCCATAGTGTGGACACTCTCCCCAGATCCCCCTGAGAAGACCCCAAGGCCCAGAACCATCCATAGAGCCTCATGCTCTTCACCTGTCTTCAAAGAATGCCGAGTATATGAGACAACATGGTGATAGACCCTATCTCTTAGCACTGCTCTGTAAATAAGAGCATAGACAGATGCTAGAAAGATAGGTAACAGAAACGAAAACAACCCATGCACTGCACGTATAGGAAAGTCTTCGCAAGCACCACAGTGTTGAGCAACTGTGAGGAAAACTGTGTTTTGTGCCCTCATAAACCCTACAACAATACCTTCAAAACTGTACTGCATTTAAGATGTATCTTTTTCCCCTAAGATACTCTTGTCAAAACATTCCAGAACCCAGGACAATCCTAAGATCCATTCATTATATTTTTGCAAGAAAATGAAGCTAAAAATGTGTGTGCATAATCCAGTTTAACCTAATTAGTATGCTTTCTATAACTTTAATAAAGGATAGGAACACACATTGGAACAAAATTTTTATCTGATCATTTTATTTTAGATCCATGGACACAAAGTTCAAAGGATACCTGAGCAGGGAACTCTTTTTCTTTAGAGAGGACTCCAAAAAACCTCCTCAAAGCTGTAAGCGATAAGGAATTTTTGTTCTTTACCTGTGAAAAGGCTAATCCAGATTCTCTGGCTCCAGTTCCTTAAGTCAGAAATACCTTGACCGAGAGTTCACTTTGTAACATGTCTTTATCTTAATTTTAGAATTCAGTGTGGGAAAAATGCAGGAAGTAGTGACGGAAGGCTGGGGAATAGAGGCAGCAGGAGGGGACGCCAAGCCCATGGGAGAGCCATAGGAAATGGAGAGGTTTGTGTAGACCTAAGAGTTCAGAAGGGGCAGACAGCTTGGGGAACAGGTGGAGGAGCACAGACCCTGCAGAGGGAGGACCATGAGTGTGAGCGACTGAGTGAAGGACATAGTGGGAGCGAGAATTAGGTAGGCTAGGAGAAGACACGGTTAGGAACAGAGCCACATGGAGAATTAGGGAAGCCAAACCTGTTGATTTTCACACCATTGACTTGGGATGTGCAAACAGATAAGATGGGATGCTCACAGTCATGGCTCCATATGGTTTTGCTAGTTTCAAATTACAGTGAACAGCCTCCAGCAACTAATTTCATTCTTTAAAAAATGAGAAAAGCTGTTTTTCCTCAATGATAATTACACTCAAACTGGTTTTGACAAAGCCAAGCCCTGGAGTGGTGTTGGTACTCTTTGCTGCTGTTAAATTTGAGCTTGTCAATCAAATAGGAATTCAACCCCAGGCAACCAGCCAAAAAGATAAACAAGTGAAACAGAAATGAGAAGCAATTCACACCCAGATTCCGGTGGCTGCTGGTGTGCAGCCCTTCTCGGGATGCCAGAGCCTGCAGACTCATGTAAAACAGTGGTCCCTAACCTTTTTGGCACCAGGGACCGGTTTCCTGGAAGACAATGCTTCCACGGACTGGGGGTGGGGATGTGGTTTCAGGATGATTCAAGTGCATTACATTTATTGTGCACTTTATTTCTATTATTACACCAGCTCCACTTCAGATCACCAGGCATTAGAGGTGGGGGACCCTGGAGGTTGGGGACCCTGTTGTAAAGTGTTCAGGCTCTTTAACCTCAAAAGGCACAATGAGAAACCGTGCCTCCCCATCCCTTTCTGCCCTTCACATTTTTAAAGCTTCAGCCATGTTTTAACCTGTCATCTTCTTAAAAATAAACAACATAGCTTTTCTGAGGAAAGTATTGAGTGAACCCAAGCAATAGGAATGTCCACATGGCATAATTCCTTTCACACTTTAATCTGTGTTTTGTTCTTTGTGTTTTCTCCCCCTCATTGGCCAGGCCTTCCTTTGTGTTCCTTTGACTAAAGCCAGCCTCTGTTTCAGGCATTTGTGAGGTTTGTTTTGGGGTCGGGGAGATGGTCAGGATCTTAGTTCCCTGACCAGTGACTGAACACACAGGAGAAATAAGAGACACGCGTTCAATCCCTGGGTCGGGAAGATCTCCTGAAGGAGGGCATGGCAACCCACTCCAGTATTCTTGCCTGGAGAATCCATAGACAGAGGAGCCTGGCGGGCTACAGTGCATAGGATAACAGAGTTGAACACGACTGAAGCAACAGCACATGCTAGAGGGAGGAAAGAGAGGTTTTCTGGAGAGTGCCCTATACACAAGCAAGGGCCTTCCTATGTCCCTAGACATTTCAGGATCCTCAGCTGATTTACAACTGCCAGGATCTGCATGTCGGCATCTACGGCCTCCTTCCCTTGGAAGTGCAGGTAAGTACACCGCCTAGTTACACGGCAGACCGGAAGAGCAAAGAATTAACGTGCTCTCCCCTCAACAGGCAGATATCAGTCAATGGCTCTTAGAAGTTGGTGCATAAGTACCCCAGCTCCTTGGCCCTAGAGTGTAATATTAGTTCTGCAGTGTGTGTTTTGTACAGTTCCTGATGTTTGCTTGGGGGACCAGCCTCCAATGCCCACTGTGGTAGCCGGCTTGATGATATATGTTTAATGAGTTGTCTTCCCTTCCCTGTATCCCTGAGCCACTTCATACCAGCATTCCCTGCAGCGCTCAAATAAACCACCTGCACCTGAGGGTCAGGGTCTACTTCTATGGTAACCAAACTATGACACCTTAAATATGGGCTCTCCTCTACAATATCTGGTGTCTCAGTCATAAGTCATCATACTGTTTCTTGTTTTTAAATTATTTTGAAATGATCTCACCTGGGTGTACTTTATTGTTTCAGTGGTGACATTGAAGGAGTTTGCAATTAAATGGAGAACATGTTTGTGGTTTCCCCCACAGAAGAAATCATTCTTGAGCAAAGTGAATGTCTAAAGAATGTCCTGGATTGCCTATATGCAGAGGTAATAATCAAATATTTAACAGCTGATATGGCCTGGTCCTCATCTGATCATAGAAGATGCTGGCCTGTATACTGTCACACTATGGCTCTGCCCCAGTGAAACACAGGGGTCCCAGCTCGGCCTGGGTCACATCTTCAGGCAGGGTTGAGAGGTCATTGAGCAGAGAAGGATTTACCTGGCTTTTTCCAGGGGGGCTCAGATGTAGGCAGTTATGATTTTTTTTTTGGCTGTGCTGAGCCTTGGTTGCTGCTCGAGGGCATTCTCTAGTCTCGGTGAGTGGGGCTACTCTTTGTTGCCATGCAAGGGCTTCTCATCACGGTGACTTCTCTTTCTATGGAGCACAGGCTGTAAGGCACAAGGGCCCAGCAGTTGGAGCACACAGACTCAGTAGTCTCAGAGCAGATGGGATCTTCCCAGACCAGGGATCAAACCCCTGTTCCCTATATTGACAGGCAGATTCTTATCCACTGGACCAGGGAAGTCAGGTGGGTATGATTTTGATTCCTCCTCAGAAAAAGAAGTTATGCATAGAAACATTCATCAAATATCTCTGAAGGAAGCTAAAGGCCCAGCAAGGACCACATCGGCAGGGACTTTGAGAACTTTACAATCCAACATGTTACTGGTGTTTTTCTCCTAAGTATGGAAGCAAAAGCTGCACTCTACCTGAGGCTTCAGGAGGACTGTCTCTTCCCCATGGTAGGTGGTCTGGGCAAGACCATAAAGCAAAGCAGCCAGCCCATAGGTATGTGTATGATCCAAGATAGTCCATCAGACTCTCTCCCCTGGGATGATAAAAATGAAGCAGAATGGTGAAAGGATGGGAGAAAAAGGCATTGGAGTTCATCTATGCAGTGAGCGCACTAGTTGATTCATGCAGTAGGGTGCTACAAAGCACGGTCAGCTGGTTCCTGCTACCCAGAGTCCAGAGTTGCCTGGTTTCTCTTCTTGTCCTCGATCTTCTCATTGGCTCTGTGAGCCTTTTGATAGCCTTTCAGTAATTTCCTTTTATTGCTTAAAATTTCGAGGATTGGCTTTTACTTGCACCTAAAGAACCACAACAAATTCAGGCCCAATATGCTTATCTTCAGCCACATTTTGTGGAGAATGGACCCCTTGAAAGAGCATGTGGCAGCAACTACTGACTAAAAAGGGAAGAAGAGAAGCCAGTCCCTGGATCTTCATCAAAGAAGAAGAAGAAGACATAGGAGGCAGGAGTGGGCCTGAGGGATGCAGTCCTTGAGGAGGATTAGCTTTGCCGAGGTTGGCTCTCAGGTGCCCAGGGAGCTCAAATTCCACCCTGGGAACCTGACGGTTTCTCTACCATTTCCCAGGTTGGCTTATGAGTCAGGCATCCCTCACAAGCAAAGCTCCAGGGGCTTGAGCAGATGCTGGGAGGAGATCCAAGGCTCAGGTCAGGCTCTCTTCTTTTTAGTAATTCTGGTAAGACAGGGAGTATGTGGGCATTGAAATCATGAACTAGGACTTCCTGGTGTTCCAGTGGTTAAGACTCTGTGCTTCTACGGCAGGGGGCACAGGTTCGATCCCTGGTCAGGGAACTAAGATCCCACATGCCGTGTGGTGTAGTCAGGAAAAGAAAAGTCACAGGCTAAAATGAGGCCCTGCTGGAATAGGCAGACTTATTCCTAAGAATATGGTAAGAATACATAATTTACTGTGATATCCACTGTACTGCACAGTAATTATGCATATATCTATATATATCTCACAGAAAACATAATGTGAACTGGAAGGATTTTCCTTTTTTTATGCTTACTTGCATGAAGAAGAGTAGGAAATGAATTTTTTGTCTTAAGTGCAACCATTCTTTGCCAGCATTGGGTACAACACAACCTTATCAAATCCTCAAAGAGGGGTCATATGAGCACCTACCAACCTGGCCCACCCATGGAGCTTTGTCTAGAAGCCATGTTTCTTATAGAACTTAGCTCGGGCTAAAACATCATTGACATAGTCAGCCTGTATGTCTGCAGAGGTGGCAATGGCTTCAGTTCCTGACTTGAAGGCCGAGAGACCACCTGAAATGAAACCAGAGGTTCGGGTTGAAAAATTAACTTTCAGCAGAAGTAAGCTATGAGCAAATCTCCAAAAGCACAGTCCCAGATCTTCTTTCCCCCTTCCTCCCCTCCTCAGAGGATCTACTTCCTCAAGAGTCAGTGAGAAAATTCCAGATGGCTTTCCTTCTGTCTCTCTTTTTCTAGAGGCTTTTGTTATCTTGCTGCAGAAGTCAGATTTGCTTCTCATTTCCTTACCAGTCTTCACTCTGAGGATACTTGTGACATTGTCTCAGTCGTTCAGTACCTCATTCATTCACTCACTCATCCATTCAGTAAGTGTTCTTAAGCAACTGCTGTGCACCAGGATGGGTGCCACACTGGCTTGCACGCTGCACAGCGATGCCCGAGACATACTCGTTTCTTTGTAGGGGTATGTGTGCAGTGTGCACGTGTGTGTTACACCCTAGAAGGTTAATCTTCAGTAGTTCCTCATGTGTTTAACATAACCGTGCTCTGCTTGGATGTCTAAGAGAAAAAGACCCCTGGTCCTGATCCCTGCCTCCTAGGACCTTGAAGTAGAATATAGAAACTGTTTATTCAAAAATCAGGCTGTAAAGTAATGGAAGGAGAGAGGCACTTGCATATGGGTCCGTAGGAGGTGTGGTTGAATGTAAAAGGAGAAGGAACCAGGGAACCTCAGGAAACAATCTGGTTGTTCTGGCCAGGATGACTGGGTATATTATGGTGCCTAGAAACTGTTTGTTCAAAAATCAGGCTGTAAAGTGTGGAAGGAGAGAGGTACTTGCATATGATGGGTCCGTAGGAGGTGTGGTTGAATGTAAAAGGAGAAGGAACCAGGGAACCTCAGAAAACAATTGTTTGTTCAGGCCAGGATGACTGGGCATATTATGGTGCCTTCCACAGAGACAGAAAATACGAAGTAAAAGCAAATGTATAATGGGAGGCTAGTGAGTTAATTCACTTCCCTGTGGCTCAGCTGGTAAAGAACCCACCTGCCAATGCAGGAGAGGCAAGAGATATGGCATCCCTGGGTTGGGAAGATTCCCTGGAGAAGGAAATGGCAACCTTCTCCAGTATTCCTGCCTGGGAAAGCGTGTGGACAGAGGAGCCTGGTGGGCTACAGTCCGTGGGGTCAAAAAGAGTCAGGTACAACTGAGCAAGCAGGCAACGTGATTTGATTCGGTCTGGGAGATGCTGAACCTGAGTCTGTGATTCTGTGATTCGGTCTGTGATCAGCTTAGAAGGCATCTTTCCCTGGACACATCATGGTACTTAAAGCCCTGCTGTCACTGAGGATGCTCACGGGGTGAACATTCATTCCAACAATTCAGAAAGTGGGCAACAGTTTCTTGCACCAGGGGAAAAAAAACCCATCAGAGAAAGGCAAACATATTCTTTTAAACGATCACACTAGCTCTCAGGGCATCACTCAAGGACCAATGATTGGCTCAAGGACCAATGAGAAGTCTTCCCTGGTGGTTCAGTGGTTAGAAATCCCCTGCCAAGCCAGGGGACTTGGGTTTGATCCCTGGTCCTGGAATATCCCACATGCCATGGGGGCAACTAAGCCTGTGAACCACAACTACCGAGCCTGTGCTCTGGAGCTCCAGAGCCACTACTGCCGAGCCCACGCGCCGCAGCTGCTGAAGCCCGCATGCCTGGAGCTCGTGCCACCCCGTCTCCACAGTGAGAAGCCTCTGCACTGCAACTCGAGAGTAGCCTCCAGTTGCCACAACTGTAGAAAACCCTGCGTGCAGCAACAAAGACCCAGCGCAGCCATAAATAAGTAAATGCTTTTTAAAAAAGGAGAACCAAGGAGAGATGTAAAAGGAACCCCAACGTCTGGCAGAAGGGGAATGGAAGCAGAAAAGAAGACCACTCCAGGGAGCTCAGTGCTTCAGAGAGCGTTCAGGTCCTCCCAGGTCCAGGGCTGCCCTGGTGGGCATGGGCCCAGGAATACCCAGGGCACACCCGGCCTTCAGGGCTCCCTCACTCACCGCTCTTCTAAACAAAGCGCTACACATCTGGCCTACCTTTGAGGTGCTGAGCCACACTCCAGCTGGGGAATTTTTTCTGGATTGCCTTAATTCTGTCTGTGAGAATCCCAACAGCCTGCAAAAGGTGTTCTTTGCCATCCCAGGTACCAACAGGACGATGAATGTTTTTATCAAGCTAGAAAATTCAGATAAGAATGTCAGCATCTGAATGGAACAAGACAGGTTTCTGTTGTCCTGATTTCTATTCCTTATGTTCAAGGTCATGGGCACCGCCTTGCCCCTTTTCTCTGTTTCCACAGAATCAATTCTAAATGCCCTTTCTTTCATGGGAAAGAGAGTCTGAAAAACAAAGTAAGATTTGGGAGAACTGGGTGTGGCATAGTTTTAGTTAAGCACTCTAATATTAACAAATAAATAAAGGAAAAAGTTGTTTTAAAACAAGTAATGAGCACCCAAAGTCTAGATATTTGCAGTCAAAAATATCTTTTTTCGAAGTGGGGAGACTGGAAGTCTGGGTTTCTCAGACAATTCAAAATAAAGCCTGGTGGAATTCCCTGGTGGTCCAGTGGTTGGGATTTGGTGACTTTGCTTCTGGGGCCCAGGTTCAATCCCTGGTCAGGGAACAAAGATCCTACAAGCTGTGTGACACAGCCAAAAAATAATTAAATATGAATTTTAAAATAAATAAATAATAAAAGCCTGGAAGCAAATATTCTGAAAATTTGAGTCCCCTTCCTCCAAATTGCCTAATGAACAATTTGGTTCAAGTAGGACTTCATTATAATGTTTTGATCTACATGGATGAAATTTACTATGTCATGAACCTCAAGTGGATACTGGTAATAGTGCCCTTTTTTTATATAAGATTTTCTCAATTTAAGTATATTGCATAGTATTCATTGCAAATTGTAGTTATAACAACCCGTAAGATACTCTTTTTAAAAGATATCAAATAACTGGTTTATCTTGACGTGTTACAGAATTACCAGCAAAAGCCATGCAAATACCAGTATTTTAAAGCCTAGGATAAATGCAAATAGTTGCAAATAATCTATCAGGAAGGATGGAGTGGGGCTGATGAAAAGCTTCTGGTTGAGTACCTGCATCAGGCCAAATTTAAATCCTGTGTGGTCCCAGCCATCCAGCAGGATGGTTCCACCGTGGCTTTCTCTAGAGATGATGGCTGCAATGAGAGCAGGGTCCACGCAGTGCCGCAGTCCAATTTCTTTGATCAGAATTTGGTAAGACTGTAAGGCCTTCAAATCCATCTCAGCAAACATCTCAGAACCACGGATGCCTGCGTCAATAGAAAATAAACGGTGTTCTCCACTTCATAAGAGAACTCTTTCAGTTTAATAAGTAAGCCACAGCTCCTGACTGTAGCCCCTCAGGCTTGGGACAACCATTTTAGGACATTTTTGATCTCTGATTGCATAAACCCAGAAAGGTCCACAGCCCAGATGGATACCACTTCCACTTTCTTTATTGTTCTTCTGTTTTCAGCCACATTTGGTGCAAGAGGGGAAGTCTTGGACATGAAGTCAGCCAACCTAAGTTTGAGTCTGGTTCTGCTGCTACCTAGCCCCGGAAACTTGGGAAGTCCTTCCTCCTTGCTAAGCCTCAGTTGTCTGATCTGTAAATTGGGAAGGCAGGATTAGATTGACCTTGCAGTGCTTCAAATTCTGACATGCTAATACTGAAACAACGTGAAGAGTCTTCAGAACAGAAGACCAGGAGAGGACATACAGGGAGCCTTGCCCAAGATGCTCATGTTGTAACGTGAAGCAAACCCAGCAACAGACGGAAAACAGAGCCAGAAACGGACATTTTCCTATGTAGAAGTAAACACACCTGGGTCAGGTTCGGAAAGGATGAAGGGAAAACAGAAGAAGTTTGTTAGATGGGTCGGGATTCTGTTTTCCTCTAGTTTTTAATTTTGATAATGCAGCTATAAAAATGAACTTCTCAAAATTAAGCTACTTCCTAAGAAAGACTCTGAAAATGATGAAAGGAGGCTAGCTAGACGCTTGCATGGCCTTACACTCACCGCAGGCAATCATCCTGGTGTTATCACAGGGGACACCAGGGGTCTCCATGGTCATGATGTCTCCGTAGCAGCCATGGTACAGGCGGAAGTGCAGGCGAGGACTCATTGTGTGAGTGAAGGAGTGTGAGCCCCAGGAAGTGCCTGTAGGGCACAATGATAATTCGCCTGAAACCTTCGAGGAAATACTGCTCGAGTTGCTCTTATGAGTATTACTAAACCAACGGCAAAGCCATAGGCTTAATCCTCCCAAAGCCCTAGGCTTAATCCTCCCAAAGCCCTCTCCAAGACCCCAGAATGGCTCACTAGACAGAACAGAACAGAAGATTCCCTCTTCCCACTCTAGTCCAACCTTAAAAAAATTGAATACTACCCTTAATTCCAAACTTTGTTCAAAGTATTATGACAATCAGTTCTTATAGGTCTCAAAAACATTTGCTGCAATCTTCATCAGAATGAAAACTACCGGTAGAGTTTTAAGTAAAAACTTGGAGAAAATTTTTAAGACACCTCTGACACAAGTGCTTCTGGAAATGTAAACATCTGAATTCATAACGGCTTTTGTTTAGGAAGATAAGAAAGAAGAGTATCATTCGCTTAAAGAAAGAAGGTTATCATTCACTTAAAATCGTAATTTGATATCATTTTTCTGTGAAGTTGAGTTTCTATCTAAGTCTAATTAAGAAAATTGGAAATAAAATTTAACTTACCATGAAATTTAAGTTAAATCTATTCTTATTTTTTATTTTGTTATTATGAAGTGAGTTTCTGTTTACTGAAGGAGATAAGAAGCTTGTCTATAAGTTGAAAAGTCTCTTCTAGTAGTTGTTAGGATGGCTGAATTGTGCCTTAAGACCACAAATTTTTGTTGTAACAAATTATATTTGTTAAAACATTTGCTGTGAAAACCTGTGTTTCACTTAGTGTTGTGAATGGTGTTTTTAACTAGAGAGGTAGATTTTACCCTTTTCCCATAGATCAGTTCTGGTTAACTAGACAGTATGAATTCTAGAGACTTTCTTAGGATTAGGCACAAAGTCAATGGAACTCTTCCTTGCAAATGTTTAGTCGCTAAATCATGCCTGGCTCTTTTGTGATCCCATGGACTGTAGCCCACCAGGCTCCTCTGTCAATGGGATTTCCCCAGCAAGAATACGGGAGCAGACTGCCATTTCCTTTTCCAGGGGATCTTTCCAACCCAGGGATCAAACCCACGTCTCCTGCATTGGTAGGCAGATAGGTTAGGTAATATTCATCTTCAAAGGAAAGCAAAGCAACTCTAAAGATTAACTCTTCACAAGTATGTGATTTTTAAAAAGCAAAACTCATCAAAGCCAATAAAAAATGCAGACATAATCTTCTCTCTCCCATATACAAACAGGCAAAAAAGGAATTTAAAAATGAACCAAAAGGGCAGAGAGTGAAACCATCAAGTAACCTTGGGATGCTGAGAAAGCCTATCTAGATTATAGAAGCAGCATAAACCAGCAAAGCCCTTACATTTCTTTAAGCTGTGTGGATTCCCATGTGAGGCAGACAACAGGAGCATCGCCTTGACCCCCTTCTTGGCCCTTGGTGTCTGATATTGTTCGTGCCTACAGGGTGTGTGTGAAATACATATGAGTGAATGGATGGACGGAGTCCCACGACACAGATCACATGTAAAATTGAAGCATGGGTTGTAAAGTAATTGGCCTCCAATTAAAATAAATTAATTAATTTTAAAAACTGAAGTATGGGGTTTGAGAGTGAGGGTGCAGACAGAAAACATACATCCAGAATCTGACCACTTCTCATCACATCTGCTACCACCATAGCCAAACCAGCATTGTGGCTGGTCTGGTTTAATGTTCAGCCTCTTAACTGCCCTCCCCACTCCACTCTTGAAGTCTATTTTGATCTTATGAATATTTCTATAATAAAATGAATTACATTAAATAGAGAAAAAGACATTCTAAAAAAATGAAAAGCAAAAACTCTATGCGTGCATGCTAAGTCATTTAAGTTATGTCCGCCTCTTTGCAACCCTATGGACTATCGCCCGCCAGGGTCCTCTGTCCATGGGATTCTCCAGGCAAGAGTACTGGAGTGGACTGCCATGCCCTCCTCTGAGCATGTTCCCCACCCAGGGATGGAACCTGCATCTCTCGTCCCCTGCATCTGCAGGGGACTTCCGCTGGCATGTATCTCCCCAAATGCCTTTTTGGGTGCCTTTTAGGCACCATCATACTGACTGAAAGTGAACTCTTTCTTCTAAACTCCTCCCAGAAAAGAATTTTTTCTATTCGCTCATAGAACTCTTATTTACTGTCTGGAATTGACAGTTTTCTCTTCCTATGTCTTGCCTCACAAAGCACTGTTCCGCAATTTCCCACTGATAACACCTCCACTTGCTTGGCAACACTCTTAATTATAGAAATAAGCAGCTGATTCATGGCTGGGCCTGTCAGGAGAGCCCACCCCCAACCCCATGACATATAATCACTACCATTTCTGATTTATGACTGGGCTGGATGGGGCTAGATGTTTTTGTGGACACCTTGGAAACAGTGCTAAATGTCAGTCAAGGACTTACCAATGAGGACAAAAAGGCCCCCAAACAGGGCAAAAGATAGCATGGTAGGCAGTGACGCGTATCTTACAGCACCTGTGCTGATTCAAAAGAGAAACTGGTTAATTTTAAAACTTGAAAGTTTCCTAAAGAAACTAGTTTTGATTTTCTTAAAAAAGTTTCTTTTAAATTCAGTGCCCTTTTTTGTGTCCAAGATATTATTCTCATAGACTCAGTTCATTGGATCACTCTCTATCCTAAGCACCACTCCCAACTCATTTTAACCAGATTTCATACTGACATGAGCCCATGAACATCTTTTTAAATTTTATTTTTAAATTGGGGTATAATTGCTTTACATTGTTGTTTTGGTTTCTTCTATACAGTGGCCTGAATCAACCATGTTGTTGCTGTTTATTTGCCAACTCTTGCAGCCCCATGGATTGTAGCCCCGCCAGGCTCCTCTGTCTGTGGCATTTCCTCTTCCAAGGGATCTTCCTGACTCAGGGATCTAACCTACTTCTCCTGCTTTGGTAGGCAGGTTCTTGACCTCTGAGCACCAGGGAAGCCCAAATCAGTCATCAGGTCAGTTCAATTCAGTCGCTCAGTCATGTCCAACTCTGTGACTCTGTGGACTGCAGCACACCAGGCCTCCCTGTCCATCAACAACTCCCAGAGCTTACTCAAACTCATGTCCATTGAGTCAGTGATCCCATCCAACCATCTCATCCTCTGTCATCCCCTTCTCCTCCCACCTTCAATCTCTCCCAGAATCAGAGTCTTTTCAAATGAGTCAGTTATTTGCATCAGGTGGCCAAAGTACTGGAGTTTTAGCTTCGGCATCAGTCCTTCCAGTGAATATTCAGGACTGATTCCTTTAGGATGGACTGGTTGGATCTCCATGCAGTCCAAGGGACTCTCAACAGTCTTCTCCAACACCACAGTTCAAAAGCACCAATTCTTTGGTGCTCAGCTTTCTTTATAGTCCAACTCTCACATCCGTACATGACTATTGGAAAAACCACAGCCTTGCCTAGACGGACCTTTGTTGGCAAAGTAATGTCTCTGCTTTTTAATATGCTGTCTAGGTTGGTCATAACTTTTCTTCCAAGGCTGCAGTCACCATCTGCATAGGTATACATATATTCCCTTCCCTCTTCAGCCTCCCTCCCACCCTCCTGTTCCACCCCTCTTGATCAGCACAGGAGTCTATGAACAACTACTTACATATGTTACCTACACACACACTCCCATCCATCTCCAAACAAGGTCACACCACAATTTTGTTCCTATTCTTGTACTAGTCTCCTGAGAAAGTCAAAAGAAACCACTTTTGATAAGAGGAACCTTTGAGATCATGACTCAGAAGAGGTTTGCTGTGCTCCATTTCTTCCTCCGTGGGCTCTATTCTTGGCTTCATTCAAAAAGCAGCTTATGCGTTTTACAAGATATAACAAGGCTAGGACTCCAAACTGTTCTCCATACAGGCTACATTGGGAGATTAGGAGTGATGTATATACACTGCCATGTGTAACACAGATAGCTAGTGGAGACCTGCTATATAGCGCAGGGAGCTCACTGGCGCTCTGTGACCTACAGGAGTGGGAGAGGGGTGGGGGTAGTTGGGGAGGGAGGCTTAATAGGGAGGGGATACATGTATACTTATAGCTGATATACTTCATTGTACAGCAGAAACTAACACAAGATTGTAAAGCAATTATACTCCAATTAAAAAACAAAAAACACAGTAAAGCTAGGACTAACCTGGTTTGGGACTTTGCAGAAAAAAAATCTCTTGTTTCTCTTTGAGAAGGTCTTCTGAACTCAGCGGCAACCTGTCAGGACTTTACACAGTGGTGACCTTTGTCCTATAACAGGTTGGTTTAAGTTCGAAAATCCATTAGCAAATTTCCGTCTTCCTGGTTTCAATCCACTGCCTTCAGTGAAGCTCTTGTGCTGTGGAGGAGATTTTAAACACCAGCACGCATACTTGCCTGCCTCTCTCACCTTCATCCTGTACCTCCAATCTGGGAGGAGCTTTATATATGCTTTAAAGCCCTCTCTATAAACCACTGACCTCATTAGGCCTGGTTATAATGGTACTCAGGGCTTAGGTGGCCCTTTTAATAAGAGGATTTAAAAGTATATATTAACCACTATTAATCAATTAATCTAATGAACCCCCAAGTCGTACTGGAGGTATATATTTGGTGGACGGTTTCTGGGTTTCTAAAGTTGTGCTAGGCAAACACCTTCTGAGTGTGAGAACAAGAAACAGATAATTAGCCTTAAAAAGATAAATAAATAGGAAATGCTAGCAGCTGCCACTCTTGGATTGTTTACCTGAAATGCTAAGCCTCCTGCTCTTTGGTCTCCATCCCACGGTCACACGGTCCTTTTGGCTCTTCGCTCCAATTTTGCCTGACAAGCAGATCTAAGAGTGTCTGCCTGCTCCTGAGATGTCAGTGAAAAGCCGGGGACTAGAAACATGGGTACTGGTTTCCCAAACTTCTGAAGAAATGTGAAAACAAAATTTGGCCAGGGATGAACATTTCTTCGAGGATGGACTCTTTTCATACTGATTTGCAGGAAAAGATGGAGCCCATTGTGCAGCTCCAGAAACAGGAAGTGGAAGGGATGTTCTGTCTGCACTGGGTCTTTGTTGTGGCACTCAGGCCTCTCTTTAGTTTTGGTACAGGGGCTTAGTCACCCCATAGTTTGTGGGATCTTAGTTCCCTGACCAGGGATGGAACTCACATCCCTTGCCTTGGAAGGCAGATTCTTAACCAATGGACCACCAGGGAAGTCCTGGGCAAAGTACTTCCCAGAGGGGAGGAGAGTCTGACATGGGTCTTGCCACCAGTGTGAGAAGTTTCTAAGACTGTACACATTCTTTCACTCATCCCCCAGGTGAACAGAGGTGTGAGGGAGACTGGGCAGGAGACAGGGAAGACAGAGGCCCTGAGTCTAGCGTCTTCCAGGCTTCCTGGCAGTGAGCAACCACACCTCCTGGGAAAAGCTGATCTCTCTTCAGCCCACTGCACTAGCTGCTGCCCGGATCCATCTCTGGTTTGTAGAATAGTCTGCCCTTCACATGGCCTCCAGCCTTGCATTCCAGGGAAGAAGGGTGGGGCTGTCCTGACTGATGATGCTCCTGCCTCAGCCATCAGGAAAATGGCTCGTGCAGGCCCTGCTCCACCACTCCTGTCAACGTCGCGGTCAGGGCCACTCTTTACAAAGTGGTTTGGCGTGGGTCCAGCTGCTCCCAGATGGCCCTCGGGAGACCGTGGCACCAGCTCATAGCCTTCCCAGTGCCAGGGCTTCTGCGGGGCTTACCAGCTAGGAGTGAGCAGAAAGATCAAGGAAGGGAGAAGAGCTAGTGGTGAAGAGTTAAATTAGGTAAGAGATACTGGGTAGAGACGGAAGCTGTCTCCAGAGAATACAAGAAATCATAAAACACAGAAAGGACTGTTGACTGTGGAGCTGAGTTTGTTCTTCTCCCTGTTTTCAGAGAAGGGGCCTCCAGTCCTTCCAGGTATGAAGGTCTTAATGTCCAAGCCCTCTGCAGTTTAAAAAATGGCTTTCAAACTCACGTGGATTATGAAACTTTGCCCAAGTTATGAGACTACAAATGAGCATTTATTTGACACCCATTGTCCATTAGGACTGAAGCAACTTAGCAGCGGCAGCAGTCCCTTAGGTTGCTGTGGACATTGTATTGTTTGATCCTCCCAACGACCTTGTGAGGTAGGTATTATCCTTTATTTTAGAGATGAGGAAAATGAGACTCAGAGAAGTTAAGCAACTTATCAAAGGTTACACATGTAGGACATGGCACAGCTGGGATGTGAACCCAGGACTGTAAAACTCCAAAATCCACGTTCTTCTACTGCATCAGAGGTACTGGAACCATGGTCCAATGACCCCAGAGAGTGATTTACCCTAACAGGCTCAAATCAACCAGTTTGCACACAAAGCATTATCTGTGGTCTGAGTAAATAATTCCAGTCACAGATATTTACCAGTCTTTCAAGTAGATGCTGTTCTACTTTTAAAATACAAATGAGTATGAGTCAACTGTATCCTCAGTGTCCACTTGTCACTGTCTCTTTTCTGCATCAACAGCAACTGCAGCTAACATGCATTGAGCTTGTACAGCAAGCCTAGTAGAATAGTAGTAAGGGGTACAGCCTAGGCCTGAACCCAGATTGGTTGCACTCTAAAGCCTAACTCTTTAAAAAAACAATTTTTTTATTGAAGTAGAGTTGATTTACACTGTCATGTTAATTCTGCCGTATAGCAAGATGATTCTGTTATACATACAGACATTCTTTTTCATATTCTTTCCATTGCAGTTTATCACAGGATACTGAATATAATCCCTTGTTCCACACAGTAGGACCTTGTTTACCCATTTTACATATAATAGTTTGTATCTGTTAACCCCAAACTCCCTACTGCCTGCTTGGCAACCACAAGTTTGCTTTCTATGTCTGTGAAGTCAGTTTCTGTTTCACAGATAAATTTGTCTCATTTATTTTATTATTTTTATCACTTTTGGCTGCACAGCTTGTGGGATCTTAGTTCCCCAACCAGGGATTGGACCCACACCCTCAGAAGTGAAAGCTTGGAATCCTAACCTCCGGACCACCAGGGAATTCCCTGCGTCATGTTTTAGATTCTATCCATCAGTGATGTATGATGGCTTGTCTTTCTCCATCTGACTTCACTTAGTCTGACAATCTCTAGGTTCATCTGTGTTTCTGCACATGCATCATTTCATTCTTTTTATGGCTGAGTAGTATTCCATTGTACGTATGCACCACATCTGCCTTTCCATTCATGTGTCAATGGACATTTAGGTTGTCTACATGTCATAGCTATTGTAAATAGTGCTACTGTGAACACTGGGGTGCATGTATCTTTTCAAATTAGTTTTCTCTGGCTATATCCCCGGAAGTGGAATTGCTGGATCATATGGCAACTCTATTTTTAGTTTTTTGAGGAACCTCCATACTGTTTTCCATAGCAGCTGCACCAATTTACATTCCCTAAAGCCTAATTTTTTTAAATTCATTCATTTATTTATTTTGGGTTGTGCTAGGTCTTCATTGCTGCACAGGCTGTCTCTAGTTGTGGCAAGTGGGGGCTACTCTCTGCTGTGGGGCACGGGCTTCTCGTTGCTGTGGCTTCTCTTGCTGCAGAGCACAGGCTTCAGGAACACAGGCTTCAGTAGTTGTGGCTCACGGGCTTAGCCGCTCTGCAGCACGTGAAATCTTTCCAGACCGTGGATCAGACCCGTGTACTCAGCACTGGCAGGCCGATCCTTATTCACTGTACCACCAGGGAAGTCCTAAAGCCTAATTCTTACCATTGCAATCTACTGACCCAATGGATGATTAAACCCAAGTGCTATCATATGAGGATCTTAGCTGTTGTTCAGTTGCTCAGTTGTGTCTGACTCTGTGACCCTGTAAACTGCAGCACACCAGGCTTCCCTGTCCTCTGCTATCTCCAGGAATCTGCCTAAACTCATGTTCGCTGAGTCAGTGATGCCATCTGACTGTCTCATCCTCTGTCATCCCCTTCTCCTCCCTCAATCTTTCCAAGCATCAGGGTCTTTTTCAATGAGTCGGCTCTTCACATCAAGTAACCAAAGTATTGGAGCTTCTTAGTAATTTTTGGATGATCTTAGTAATTTTTGATATTTTGAAAGGAATTTACTGAATTTCCTGAATGATTCTCCATCTCTTCCTAGGGATGCCAAAAATGGCTCTGCACGTGAGTTGCGTTCATGCTGCCAGAAGGGGCTTGCGGGGACCTTGTCACCTGCTATAATCTCCCTCAGTCCCCAGGCTTTCCAAAACAAAAATACACTCTACATGCATGCAATGTCCTTGCGGTGCAAATGGAACTCTATGACCAGTCCCCTGACCTCATGCCTCTTCCAATCAGTTGTCTGCCTCTCAAACTTCACAAGATAGCAATTCTCTGGTAGCCTCTGGCAGAAAGATCCCCAGCCTGGATGTCTAGAGACCCAGCTCCCAGTCTCTGATACTCCACTAACCAGCTGAGGGTAGCCAACAGTGGAGACTCTACTTTCCCATTTATAGAGTCAAAAAGTTGGATGAGACCAGATAATCAATGAGATCTCCTCTGGCTCCCACCATCTTCTGGAGTTGGTGAGTCAAGTGAGTCTGGATCTAGGAGAGGGAATAAACATGGGAGGTTGAGGAGAAAGTAAGTTGTAATTTTGGAGTTCTTGCAGGAGAAGATAAGCACACATCCTTTTACTTTGCCATCTTGTGGGCCTTTGACTGTGTGGATCACAACAAACTGGAAATTTCTCAAAGAGATGGGAATACCAGACCACCTGAGACCTCCTGAGAAATCTGTATGCAGGTTAAGAAGCAACAGTTAGAACTGGACATGAAACAACAGACTGCTTCCAAATAGGAAAAGGAGTACGTCAAGGCTGTATATTGTCACCCTGCTTATTTAACTTCTATGCAGAGTACATCATGTGAAATGCCGGACTGGATGAAGCACAAGCTGGAATCAAGATTGATAGCAATAACCTCAGACATGCAAATAACACCAACTTTATGTCAGAAAGAGAAGAAGAACTAAAGAGCCTCTTGAAGAAAGTGAAAGAAGAGAGTGAAAAAGCTGGCTTAACACTCAACATTCAGAAAACTAAGATCATGGCATCCAGTCCTATAACTTCATGACAAATAGATGGGGAAACAATGGAAACAGTGAGAGACTTTATTTTCTTGGGCTCCAAAATCACTGCAGATAGTGACTGCAGCCATGAAATTAAAAGACGCTTGCTCCTTGGAAGAAAAGTTATGACCAACCTAGATGGCATTTTAAAAAGCAGAGACATTATTTTGCCAACAAAGATCCTTCTAGTCAAGGCTATGGTTTTTCCAGTAGTCATGTATGGATGTGAGAGCTGGACTATCAGGAAAGCTGAGTGCCAAAGAATTGATGCTTTTGAACTGTGGTGTTGGAGAAGACTCTTGAGAGTCCCTTGGACTGCATGGAGATCCAACCAGTCCATCCTAAAGGAAATCAGTCCTGAATGTTCATTGGAAGGATGATGCTGAAGCTGAAACTCCAGTACTTTGGCCACCTGATGTGAAGAACTGACTCACTGGAAACGACCCTGGTGCTGGGAAAGATAGAAGGGGATGACAGAGGATGAGATGGTTGGATGGCATCACCAACTCGTTGGACGTGAGTTTGAGCAAGCTCAGGGAATGGGTGATGGACAGGGAAGCCTGGCGTGGTGCAGTCCATGGAGTCGCAAAGAGTCGGACATGACTGAGTGACTGAGTGAGTGAACTGAACTGAACTGAGGAGAAAGGTATGGAAACTTGGACTGCATTTCTGTTCTCATCAAAATGACAAGTGCCATGCAACTCATCCTGTTTAAGGTGGCTTTCAAAGTGAATTTTCTCTGATTTTCCTCTCTACCTTGCAGTTAGTCAATAGTAGAAGGTGTTGCAATGGTAAAGAATCTTCCTGCCAATGGAGGAGACAAGGGTTCAACCCCTGGGTCAGGAAGATCCCCTGGAGGAAGAAATGGCAACCCACTCCAGTATTCTTGCCTGGAAAATTCCATGGACAGAGGAGCCTGGTGGGCTAGACCATAGAGTCACAAAGAGTCAGACACGAACAAGCAACTGGGCACACACACACAAAGACCTTTATCATATATAAATCCAGAATTTAAATTTAAGACCCTGTTCATCAACCATTTTCATATGGACAAGGAAAATATAAAAAGAAGTGTCGTTTGCTGGCTTCCTTGTTAGTCTCAGCCATAATTATGGATTTCCCTGTCAGGCTGGGTGACTCAGAGCAGGTATGAGCACTGCTAATGAGGTTTTTAAACTGCATGTGTCGAGTGGCTCAAAATTTCCCAAATAATGTAAATAGCTGACAAATACAGTAAATTGAAAAATCAAGCTTCTCTTTTAAAAGATCATAACTGTCAGGAGACTTCAATCCAGGTTCTGGTCACTGTCCCTCACAGTGTGGGGCTCAGTGGAGGCCACAGTCTGTCATAGTGCCTGCCACTGTGATGTCCAGAGTCAGAGGCCTCGAGCAAGTCCATTGAATTTTCCAGTTTTCTTTCCTGCTGCCTCTCTCCTTCCTGACCCCAGTTTCCCCCTTCTCCTTGGGCTAATCTGATAACAGAATTGTAGTCACAATGACAGCAAGTATATAGTCATAGCATTTTCAGGTACGATTTAATTTTTAACCAGGGCTCTTAATACCTAAATTTTTTTTTCTCAAAATGAAAAATGACCCAGTCTGAGGTGGGTCCCCCACCTCCAGGATCTAATGCCTGATGATCTGAGGTGGAGCTGATATAATAGTAATAGAAATAAAGTGTATAATAAATGTAATGCACTTGAATCATCCTGAAGCCCATCCATACCCCCCACCCCATCCTAGTCCTTGGGAAAAAATGTCTTCCATGAAACCTGTCCTTGGTGCCAAAGGTTGGGGACTGCAGTGCTAGGGGACATCAGAGCACAGAGGTGACACGCATCATTGCAAAGGGGGTATTATTTGTATAGTAAAGCACATACATTTAAAAATCCACACCTTTATTGTGGAGAAAAATGTGCAACCTTCATGAATGTTTAAGATGGAGCATCAGATTAAAAATCTTTCTCTTTCTGCTCCTTCTTGTGACTCTGCTCAGATACTCTCTCCCCCAGAATGGCCTCTGTGTGCCTCTGCCATTGACAGACCTTCAAGGGAAAAGCTTAAGGAGTATGTCCTCCTAGTTAGGAGAAGGAGATGAATGATGCTGGGATGTGAAGCACTGTGTGTGTCCAGAAGTCAGTATTGGTGGGTGTTCCTTGAGGGAGTCCTCAAATCACACCCGGGAAAGAAAGAGCCATGTCGCATCCTTGGGAGTTAAAGCAGGTCAGCATTGCACGCTCCTCTGGTTCCCTCTGCCTCTTCATCCCCACTCACCTCCCTCCCAGAACCGGTCTGCAGTTATAGTCACAGGTTTGATTCCACCATGCTGCCATTTGTGACTGCCAGCCATGGTCCTCCATTCTTTGTCGTTTTTAATAATTGTATTTATTTGTTTATTTTTGGCCGTGCTGGGTCTTGTTGCCATATGGGCTTTCACTAGTTTCAGCAAGCGGGGGCTACTCATTGTTGTAGTGTATGGGCTTTTCATTGCAGCGGCTTTTCTTGTTGTGGAGTGTGGGTTCTAGGGCAGGCTTCAGTAGTGGCAGCTCCCAGGCTCTGGAGCACAGGCTCCATAGTTGTGGCTCATTGGCTTAGTTGCTCCCTGGCATGTGGGGTCTTCCCAGCACAGGACTTGAACCCATGTCTCCTATGTCAGCAGGCGGAGTTTTTATCCCTGAGCCACCAGGGAAGCCCCACAGTGCTCCATCCTTAAGAACAGCCAAGGTTGATTATCATGTGTCACTCCTTTAACCTCTATGGGCCTTAGTTGGCCTCATCTATAAAATGGGCATGATAATGACGCCCTATAACTTTGTTTCGAAGATAAAAATAAATTATATGTGTGAAAACATTTTGTAAACTACAACGCTTCCCACAGATTCCAGTTATTATGATGGGGTTGTCCTCACATCCTGATGGGTTAGCTGGTTGTTGATTTATTCATTTGCTCGTTTATTATCCATGAAGCTTCAGGAGCAATAGTGAAGAATTGGCTTATAGGACAGGAAGTAACAAATAAAGCCTTTTTTTTCTCCAGGAAGGAATTATGGCAGGACAAGCAAGGGCTATTGCTGGGACTCTGCAGCCTGCCTAGTGAGACGGGAGGAGAAGAGAAATAGCCAGGCCTCTACTACATGGCTTCAAAACCTATGGAATGAAAGGACTGCCTGAACACCCATGGCAAAGGCACTTTGGTAACAGAAGTTGGGGGGAAGGCAGAAGTGGAGCCTTTCGATCCCATTTTATTAAAAAGTTCAACTTAATCTCAAGATATTTTCATGCCTGGTTTGAGCTGCTGAATGTTTTTCTTGCTTGAGGTTTAATTCACTATATGCTGGGGCTTCCCAGTTAGCACTAGTGTTAAAGAACCCACCTGCTAATATAAGAAACATAAGGGACTCAGGTTCGATCCCTGGTTTGGGAAGATCCTCTGGAGGAGGACATGGTAACCCACTCCAGTATTCTTGCCTGGAGAATCCCACGGACAGAGGAGCCTGGCGGGCTCCATGGGGTCACAAAGAGTCGGACACGACTGAAGCAACTGAGCAGGAACGCACCATGATATGGTAGGTAAGCTGCCATATCCTTCTAAAGGCACACTTACATGGCTTTCCGGGGTCAGATATGTGACCAACATTTCGTAAAAGAAGATATACAAATGGTCAAGAAGCTCATGAAGAAGGGGCTCAACATTGTTAGACATCAGGAAATTATTACAAATTAAAACCACAATGAGAAAGCATTTCAGACTCTCTGAAAAGACTAAAATCAAGCCCTGGCTGTGTCTGATGTTGGTGACAACATAAAGCAAATAGAATTTCATACATCTGGACTGTAAAATGGTATCATTTCTTTGGAGAGTTGTGTAGCAGTTTTTAATGAAATTAAACACGCATCTGCTCCATGACCCAGCCATTTCATTCTGCAGTATTTATCCAAGAGAAATGAAAATAAATGTCTCCCGAAGACTTGTACAAGAATGTTCATTGTAGTTTGATTTATAATAGACCAATACTCCAAAAGTTCATCAACAGGGGAATGGATCAGCAGTTGCGGTATATGCAGATTTCCTGGTGGTCCTGTGGTTGAGACCACTTGCTTTCACTGCAAGGGGCATGGGTTCCATCACTGGTTGGGGAACAAAGATCCCATATAGCATGCAGTGTGACCGAAAGAAAAAAAGAAACCAAAGGGCTTCCCTGGTGGCTCAGTGATAAAGAATCTGCCTGCCAATGCAGGAGACACAAGTCTGACCCCTGATTGAGAAGATTCCACATGCCATTGAGCTTGTGCTCCAGAGACCAGGAGCTGCAACGACTGAGCCCGTGAGCTGCAGCTGCTGAAGCCCGAGCACCCTGGAGCCCCCGCTCCACCATGACAGAGGCCACCACATTAGGAAGCCCCTGCACTGCAACTAAAGTGGCCCCTGCTCTCCCAACCAGAGAAAAGCCTGGGCAACAGCGAAGACCCAGTGCAACCAGAAACAAACAAATAAATTATAAAAAAGGACGAAAAGGAAAACCAACTGTGGTATAGCCGTATTATGGAATAATACTCAGGTTAACATGCAAACAAATGAAGGTAGAACTCCCACCCCTTGGCTGGGTCAGGTGCCCACATTCAACTACATCTAGAAACAGATTTGTTTGAAAAGAAGCTTCCTTGTGGTTTAAAAAGGAAAAAGAAGTCTGAATTTTTAAGACATGTGCCAGGATTGTTCACTCTGCCTGTGATGGAGACAAGAGCTGGGTTGGCATCTGGAGGAAGACTTGGGTGGGGCTGTTTTCTTAGGGCTGATGCTTCAAGTGACTCCGAATATTTACATACTGTAGAAGGTATTGTGGATGCTGGGAGTGGAAGCATTATGTCATCAAGTAATGTTAAAAGCATGAGTTTAAAAGCATAGAGACTGGCCTGGGGCAGGAATGGGAACCCCTGTTCCACTGCAACAGGAAGAAGAGAGGAAGAAGTCAGATAGCAATGCAGTTCAATTTATAGAATTTTATTTGTTATTAGCTAATTAATCAGTATTTTGGCAGTGCTGGGGCTTCAGTGCAGCGTGTGGGCTCTTCACTGGGGTGCGAGGGGGTTTCCCTTGTTTCAGTGCTTGGACTCAGTAAGTTGCCACACACTGGCTCTCTAGTGGCACTCAGGTTTTAGTTGTCCTGAAGCATGTGGGATCTTAGTTTCTCAACCAGGGATTGAACCTGTGTCCCCTGCATTGGAAGGCAGATTTTTAACCACTGGACCACCAGGGAAGTCCCCAGTTTATAGAATTGATGGGAGAAAGTGGAGAGAGCTCTCTAACGATTCCTAATCCCTCTATGAAATAGGAGTTCAAGTCGTGTGCTGAGAGTGAAAAATATGTGGAATTAGAGGCCTAAGGAAATGGAGAAAATGTGGGAAAGTCAATCTGGAGACTCAGAACTGACAAGCGAGCCAAAAGGATTGTTGTTCTGCCTCTAAGTCACGTCCGACTCTTTACAGCCTGGTGGACTATAGTTCACCAGGTTCCTCTGTCCTCCACTCTATCTTGCAGAGTTCAAATTCATGTCTTTTAAGTCAGTGATGCTATCTAACCATTTCATCCTCCTCTGCCCCCTTCTTTTGCCTTCAGTCTTTCTCAGCAAATTAAAAATTTAATTGTACCTGGAAATAATAGGATTTGAATCTTTCCCAGCCAAAAAGATTACTGGGCTCCAGACACAAATGAGCTGAGGTTGGAGCCCATCGATGTTCAGAGGCCCCAAAATGCTAGATTTGGGGCTTAGTAACCTCAACACGGACAGGGAGAAAGCAGAGAGCTTGCCTCTGACCCACGTGACCTTCTCTCCCTGTCACTTCTGACTCCACCCACAGCTGCAGCTTATAGCCACACAAAAGATTCCACCTGCTTTACCTGGCCCTTCTCTACTGCCATTCACTCCCTGTTCCTGCCTCCTGTAGTTTTCATTTCCAGGAGAACTGGAAACCCCTAGCATTTCCCCCTCAGTCACAGGAGCAAAATCAAGGACAGAAGGACAATTTGGGGGTGGGCAGTGGATCAATGAGAGGAACAGGTCAAGCATGCAGCGTCTTCACTGGCAGTGGGGGGTCTTCAAGCGTGGTGTGTGCAAAGGCCTCCGGTGACCTTTTATCAGGCCAGAGGCCCCTTGAGGTTACAGAGAGAGGAAGCACAGGTTAGGCCTCAGCTGGAGGCTTTTAATAATAAGTGTTCTTGTTTATCAACAAGAAATATTCATGACATTGTTAAGCACTTTATGTAAGCAGGTTATTAAAGGGCGCTAATGAATATTACCAATTTTGTTTTAAGCAGGTGTATATATTGTTATAGAAAATAAGCAGAGTTACATCTTCAGCTGTACCAGATCTTATAAGGTCATGCTTCAAAGCAGCCATACTATAGTTACCCTCTGGGGGTGAGGGGAACATCTGCACAAATATTGTTTATTGTCATACTTTAAATTGGGTGAGAAAAGTTTCATTTCCCCAATTGAGGTTGGTTGTCTTTTTCTCATTTTTAAAAATAGGATTCTTTATTACACTGTTGTCTGGGTCTGAGTCTTTTGTTAATCATATGAAAATGAAAGAAAAGAATCACTTCTCTGCAGAGATATATAAAAAAAGCAGAGACATCACTTTGCCAACAAAGGTCCGTGTAGTCAAAGCTATGGTTTTTCCGATAATCATATACAGGTGTGAGAGTTGGAGCTGAGCACCGAATAATTGATGTTTTCAAATTATGGTCCTGGAGAAGATTCTTGAGAGCCCCTTGGACTGCAAGGAGCTCAAACCAGTCCATCCTAAAGGCAGTCAACCCTGAATATTCATTGGAAGGACTGATGCTGAAACTCCAATAGTCTGGCCACCTGATTGGCCATTGGACTCATTGGAAAAGATCCTGATGCTGGGAAAGATTGAAGGCAGAAGGAGAAGGGTGATGAGGATGATACGGTTAAATAGTATCAGACTCAGTGGACATGAATCTGAGCCAACTCTGGGAAATAGCAGAGGACAGAGGAGCCTGGCGTGCTGCAGTCCACGGGGTCACAAAGAGTTGGCCATGACTGAAGTGATTTAGCATGCATGCACACACATGTGACATCCTTAATGTTTATTTGTCTTAGAATGGAAGTTTGTACCTTTTGACTGCCTTCATCCTGGCCCCCTTCCCCACTGCTCCCCCACCTATGGTAACCACAGATCTGGAAATCTCTCTTCTGAATTTATTTGTTTTTGAAGTATAACTAACCTACAACACCATGTTAGTTCCTGTTACGCGACATAGTGATCCAATATTTCTATGCATTTCATACTGATCAATGCAATAATTCTAGCTGTGATATATCACCATACAAAGACAGTACATAGTTACTGACTATATTCCCCACACAGTACATTTCATACTCACAACTCATTTATTTTGCACCTGGAAGTTTGTACCTCTGACTCCACTTCATCTATTTCTTTTCACCCACTACCCCTTCCCGCTCTGGAACACATATCTGTTATCTGTTTCTATAACTCTATGGGCTTAACAAAATTTTTTTTTAAATTTTTTATTGGGGGCATAGTTGATTTACAATGTTGTGTTAGTATAACTGTTCTGTTGTGTTTTTCATTTGTTTATCTTTTTAGATTCCACATATAAGCAAAATAATGCAGTATTTGTCTTTCTATGTCTGATGTAATTCACTTAACATAATACCTTCTGGGCTTCCCAGGTGGTGCTAGCGGTAAAGAATCCAGCTGCCAATGCAGGAGACATTAAGAGACACAGGTTCGATCCCTGGGTCAGGAAGATCCCCTGGAGGAAGGCATGGCAACCTACTCCAGTATACTTGCCTGGAGAATCTCAAGAACAGAGGAACCTGGCAAGCTATAGTCCATAGGGTCACAAAGAGTTGGAATCAACTGAGGCAACTTAGCACAGCACAGCACATTATCCTCTCAGTTCAGTCGCTCAGTCGTGTCTGACTCTTTGCGACCCCATGGGCTTCCTTGTCCATCACCAACTCCTGGAGCTTACTCAAACTCATGTCCATCAAGTCGGTGATGCCATCCAACCATCTCATCCTCATCGTCCCCTTCTCTTCCCACCTCCAATCTTTCCCAGAATCAGGGTCTTTTCCAAGGAGTCAGTTCTTCGCATCAGGTGGCCACAGTATTGGAGTTCCAGCTTCAGCATCAGTCCTTCCAAAGAACACCCAGGACTGATCTTCTTTATGATGGACTGGTTGGATCTCCTTGCAGTCCAAGGGACTCTCCAGAGTCTTGTCCAACTACAGTTCAAAGGCATCAATTCTTCAGTGCTCAGCTTTCTTTATAGTCCAACTCTCCCATCCATACATGACTACTGGAAAAACTATAGTTTTGACTAGATGGACCTTTGAAGGCAAAGTAATGTCTCTGCTTTTTAATATTCTGTCTAGATTGGTCATAACTTTCCTTCCAAGAAGCAAGTGTCTTTTAATTTCATGGCTGAAGTCACCATCTGCAGTGATTTTGGAGTCCAAGAAAATAAAGTCTGTCACTGTTTCCATTGATTCCCCATCTATTTGCCATGAAGTGATGGGACCAGATGCCATGATCTTAGTTTTCTGAATGTTGAGGTTTTGTGGGTTTTTTTGATGTTGAGGTTTAAGCCAACATTTTCATTCTCTTCTTTCACTTTCAACAAGAGGCTCTTTAATTCTTCTTCTCTTTCTGCCATAAGGGTGGTGTCATCTGCATATCTGAGGTTATTGCTATTTCTCCCGGCAATCTTGATTCCAGCTTGTGCTTCTTCTAGCCCAGTGTTTCTCATGATGTCCTCTGCATAGAAGTTAAATAAGCAGGGTGACAATATACAACCTTGACATACTCCTTTTCCTATTTGGAACCAGTCTGTTGTTCCATGTCCAATTCTAACTATTGCTTCCTGACCTGCATACAGATTTCTTAAGAGGCAGGTCAGGTGGTCTGGTATTCCCATCTCTTTCAGAATTTTCCACAGTTTGTGGTCCACACAGTCAAAGGCTTTGGCATAATCAATAAAACAAGTAGGTTTTTTTATGGAACTCTCTTGCTTTTTCGATGATCCAGCTGATGTTGGCAATTTGATCTCTGGTTCCTTTGCCTTTTCTCAACCCAGCTTGAACAGTTGGAAGTTCATAGTTCACCTACTGTTGAAGCGTGGCTTGGAGAATTTTGAGCATTACTTTAGTAGCATGTGAGATGAGTGCAATTGTTCAGTAGTTTGAACATTCTTTGGCATTGCCTTTCTTTGGGATTGGAATGAAAACTGACCTTTTCCAGTACTGTGGCCACTGCTTAGTTTTCCAAATTTGCTGGCTTATTGAGTGCAGCACTTTCACAGCATCATCTTTTAGGATCTGAAATAGCTAAACTGGAATTCCATCACTTTCACTAGTTTTGTTCATAGTCATGCTTCCTAAGACCCACTTGACTTCACGTTCCAGGCTGTCTTGCTCTAGGTGAGTGATCACACCATCAGGGTTATCTGGGTCATGAAGATCTTTTTTGACTAGTTCTTCTGTGTATTCTCGCCACCTCTTCTTAGGTCTGTCCCTATGGTCGTAAGCGGCCCCAGGGAATGGGGTCGTCTCAGAAAATAAGAGTGGCCCGGGGAGAAATACGCCATACAGGCAGAGTGTGGGCCATCTCAGGAGACAAGAGGCCCTGAAATGTGGGGTGGTTATCTTTTACAGGTTGGGTAATTTCATAGGCTAACAAGTAAGGGGATTATTCCAACCATTTTGGAGAAGAGGCAGAGATTTCCAGAAATTGGGCCACTGCCCACTTTTTGTCCTTTTATTGTCAGCCTCAGAACTGTCATGTCACCTGTGAGTGTGTCGTTCTGCTGACTCAGTTCAGTGAGCGCATAATGAGGTTCAAAGTCTACTGGAAGTTGGTTTTCTGCCATCTCGGACCTCACTGGTCCTGATCAGACTATGTCACATCCTCAATGGCTCTTTCGTTCTTTTAAAGACTGTGCCCTGCACTCTTCCCTCCTGCTTCAGAGTCTTGTTCTTTTCTTCTGGGGACACCCTACCCAATCTGCCTACACGAGCTACCCTGGTGTGATTTCAGGACTTTATTCACCCAACTAATTCTCATCTGGGCTTGCAACCAGTGCCTCCCAGTTCACCTCCCTAGTGCCAGGGAAATGGAAATCTTCAAAGCTGTTTCCTGAGGGCTTCTCCGTCTTCCTGTCCTGAGTGAGAATCCCTTCACTGGATTCAGGCTTCAGCGTGGTCTTGAAAGGCAGAGGGTTGGGAGACAAGAAGGAGGTAGCCCTGCAGGAGTTGAAGGACACTGATGGTCACGAGTAGTTTCTGCATACCACTTAGCACAGAACGTAAGCACTTACACAATCACCCGGTGTCTGCCCTGCATCTGTACCTTGTGTGCACGTGTGGCTGGCTGCTATTCTCAACTCAGTTATGTGATTTAACCGTTCCTGAGGGCAGAACCTCTGATACAGTGCTTCATATATGCTGAGACAAAGTTGTTGTTTTAAAAAAATACTTTTGGTTGAAATGATGACAGTTGTTCTAGAATGACCCTCTGTAAAGTGTTGATAGATAGTTTTATAGTGTGCAACCATGAGACTAAATTTAGCAGTGTAGTGTGTTGTCAGTGTCCTTGAGGGCAGCTCCAACTGTGGAATCACTGCGTGTGTGTTCTAAGTTGCTTCAGTCGCGTCCAACTCTTCGTGACCCCATGGACTGTAGCCCGCCAGGCTCCTCTGTCCATGGGATTCTCCAAGCAAGAATACTAGAGTGGGTTGCCAAGTTCTCCTCCAGGGGATCTTCCTGACCAAGGATAGAACCTGCATCTCCTGCAGCTCCTACCTTGCAGACAGATACTTTACTGCTGAGCCACAGGGAAAGCCTGAGGAATCACTGTCTGGTGTCCTAAACAAGGGGAGAGCTTAACTGAGTTGGGGGAAATTGGATGTAGAAGACTCTGTGGTCCAGTGGAGGAGAGGAAGAGGTGAACTTACATGTCAAAAAGACCTAGGATTAAGATAATGTTGCAAAGTTTAAAAGTGACCCTCCTGAAACTGAAACTGCACATCAGAGATTGGGTCTTGAACCCACTGTTTTTAGAGTTGCCCAAAAAAGTTCATTTGGGCTTTTCCACAAAATGTAAAGGAAAAATCCCCACAAACTTTTTGGCCTACCCAATAATTGAGATCACACACCTGGTCTCAGGACTTAATGAAGTTCAGGTTCTTTATGTCTCATCACAGAAAGAATTCATTGAGAGATGAGGTGGTGCCAGGGTCCAGCCCCTGCAGGATCTAGGGGAACCTGAAGGAGAAATGGCATTGGAGAATGAATGAATGAGTGAATGAGAGAGGAAAGAATAGAAGCTGATATTCCTTGGTTTATACAGAAAGCCAATAAAACCCCAAGACAAGGGACTTGCTCTGTTCACTGAGGCCGCAGGCGCCCTCCCGGTCTCCTGAGGGAGTGAAGATGCAGAGCGCCTTCCTGTTCAGGTCTTAGAAGCCCAGGCAGGAAAGTGAACGCAGAGAGCCTCTATGCTTCAAGGGATCAGCCTGAAAAAGAGAGTAAGAGAGAGAAAGAAAGAAAGACATGGGGGAACCAGGCTTTCATGGAACCGGTCCTGGTCCGTCACTTTATTTTTCAGGGAAGCTTTTATACCTTAACTTGTACATAGAGGGAAATGAAAGATGCAAAGTCATACAGAGTCAGCCCAAACATTATGTCTATTTTGTCTTAATCGAAACCAGGATTTTTTTCTGCATATCTTTCCCATAAACAATGTTGTGTACATTATCTTCTGGCCTTGGAGACCTGTGAACATTTTATGGCCCTCTTTTGATAAAGGCTGCTCAACCAGAAAACTCATTTTCCCTTGAAATGTTTTTTCTTTATATTTCTAATCTATGTCAGCCTCAGAAAGTATTAAACAGAGTTACATTTCTCACGGAGCAAAGATGCAGTGAGTTACAAGAAAGAACCAATTAGCTCAAAGGTCTGATGTGGTTAATTTCAAGGCTACACTTGTTTTTCTTACATTCCAACTATGTTAACTAATGCACTCCCAGGTGCACAGTGGATAAGAGATATGGGAACTTGGCAGCAAGCACTGGCTCAACAGTGAAATCCTACACCAGCACTACTCTAATAGTTTTGAACTCTTTGAAAGGTTCTATATTTTTAGGCTTCCTGTGCCTCTCACAGTTGGGAGGCTGTGAATAATCTTATGCGTAGCTGCAAGAGTCTGGATAAACCTGTCAGACAAGCTAGAATGCCAACAGAGGGGGTTTGATTTTAAACACTCCTATCATGTCTAACAGACTTATTAGCTAGAGCCCTAAGTTGATTTTTTCCAGAAAAAGGTGGTCGGGGATAGCCCCCTGTTAATGTCAGAAGAGTTGGTGAAAGACATAAAATAGTAAGACAGACAGATTCTGGTTTGGGGGTAGATGCTCGAGCAGGTCCAGGGAGCCCCTCGAATCCTGATCCGCCTTTGCCTATCAGGTCTTCTCTGCATGACCTTTGTCGTGGGTGGGATCTCCCGTGGTGGCTCCCAGCAAGGTGGTAGCTAACAAGTAGATTAATTTAGAGAAACACACATTCCATAAACAGAATGCAAACTGTATCAAAAAGTAAGGGCCACCCCAGTGCATGGGGTTGTCTCAGGAAGGGAGAGAGGCCCTGGGAGAAACACCTCACAGATAGACTATGGGCCATCTCCGAAAGTGAGAGGCCCTGAAATAGGGGGTGATCAGCTTTTATGGGCTGTGTAATTTCACAAGGTAATGAGTGAGAGGATTATAACAACTATTTTGGAGAAGAGGCAAAGATTTCTAGGAACTGGGCCACTGCCCAATTTTTGGCCCTTCACGGTGGACCTCCGAACTGTCATGGTACCTGGGGGTATGTCATTTAGCTAATATATTTGAATGGGCATAAACTGAGACTCAGGGTCTTTGTTGTTCAGTCACTAAGTCATATATGACTCTTTGTGCCCCCATGAACTGCAGCATGCCAGGCTCCTCTGTCCTGCACTGTCTCCCAGAGTTTGCTGAAATTCATGTCCATTAGTTAGTGATGCTATCTAACCATCTCATCCTCTGCTGCTCCCTTCTCCTTTTGCCTTCAATCTTTTCCAATATCAGGGTGTACCAGAAGTAAAATGTTCACACTCTTGGACCTAGTTAGTTCTAACTAGTTTTTGTTATATCCTCAATGACTTTTTTTTTTTTTTTTAAAGATTGTGCCTTGCCACCTTCCCTACTGTTTCAAAGCTATTCCCCCCAGCAGATGGGTCTGGCCACCTTCTTACCCTTTTTCTCATTAAAAGTTTTCAATAAAAGTTTGAAACTATGAATTTTTTCAAAGAAATCAGTGATAGGGTTGCCAGACACAATAAACAAATGTCCAGTTATGTTTGTATTTCAGATAGACAACAACTGTTGTTCAGTCACTAAGTCATGCCCAGTTCTTTGCAACCTCATGGACTGCAGCACCACAGGCCTTCCTGTCCCTCACCATCTCCTGGAGTTTGCCCCCAAGTTCATGTCCATTGAATCGGTGATGCCATTCAACCATCTCATCCTCTGTTGCCCTCTTCTCCTTTTTGTCTTCAATCTTTCCCAGCATCAGGGTCTTTTCCAATGAATCAGCTCTTCGCCTCAGGTGGCGAAAGCACTGGAGTTTCAGCTTCAGCATTAGTCCTTTCAGTGAGTGTTAAGGGTTGATTTCCTTTAGGATTGACTGGTTTGATCTCCAAGGGATTCTCAAGACTCTTCTCCAGTACTACAGTTTGAAAGCATCAATTCTTTGGTGATTGGCTCTCTGCCTTCTTTATGGTCCAATTCTCACATCCATACATGACTACTGGAAAGACCATAGCCTTGACTATATGGACCTTTCTGGGAAAAGTGATGTCTTTGCTTTTTAGTACACTGTCTAGGTTGTGTTCCAAATATTGCGTGGGACTTGGACTAAAAAAAAATCATTTATCTGGAATTCAAATTTAACTGGAATCTAGTATTTTTATTTCCTAATCCAGCAATGCAGGCCAATGAGGTACTGGAAGCATTTCATAGAAATCCACAGTACAACTCATGCATATACACATGTATGTGCGTGTGTATATGCTCAGTCATGTGCAGCTCTTTGCAACCCCATGGACCGTGGCCTGCCAGACTCCTCTGTCCATGAGAATTCCCAGGCAAGAATACGAGTGGATTGCCATTTCCTTCTTCAGGGGATCTTCCCAATCCAAGGACCAAACCCATGTCTCCTGTGTCTTGGCAGGTAGATTCTTTCCCACTGAGCCACCTGGGAAGCCCAATAAAAATACCTTTAAAGAGACACATCCCTTTATTTACACACACATCAGACCACAAAATGCAGGTAATAATTCTTTAATGTGATTCACGTTATTTTGACGACATTCAGGCAAACTCAGATTCACAGTTATTGGCCTCATTGGCTACTTTTATTTATGTAACAACTGAGGCCGGCTGCATGATAGGGATCTTAGGTTTGAGCTGATGTTTTAGAAGCCTTGTCTCTTGAAGTACTTGGCTTGTGCAAGGACATCATTGCAGAAGTCACAGCTCAGGTCCTGGCTGCTTCGGATGTAGCCAGCACCTCCCGTGTAAGCACAGAGTCCACCTAGAATTTGTGACGTTGGTTAATGCTGACCCCACAGCCCCTCACGTGGCAGGGTGCTCAGCAGTTAACTCAGATTCTCTTTCTGAGTTGCTTTTCAGGAGGCAACTGAGGTTTGGGGGAATCGGATGCAACATATTACATTGCATTCCTGTTAATTTCACTCTGGGAAACTGACCCATGGGGAACACGCACCTCTCAGGTACTGGTCAGGGGTCTAGGTTGGGAACCTCCTCTGGGTTTCTTTGATTCTTACATTCAGTACTTCAGTCACTCGGGAAACCTGGGCCTCACTGAACCAGGATGTGGGGAATAAAGACCAGGGTACCGCAGGAAGAGAGGCAGTGGGTCTCGCGGCTTCCTTGGGATCAAGGCTACTTTTCATTTCCCTTCTTTTTCTCTCCTCCTCCTTTGGCAGAGCCATTGCCACCTTCAATCTCCCCAAGGGTAAATAGTAAAGCTACAAGTCGGGGCAAGTGTTTCAGAGTAATGGTGACAGATGCAGCTGGAAATCAGAGGTGACACAGTGTAGGGACCAGTCTGATACCCTCCTCCCATGCTGCAAACACAACCCCCCGCCCCCGGAAAGGGTTAGAAAGGGGCTTTTCTATCTGTACTCGTAACTCTTCTTCCAGATACCTGAATGTCTGAAGCTATTTCTGACTTTTCTTAGACACCATGTGCGTCTCGGGAGAAGGCAATAGCACCCCACTCCAGTACTCTTGCCTGGAAAATCCCATGGATGGAGGAGCCTGGTAGGCTGCAGTCCATGGGGTTGCTAAGAGCTGGACACGACTGAGCAACTTCACTTTTCACTTTCATGCATTGGAGAAGGAAATGGCAACCCACTCCAGTGTTCTTGCCTGGAGAATCCCAGGGATGGGGGAGCCTGGTGGGCTGCTGTCTATGGGGTCGCACAGAGTCGGACACGACTAAAGCGACTTAGCAGCAGCAGCAGCAGCATGTGCGTCTCACCATACGTGGGAGAAATGTCTGACTCTGGGGAGATGGCTTGTCCTTCCCCAAGAATGAGATTTTAGAAAGAAGGCAGAACAGGGCAGGAGAAATGACGCTTGTGACAACATCACTAATGCTGTCCTTGGTCCCAGTTCTGCATTTTCCAGCTGCCAGGTGACTTTGCAGCAATGACTCTGTCCTTGCAAATCCACTTGCTAACTTGTACAGGATGGATGACTTGTCTTCCCCCACCTCCTCCAACCCCATCTGGGTGAGTCCCCAATCAAAAGAAGATAACGTTTTTGAAAGTACCTTAAAATTGTCAAGTGTCACATACTTTGGGTAGCCTGTTTAAAGGTCATTGAGGAATATGTTTTCCTGAAAGCTTAAATTATGACTGCAATACTTAAAGGTTTCTCAACAAATAAAACAATAATGTGAAATACAGAGGAAAAAGCCTCATTGTCATCTTTGCCATCTCAGTTCCCCCAGCACAGTTAATTTAACAGTGGAATTCAACAGTTCCCTTAAAGGTTCTATCTGGTTGTAAGTGATACTGGCCAGAATTAGCACAAAAATAAAACCGATCTTCACAACTAAGAATTGTGTAGACAGAAGACAAGGGAAAGACAAATTCAGTATTTGTTGAGAATCCACCAAATACCAACTACTTTTTCGCATTGTTTCACTGAATCTTCATAATGATTCTCTGAGATTGCATTTTGTCGATGAGGAAACTGAGATCCAGGGAAAGTAGGTGATTTATCCAAGGTCACATGGTTACAACAGAGCAAGAACTCAGTCTGTGATCTCTCTCATGCACCATCACCTTATTGGAAATCCAGAATAGGGTATGCTTGAAGAAATTATGGCTCTAAGCAAGGCAGAAGTGCTGGTCCCATCTCTCAGGCAGGGCTGGGCTCTTCCAGCTCCAGGGAGCACCTTTCACTCTGTATCCTGTGAAACTGCTCCAGGGAAGCCATCAGCAACAGTATATGTGAAGGACATAAAAAGAGGGGAGGGCTTCCCTGGTGATCTTGTTGTTCAGTCACTAAGTCATATCTTTGTGACCCCATGGAGCAGCAGGCCAGGCTTTCCTCTCCTTCACCATGTCCCAGAGCTTGCTCAAACTCATGTCCATTGAGTCAGTGATACCATCCAACCATCTCATCCTCTGCTGCCCCCTTCTCCTCCTCTTCTCGGTCTTTCCCAGCATCAGTCTTTCCCAATGAGTTGGCTCTTTGAATTAGGTGGCCAAAGTATTGGAGCTCCAGCTTCAGCATCAGTCCTTCAAATGAGTGTGTGAGTTGCTCGTTCTTTGCAGTCCCATGGACTATAGCCCACCGGACTCCTCTGTCCATGGACTTCTCCAGGGAAGAGTACTGGAGCATGTTGCCATTTCCTTCTCCAGGGAATCTTCCTGATAGAGGGATCGAACCCAGGTCTCCTGCATTGCAGGCAGATTCTTTACTATCTGAGCTACAGGAAAGTCCCATTGAATATTCAGGGTTAATTTCCTTTACAAATGACTGGTTTGATCTCTTTGCTATCCAAGGGACTCTTAAGAGTCTTCTCCAGAACCACAGTTTGAAAGCATCAATTCTTTGGCTCTCTTCGTTCTTTATGGTCCAGCTCTCACATCCATCCACGACTACTGGAAAAACCGTAGCTTTGACTATACAGACCTTTGTCGGTAAAGTGATGCCTCTGCTTTTTAATATGCCATCTAGGTTTGTCATAGCTTTTCTTTCAAGGAGCAAGCATCTTTTAATTTCATGGCTACAGTCATCATCTGCATTGATTTTGCGGCCCAAGGGAATAAAGTCTTTCACTGTTTCCATTGTTTCCCCATCCATTTGCCATGAAGTGATGGGACCAGATACCACGATCTTAGTTTTTTGAATGTTGAGTTTTTTTTGAACGTTGCATTCCCTGGTGATTCAGTAGCTAAGACTCCATGCTCCCAATGCAAGGAACCCAGATTCAATCCCTGGTCAGGGAACTAGATCCCACATGCTGCAACTAAGACCCAGGGCAGCCAAATAAATAAATATAAATAAATATTTTCTTTAAAAATTAACAAATGTGAAGGAACCCCTTGGGTTGTAAGAAGTGACATATGAGATATCATGACTGATGGCAGGTTACCTGTACCACCCTGACCCCATCACCCACACCGTCCACGTCGGCCAGGACGTTGCTGCCATGAGACTGCCTGGACAAGACACCAGTGATCACAGCAGGGTCCAGGCAGTGATTCTGGCCAACAGTATGTATGATAGGTCGATATCTCAGGAGGGACGGCATGTCTATTTCAGCCAGTCTTTCAGAAGCACGAAGTCCTACAGCAAACAGAGAGGGAAGGAGGAAGGTTGAGGTGATTTGTGCTGAAACAGGAACTCAAGAGGAGAGAGAAAATGCTCTCCAGGGGTCTGGGCAGTGGTCTAGGGCTGAAAAGTCCAAGTTTGGGTCTGAAATCCTTGATGGCCATTCCTAGACCTGAGATTGTAATTCTCTTCCTTTGAACTTGAGTCACTATGCCCAGAGAAGTGGCCTTTGTACTCCTCAGCTGGGCTCTCAGGGGCTGCTCTGGCCAACCTGGGAAATTCCACAGGCACCATTGGCCCCTAAGCATCCCAGAGGGACCCAGGAAAACCAGCTCCCATACACACAGAATGTGAGAGAAAAGTTTTCCCAACCCTTCAAGGAGTCCTCAGAGAGTTTCCCTGACAGGTATGCTCACCGCTGCCCACCTTTCTACCCTAAAATGACACCCAGAAAGCATGTGAGCTTAAACTTTTAAGAAACAATGAGAAATGACAAAAAAAAAGATCAATACTAGTTTACCTGGCTAGTCTATTTTACTGGTTTCGCAAGCACTCTCATCCACCTTACAGTAGGTGCTATACTTCCAGTGGACACTCAGGAGAACTGAGTGACTTGCTGAAGCCCCAGAACCAAGACACTCAGACAAGCTCTGTGGACCCCACATCTAGTACCCCCTTCACCACTCCACCAGGTGGGGCTGTGGGAGGCAGTGGGGACCTGAAGGATATGCCGAAAGGATCAAAACTGTGGGAAAGGACAGAGAGGCGTAGGGTGGCCTCCTGAGGGAAGCGTCAGAGCCCTGTGGAAGACACCTTTGCTGAAAGGAGTCACCTTCTGAGAGAAAGAGGAAGAAGAGGAGGAAGGCAGGGTGGACAGAAAGATGATGAATACCGCAGTAGCTCAGGCCTTGACGCCTTCCAATGCCACAAGACGCCCCAGGGGTGTGGAGGGTCCAGATGTCTCCACGGCAGCCCCAACTGCTGCTTTCTGATGACCTACAAATGGAGGAAGTGCCAGTCTGAGACACTGAACTAGGAGTTCTAATCCTACTCTGTCCATTACGAAGTGATATTAAGAGAAATATCCGGACAAAAATCAATGACAGTGGCAATCACGCAGCCATGGAAAGCATTCTGAAATTTATAGTATGGCGACTAAGTGATTTCAGAAACTAGTGTCTCGCCTCCTCTTCCATGGACTTGAGGAACAGTTGGAGTTATAAGCCTTGCACACCTCTGGAGCTGGACAGTGCTGCTGGGTGGGTATCTTGGAATCAGAGCAGAGATCCTGCGCTCCCGTAAGCTAGTCTGCATCTTGTGTCTTAGGCGAGCCCTCAGAGCTTCTCCCTCATACTCCTCACTCTGTAGTCTGGGGAGACACTTGTGCTTGCTTGGGAGAAACACACAGTGTGAAGCCTGATCTCCCTGAGAGCTCAACCCAGAGTTAAAGTGAAGGCACAGCTGGTAAACTGGACTCAGAGTTGGCTTCCCCTGCTCCAGGGCACACTTCTAGGTGGGAGCCTGAGACAGCAAAGAGGGGAGGATGCACTGTGAGGTCCAGGACCAGGTCTCTGCAGCAGGCTTCCTCTTCCCTCTTCTTTCCTTTCCCCTCTTGCCCTTCTGTCTCTCTCTCTAACTCCATTCTAGTCACTGAAGGGGCGAGCATTCCCTAGAATTTATAGTTCACATCAGGAGGGCACACGAGCCAGCAACAGAGCGCAGGAGACTGCCCCTTGACAGAATCATCTCACTGCCATCAGCTTGTAAGCACTTCCCACTAGATTACTCTTTTTTATTTATTTCATCTTTGACTAAATTGGATTGTCATCAAATCTTCATGATATGCAGATTTGGGGAAGTATATCTGCTGCACAAGTATATCTGCTGCTAAGTCACTCAGTCATGTAGTCAGGCCTGTAGCCTGCCAGGCTCCTCTGTCCACGGGATTCTCCAGGCAAGAATACTGGGGTGGCTTGAAGATCTTCCTCCAGGGGATCTTCCCAACCCAGGGATTGAACCTGTGTCTCTTACGTCTCCTGCACTGGCTGACGGGTTCTTTACCACTAGCACCACCTGGGAAACCCACTGTAGGTTTATGTAAATGCATTTTAAATTCTGTTTTCTTATTAAGAATTTCATGGGGTTGACATCTGAAAATACAGGTATTTTAGAATAAATACTACTTTAAAACCTTTCAGTGAGTAACCTAAGAGAAATGAGGAAATGAAGTGACTTGATGTTTTATGAGTGTACTAAAAATTAAACAAGCAACATTTTCTTGTTCATTTTTTAATCAGTGCACTCTTATCTTAATAATTGGTGACAAATACCCTTAACAGTAGTTGGTTGTGCTACTCATTATTCCTTGCCCTCTAGCCTCTTCCTAGTCACATCATATGATACGCTCCCCAAAGTTCCTTTTGTTTCTCTTGTAACAGTCTTTATTTTGAAGTCTATTTTGTCTGATGTGAATATTGCTACTCCAGCTTTCTTTTGACTTTCATTTGCCTGGAACACCTGTTTCCATCCTCTCAGTCTCAGTCTGCACGCTTCCTAGATCTGAAGTGGATCACTTGTAGGTAGCATCTGTTCGGATCTTGTGTTTGTATTCATTCACCCGGTCTGTGTCTTTTGGTTGGAGCATTTACTCTATTTATGTTAAAGGTAATTATCAATATGTAGGGCTTCTCTGGTCGCTCAGTGATAAAATAATCCACCTGCAATGCAGGAGATGCTTGTCTGTGGGTTCAATCCTGGGTCAGGAAGATCCCCTGAAGAAGGAAATGGTGACTCACTCCAGTATTCTTGCCTGGAGAATCCCAGGCTGCAGTCGATGGGGTTGCAAGAGCTGGACACGACTTAGCTACTGAACCACCACCACCACTGTGTTCTTACTACCATTTTGTTAATTGTTTTGGATTTGTTTTTGTAGCTCCTTTTTGTCCCCTTTCTCTTTTGTCCTCTTCTACTGTGATTTTTTTTTTTGACTAACTTTAGTGTTATGTTTGGATTCCTTTTTCTTTTTTGTGTGTGTACCTACTGTAGATTTTTGGTTTGCAGTTACCATGAGATTTTGATATAGCAGTATATAATCAAGATTGTTTTAAGCTGCTGTCTTCTAATTTCAGATGCATTTCCAACATCCTGCATTTGTGCACTCCTTTTCTCACACTTGCTGGTTCTAATATCACATTTGTGTACAGATGATTTCCTACCTTTACTGTATGTTTGCCTTTACAGGTGAGCTTTTCAATTTGTAATTTTTTTTTCTAGTTGTGGCCTTCTCTTCTCCACCTAGAGAAGTTCTTTTAGGATTAGTTGCAAAGTGTGTCTGATGGTGCCAAATTCTCTTGTCCATAAAGCTTTTGATTTCTTTGTTTGATCTGAATGAGAGCCTTGCTGGGTAGAGTATTCTTGAATGTAGTTTCTTCCCTTTCATCATTTTAAATGTATCATGCCTTTCTAGCCTGCAGAGTTTCTGCTGAGAAATCACCTGATAATCTTATGTGAGTTCCCTTGTACATCATTATTTGTTACTATTCCCTTGTTGCTTTTAATATTTTTTCTTTGTCTTTTATTTTTGTCAGTTTGATTTCTGTATGTCAGCAGCATATTCCTCCATAGACGCTGCTATTTCTGGACTTGGGTTACTGCTTCCTTTCCCATGTTAGGAAAGTTTTCAGCTATTATCTCTTTAAATATTTTCTCAGGTCCTTTCTCTTGCTCTGTCTTCTCTTTTTAGGACCCCAATAGTGTGAATGTTGGTGCATTAAATGTTTTCACAGAGATCTCTTAGACAGTTCTCATTTCTTTTCATTCTTTTTTCTTCATTCTGTTCTGCAGCCCTTCTGCCTTCCAGCTCACTTGTCTGTTCTTCTGCCTCAGTTATTCTGCTATTGATTCCTTCTAGTGTATTTTTCATTTCGGTTGTTGTATTGTTCATTTCTGTTCGCTCTTTATTTCTTCTTTGTCTTTATTAAACATTTCTTGTATCTTCTTGATCTGTGCCTCCATTGTTTTTCCAAGGTCTTGGGTCATCTTTCTTATCATTACTGTGAATTCTTTTTCAGGTAGATTGCCTATTTCCACTCACTCCACTTCAGTTGTTCTTCTGGGGTTTTATCTTGTTCCTTCATCTGGAATATATTCCTCTGCTGTCTGGTTTTGTCTAACTTTCTGTGATTGCTGTTTCTGATTTGCAGGCTGCAGGAATGTAGTTCTTGCTGTCTGCCCCCTGGTGGACGAGGCTAAGAGGCTTGTGCAGGCTTCCTGGTGGGAGGGACTGGAACCTGCCCACTGGTGGGTGGAATTGGGTCTTGTCTTTCTGGTGGTGGACAGGGATGTGTCAGGGAGTATAGTTTGTCAGACAGCTGTGTGCTCAGGACAACTTGAAGCAGCCTGTCTGCTGATGGGTGGAGGTGTGTTCCCACTCTGGTGGTTGTTTGGCTTGAGACATCCCAGAATTGGAGCCGACCACTTGTTGGGGGGGGGCCAGGTCCAAGAGGGCTCATGCCAAGGACTGCAGCCACCAGTGTCCTTGTCTTCATGGTGAGCCACTCCCCCTCCCTCCACAAGAGACCGTCAGATATTAGCAGGTGAGTCTGACCCCATCTCTGGTGAGATCACTGCATTCTACCCCGATTCCTGGTGTGCATGAGACCTTATGTACACCCTCCAAGAGTGGAGTTTCAGTTTCCCCCAGTCCTATGGAATTCCTGCAATCAAACCCCACTGACCTTCAAAGGCAAGTTCACCGGGGGTTCCTCCTCCCATTGCCAGACTCCCAATCTGGGGACCCCGACATGGGCTCAGAATTTTCATTCCAGGTGAGAGAACTTTGGTGGTGTGATTATTTTCCAGTTTGTGGGTCACCCACCTGGCGTGTATGGGATTTGACTTTATCAGATTATGGCCCCCCCACCATCTCATTGTGGCTCCTTCTTTGTCTTTGGATGTAGGATATCTTTTTTGATAGGTCCTAGCATATTTTTGTTGATGCTTGTTCAGCAATTAGTTGAGATTTTGGTGTTTCCGTAAGAAGAGGTGAGCTCACATCTTTCTATTCCACCATCTTTCTCCTCTTCCCTACTTTGTTATAGTCCCAAAATTCCTTGTAAAATTTTTAAAAATATATTTCTTGAATTGGTGGGTCAAGAAAGAAATGTAAAGCCGGCCCCATTTGAGAAATTTTTAAATTTCAGATCCAGGAAAAAAAAAATTGCTTGTCTTAAGACACTATGCTTCCTCTTTTTCTTTGTCAAAAAACATGACCTTTTCCTCTTTGCCCCAGTTGCAAGGAACCTTAGGACCAAATCTGAAATTCAAGCATGGCAACAACGTCAGCCTCAGCGGTTAACTGAGTCACTTCTCCTTGACCCCCAAAATGCTAGTTTTCTATGGAACTACATTAGTTTTGCAGTAGTAAATCACCTTAATCCTTCTGTAGAAATATATGGCCTATTAATAAATTCAGTAAGCACTTTTGGTGAAAGAATTTTTATAGAGGAACAATGAGCATTGTTCAATGGTATAGATTTAAAGTCTGGCTTCAAGCAATGCTGCCGTAAGCCCTCCCCTCATTCTGGAGAACTCCCTGCTTTTGTGAGGCATCTGGGAAGAGACTGTGGATGGCTGTTACCAAACCCAGGATTTGTTGAACAGCTTGGGGAAAAAAACTGCAGTTTTTTTTTTTTCCCGCTGCAGTTTTAAGTATCAGAAATACCACTGTATTCCCATGCTTATCTTTCCCATCTCCAAGGCCATTTGGGAAAATGAAGCACACTCACCTGTAAGGACAAGGAGGCCTAGAAGCAGCCACAGCACAGACATATCAGTGACTTGGCACCACAGATCCTGAAATGATTTTTAAATAGAAATTAGCTTGAAGATGTGAAAATATCAGTTGTCATCATAACATTATGTACTGTTTCTATGGAAAGGCGTGAAAAGAATAAAGTGTCTCTTCAGACCATGTCCCTATGTCTGAATAAGAAAATTAATTATTGGAATCAGAATGAAATAAGTTGAACTGGGACATGTGCTCCATCTGTCCTTCTAATTAAAAGTGATGAGACTCCTGCTCAGCCCACAGAGACTCAATATACTGTCAAGCTACAGAATACTGATTCTTTCAAGAAACCAAGATACTCTGATTCTCAACATGGAGAAGCATGGTGACCTGACTACAGATCTTGAAAAGGAAATTTCTGATGTTTGTGCCTTATCCTAGTAGCCTCCTCATTATCAAAATATAATGACCAAAAGGAGAATTTTATATTAGTATTTCACTTACTTGGGGTCTTTTTCCTTTAGGTTAGAGGAAAGGTTACACTTTCCTCAGTGCCTTGCCGTAGTGTTTGCTATAAGAAGGATCTGAGTGTTCATTGCAGCACTGTTTAGAATAACTAGGACATGAAAGCAACCTAGATGTCCATCGACAGATGGATGGATAAAGGTGTGGTACATACACACAACACAATCTTACTGAGCTATAAAAAGGGATGCATTTGAGTCAGTTCTGATGAGGTGGATGAACCTAGAGCCTATTACACAGAGTGAAGTCAGAAAGAGAAAAACAATATTTTATGTTAATGCACATATATGGAGTCTAGAAAGACAGTACTTTCAGGGCAGCAAAGGAGACACACACGTAAAGAACAGACTTTTGGAAACAGTGGGAGAAGGTGAGGGTGGAATGATTTGAGAGAATAGCATTGAAACATATGCATTACCATATGTAAAATAGACAGCCAGTGGGAATTTGCTGTATGATGCAGGGAACCCAAAGCCAGTGCAGCCAGTGCTCTGTAACAACATAGAGGGGTGGGATGGACAGGAAGGTGGGAGGGATGTTCAAGAGGGAAGAGCATATGTATACCTATGGCTGATTCATGTTGATGTATGGCAAAAACCATAATAATATTGTAAAGTAATTAACCTCTAATTAAAAAAGAAAAATAAAGAAGGAGCTGGAAGACATTCCCACTCCTCTAAGCCCCTAGCCTGGTCATCTCAGACCCCTTTGGTCACCTTGAGTCATGTTCCCTGTTCTCCATCTGCCTAGGCAAGAACAGACCTGGGCCAGAGCCTAGGGATACCAATAAACAGGCTATTTCTGCCAGCAAAGTTAAACCCCTATGAAGTCAGGTCATGGTCGGGGTCCAGGAGTGAACTCATAGTGGGCTCGGCAGACAAGAGATCAGACAACTGGTCACTGTCAAGCACTTGCTCTCAAGTTCATTCTCATCCCAACCATTTCTCTAATCATCTTCCTCATGTATAAAGAGCCCTGGTTCCCCTAGTAGTTACTGAATGAATACACAAATGCCACCCAGGACAACTTGCTGTTGACCCCAGGGAATGCCTGAAGAGGCAGCCACCTGCCCCAAAGCCTCCACCTCCAACCCTTCCCACTGCAGCTCCTCCAGCATCTCCTTTGGTCAGCTGAGCTTGGCTACCATCATTTTGAATTATTACTATCATTACAAGCGTGAGTATAAATATGTACTCAACAATTTTGTAATGCTCTTTTAATCTTTTTTGTTTGAAAGTTAGTCTTTTGGGTGATTCTTTCTAAACACCCAGGAAGAGAATATGTCCCGAGATGAAGAAGAGGTATTAAGAGTTATCTGAACAAACAAAAAGCCATGCTTTTCATTTTTCTTCCCTACAGTATCAAGATGGTCTATTTGATTTCCCTTAGATGAGCAGAAAATGTTGTGCTCAGTCCAAAACACCAGAAAGATACAGGAACTTGGAATCTTAGCTGTGTCTGCAGGAACTCTCCGATTCAGTCACCTATCAGGAATCAGCCACTGAGTCCCCAGCACTGAATGAAAGAGGACACTCTGGCCCAGGAAAAAGAATAAAGAGCTGTGTAGGTGCAGGAAAAGCTCATAGTTTCATGGAAGTGTATCTTTACAGAGGCTTCTCACTGGCTTTCTGGAAAGGACCCATCAGAAAAAAGCACTGCTTGCATCCAATTGCTAAAGCCAGAGTATTTCACTCTTTTTACTGCTTTTCCAAGGAGCAAAAATACTTCTTCTTGGAAACCAAAGTAGAAGAACTTAGCTTTTATTGCAATATGAAAACTTGTCTCATTTCCCAACCATGGAACTAAATGTGTTGAGTACGCTCTTGAATGCAAAGAGACTATGTAAACACACATGCCAATGACTTAGGAACACAGAGTCACTTTCTTCTCTTTTTATTCCAATTATATCAGGAAGGAGCAAGAAGTGACAATAAGATGTCAACACAGCATAATGAAGCAACCCAAACTCTGTGACCCAACTTTCCAGGTGCCAAAAAGTAGTCTATGTTCAGAAGAGAGTGTTGAGGCGTCACTGGAGTGTATGTGAGGACTGTCCACAGGCCACCCAGGACTGATCTGGTCACACCCCGTGGCTTCCACCACTTGGAACTACTATCAAAGTGTCAGGTCATTTGTGATGCCAAGCATGGCAACCCTCTTCTCCCTTCCTGAAAGCAGAACAGTGACAGACAGCATGAGGGTGTCAAACTGGGGAACGCCCTGAAAACTGACAACCTCAACACCCCCAGGGGTCCGCCAGGGTCCAGCCCCCACAGGATCCAGGGGAACCTGAAGGAAAAACGGTGTCAACGATTGATTTAGAGAGAGATAATGATAGAAGGTTGTAGATAAGAAAATAGAGGAGAGAAAGAGGCTGATATTCCTTCGTTTACATAGAAAGTCAATAAAACTCCCAGACAAGAAGTTCCCCTGTTCACGGAGGCCACTGGTGCCCTCCCGGTCTCCTGAGGGAGTGAAGACACAGAACGTCTTCCTGTTCAGGTCTTAGAAACCCGGGCAGATAAGTGAACGCAGGGAGCCTCTATGCTCCAAGGGATCAGCCTGAAAAAGAGAGTAAAAAAAGAGAAAACAAGAAAAACATGGGGTGACCAAGCTTCTTCGAGCGAAGCCCATTTTTTTTTATTTTCAAAGGGTCTTTTATACCTTTACTTGTACATAGAGGGAAATGAAAGATGCAAAGTCATACAGAGTCATCCCAAACATTACATCTGTTTTGTCTTTATCGAAACCAGGATTTTTTCTGCAAACCTTTCCCATAGACAATGTTGTGTACATTATCTTCTGGCCTTGGAGGCCTGTGGACATTTTATGACCCTCTTTTGATAAAGGCTGCTCAACCAGAAAACTTATTTTCCCTTGAAATGTTTTTTCTTTATATTTCTAATCTATGTCAGCCTCAGAAAGTATTAAACAAGTTACATTTCTCACAGAGCAAAGGTGCAATGAGTTACAAGAAAGAACCGATTAGCTCAAAAGTCCGATGTGGTTAAATTCAAGGCTACACTTGTTTTTCTTACATTCCAACTATGTTAACTAATGTACTCCCAGGTGCACAGTGGATAAGAGATATGGGAACTTAGCAACAAGCATTGGCCCAATAATGAAATCCTACACCAGCGCTACTCTAATAACTTTTAACTCTTTGAAGGGCTCTATGTTTTAGGCTTCCCGTGTCTCTCACAGTTGGGAGGCTGTGAACAATCACATGCGTAGCTGCAAGAGTCTGGATAGACCTGCCAAGCAAGCCAGAATGCTAACAGAGGGGGTATGATTTGAAATACTCCTCTCATGTCCAGGAGACTTATTAGCTAGAGGCCTAAGTTGATTTTCTCCAGAGAAATGTGGTCCGGGATAGCCCCCTGTTAATGTCAGAGGAGTTGGTGAAAGTCATGAAATAGTAAAACAGACAGATTCTGGTTTTGAGGTAGATGCTCAAGAAAGCCTAGGGAGCCCCTTGAGTCCTGAAGCCTTGCTTAACAGTTCTCTTCCACATGACCTTGTCATGGGGGGGATCTCCCGTGGTGGCTCCCGGCAGGGGTCAGTTTAGGTCCTGGTGGCCTCCCCTCACCCTCCCTCCACTGAGCACTTTGTAATTCTTAAAGCAGGTTTAGATCTGTAAGGCATAGTAGACCATTTCCTCCTCAGTTAAACAATGTTTCTTGAAAAAGTGGAAATAAAGGTCTTTGCACTTCTCTCACCAGAGAGCTCCCATCTGTTTTCCGCAAATGTTCTCCCAGATTTTCCCCATAAATCTTAAACCACAGGCATCCCAGGTCTTTGGGGCCTTCCAACCTGCCTGGAAAAGGTGCCATGTTAACATTCTAAGGTCCTGGGAGATGGAGGTGGCCCTGCCCCATCGTGCCCCACCCCGTTTGGTCCTGAAGGGACTGAGAACTTCTCTGTACACCCTCACCCTGGCTTTAATGCTGACTCGGGTCTCTTGCTTGCCCCTGTGGACTAACAGGCCTTTCTACTGAGAGCAGCATCATGTCTTGCCATCTCCTCTCTTTCTCTCCCTCCTCGCACACTCCCTCACATTTCCCACAGGCTGCTATGCACCAACAGGCCTTAAAACTAAGATAGCAGCAATGACAGTCACACAGAGAATGTTTCTGCCATTAAAACCATGTTTTCTCGAGTCAAACATAAGCTGCCTCCTAAGCTCATTTTTTGCAGAGTTGCATTTTGGCATGCTCTGTGAAAATATGTATTTAGTGAATTTGGACTGGTAAGCAAGGAACCAACCTGGAAGGCTCAAGCTCTTCTTTTCACTCTCTGCAGGCAAATCCTTTCCTGGTCGATAGGAATCTAGGAGGGACTTCTTTCTCTCCCTTTGGCCCTTGTGCCTGCTTTCCTCATTTTTCCTATCTGGGATTTCCAGCGTTGAGAACTTCATGAAGTTTTTCTCCCAGTGCTGAGGATTGTTCCAGGAATATCCCCCCCCTTTTTTTTTTTCGCTACACCATGCAGCATGCAGGATCTTAGTTCCCCAACCAGGGGTCGAATCCACTTCCCCTGCAGTGGAAGCATGAAGTCTTAACCACTGGACCACCAGGGAAGTCTTAAGGAATATCCTATTCTGAACAATAATCAAGTCCAACAGACTGTGGTCTCTCTTCCACCCAAGACTCTTGAAGCCTGTCCAGTCTTTGACTCTTGGACATTGCCAAGTTTATGCTGTTAGACTTGTTGGCCTTCAATCTTTCACAGCCTCCAGAGAAGACAGGAGTTTGTTATAGCAGCCTCACTTAAGGTGGGTGGGGTTATATCTGGAAAAATACAAACATCTCTGTCTTTTGGCTTTGAACAAAAGAAGACATCCCATTTGGCCCATCACAGTTCCTGTTAAATGCACACGTATTTCTGTTCTCCATTTTTTTCTCTTGCCCATGGTCCCTTCTCTAGTGGCTCAGCAGTAAGGAATCCGCCTGCCAATACAGGAGATGCAGGTTTGATCTCTGGAATGTAGGAATTTTCCTCCTGGAGTAGGAAACGGCACCCCACTCCAGTATTCTTGCCTGGGAGATCCCATGGACAGAAAATCCTGGTGGACTACAGTCATGGGGTTGCAAAAGAGTTGGGCAAAACTTAGTGACTAAAAAACAAATCCAAAAGTAACTATTAATACATTTTTTAATTAAAAGAAGTCTAAACATGTGTAGGTATTACTATAAATATCATTCTATCATCTATATAATCTTTTACAACTGGAGTTTTCCTTGCAAGTTTCTTGAGTTTTCTCTGACTCCAGTTTTTCTTATTTACTTAGCAGCAGACTCATAATCTTTATCAGTTTATCAGTTTTTCATACAAAATAGGCCTGAGCAGGGTTCCACCGCTCACCTGTCTTCACTGAGCTCTTGCTCCTAGAGCCCATCAGCCCATCTCCCCTTATATAGAGTCCCTGGCCTGCTTCCTCTTTCAAAAAGTGTTGACTTCATCCTCTTGGGAAGAGAGTTATGGCTAAGTCTTACAAATTATAGTAATCATCAAAATAATTATAAAGACTTTGAACTTATACAGGGCCTTTTATTCAGGAATGTTCTGACATTTTGTAAACATTAGTCAATTAGATCCTGACCACACCTAAGAGGGCAGATCCTACTTCTATTCACTTTGACACTTTCAGGTCCTACATGGGTGGGTGCTCAGTATGTCTGACTCTTTTGTGACCCTATGGACTTTAGCCCACCAGACTCCTCTGTCCACGGAATTCTGCAGGCAAGAATACTGGAGTGGGCTGCCTTTCTTTCTCCAGGGGATCTTCCTAACCCAGGGATCAAACCCATGCCTCCCATGTCTCCTGCATTACAGGAGGATGCTTTACTGCTGAGCTATCGGGAAAGCCCCTTCAGATTCTACACTTGTTTTTATTTTCACCAATTTCTAGGAATGGGGTCAGGTAAGAGAAGGAAGTTAGGAAGGAAAGAAGGAAGAAGGAAGAAAGGGAGGGAGGAATTGAACTGAATTTGGAGTATTAGAAGCTCTTATTTTTGGTTTGTATTTTAGGCAACAAGAGCCACGCCTTAGGCTGAATGATGCTCTTTTGTACCCATCCGATACCTACAGTTTGTTCCTAAATGTCTACCCCAATAAATACTACAAGACGGTTTATATGAAGTTTCAAGGAAAGACTCTTTGCCCCAGATTGCCCAAAGGATGAATTTTGTAATTAAAAGAGGGCGCCTCCTGCATCACCATGCCCTATGTCCCATTTCTACTGAATGGCTTGATTGCCACCAAACAGCCCCACTGTTTGCTCTGTGCCTATGGACAGGCTCCTCCCTCTGGTGGAAACACCCTTGGGGACTGGATCGGCGTCTCCTTAGTCTACAACCCCAGCACCTAACATCCTGCCCAGCACCTATGAGATGCTCGACCCATGGAATAAGGGCTTGCTCATTGGCTGACCTGCTGATAATCTATCTCCTCTGCATCCCCTGCCTTTTCCCAGCCCCCTGCTCTGCCGCAGCTGGAATGTTGGCTCCATGAGAGCAGTGAACTTGGCAGCTTCATTCACGGCTGCATCCTCAGATTCCAGATCAGAGTCTGGCACATTGTGTGTATTCAGTAAATACTTGCTGAATCAGTCAACGCAGAAAGAGTTCCTTCAATCTCACCCAGTCTCCAACCCCACATCCTATCTTGGGTTCCATTTTGCCTGGAGGATATTTCAGCCTGAAAACAACTTGAGAGCAAAGCCTGGGTCTTTTTCCCTGTATTGTCTAAATGGCACCTGAGAGGTATTTGGCAGATGTTGCTGGAATGAATAAAAGAACCAATGGATATTTATGACTTGGGGAAGTCACTGATTCTGTATCTATGACCCAGACTTTGGAGACTGGGATTTCCTGGTTCTCTCCCCAGGGCAGAGATGGTGGGGCTACAAGAAGACAGGGTTTTCTGAGCAAGCATCCAGACCCAGAGACCAAGAGTTCCTGATTTTCACATTTGTGGAGAGGGTGTGAGAATGCTGATCTCCTCTCTGTTGTTGGCAGAGTTGGGATGAAAAGCAGGTAAATAGGGACTTCCTTAGTGATCCAGGGGTTAATACTTTACTTTCCAATGCAAGAAGTGCGATTTCAATCCTGATCTGGGAGCTGAGATCCCACATGCCTCATGGCCAAAAAAACCAAAATGTAAGACAGAAGCAATATTGTAATAAATTCAATAAAGACTTTAAAAATGGTCCACATCAAGAAAAAACTTTTTTTTTAAAAAAAGGAGATAAACAACATACCCTATTATAAACCATATCCCTACCAAACCATGGAATCCTCTCTCTTTATTTTGTCTACAAAGGTCTAGCACACACCCATGACAACTCAAATTCATTAGAATGTGTGGAAATTTGGAAAAGCCCTGGGCTCATCTGTGAAGGCATCATGTCCCCAAGGCCCATCTAACCCAGTACTGAAGGCACATATCAGCGTCTTGGAAGGCTCTCCCCTGGTTGGCAGCCTGCGTGTTGCCTGGCAACAGCTCCACATAAATGATGCCCACTAATGCCCTCAGGCTTTGTTCAGTCTTCAGCAAGTCTCTATGGACAACCTTCCTTTCAAAGGCCTGGCGGACACCCCATGGGGAAGCTGGGAGAAGTATTGAAAAAATAGCTTGTTGAACTTGCTTTTAAGTGAGAATAAAGAGAAACAGCTCAAGATATTCCCTGCCACACTTCTGTAATTCTGACACCAATTTCAATGTGTGTGTTTTGTCCTATTCAAGTAGTTCTGTGACACCAGCTGAGTCTTACAATTTAACTCAATTCTGATACTATCTACCTGGAAATCAGATCCCACAGATTAAGCTCTCAGTCCTATAAGACTGCCCTCTGCTCCCACCTCCAACTTCAGAAGCCAGTTGTAAGTTCAGGTTGCACCTGGGCTTCTGCCATATTGCTGTAGATCAGAGGCGCCAATGAGCTCTCCATGGATTCCATTAATTTGCTAGAAGGGTATAGAACTCAAGAACTTTTTACTTACAAGATCATCAGTTTGTTATAAAAGGTGCATCTCAGGAACAGCCCAATGGGTAAGATGCCCTAGGGCAAGGGGTGGGGAAGGGATGGAGAGCGCCCCTTGTGCTGCGAACACTCTGAACTCCACATGCTCACCAGCCCAGAAGCTCTATGACTCCTCTCCTTCTGGGTTTTATGGAGGCTTCATTGTAGAGGCAGGATTGATTAAATCACTGGTTACTGGTGACTGAATTCAATCTTCAACCCCTCTCCCCTCAGTAGGATTGGAAGTTCCAGTCCCCTGATCACTTGATGGATTCCCTGGCAACCAGCCCCCATCCTTGGGGTCTTTCATTAAAATAACAAAAGACAACTTTATGGTTCTCATCACTGAGGAAATTCTAAAGGCTTTAGGCTTTAGGGGCTCTGTGTCCAGAAGGGGACAAATGGAGGGGCGGAGCTTGGAACCCAGGTTTAGGCTAAGAGCCTAACCTGTTTTGCCTTAGATGCTGCTCCAGGCGGCATTCAATTCTTCTTCTTTTTAAATATTTATGCTTATTTATTTGGCTGCACTGTGTCTTCGATCTTCAATCCTCGCTGCAGCTTGCAAACTTAGATTTGGCATGCAGGATCTAGTTCCCTGACCCGAGTCTTAGCCACTGGACCACAAGGGAAGTCCCTTGGCAGCCCTTCTTTCCCTCCCCTGAGGCTGGTCCCAGACACATGCTTGGGGTGCAGTCTCACAGAATGTACCCCGTGGATCCTGGGTGTGATGTACTCATTCCGTGGGTAAGCTGAAGACGGCTTTCCTGTTTCCATATGCTGAAAGGATCTTTTTTGCTTTCCTAAGAACAAGGAAGAAACTGATCTGGTCTGATGTGCATCTGTAGAATCTTTTCATTCATTTGAAGAGATCCTTCGGTCGTATAAACCTTATTATCGCTCTTTCAGGCATCATGCATGCCCAGTCGCTTCAGTCGTGTCCGACTCTTTGAGACCCCATGGACTGTAGCCTGTGAGGCTTCTCTGTCCATAAGATCCTCCAGGCGAGAATACCAAAGGGGGTTGTCATGCCCTCCTCCAGGGGATCTTCCTGACCCAGGGACTGAACCTACATCTCCTGCGTCTCCTGAATTGCAGGCGGATTCTTTACCACTGAGCCACTGGGGAAGCCTGTTCTTTAATCAAAGATTAGTCAAGACCCCAGGAACAATAAAATCTATGCAACCTTTTCTTCATACATTGAACACAGAATTTATGGATGATTTTTTTCCTGTTTCTTTTCACAGTGTAGGATGCCATCCTCAGAAAGAAAGGTCTACGCTCTCATTTTAAAAGTCCATATCTTCCAGTTTTCAATGAAGTCAATGTGAAGGAAAGCTATGATTGAAATTTCAGTCTAAGAAAAATTTGACTACCAAAAACTGTCGGATGGGAAAAGGTATCATGTCTAAATATGCTGCTGGTTGCTGCAAGGAAAATTTGAAACCTAACTGCTTTTCTTGTCAGTGATTGCTGGCAGAAGAGAGATATTTTGATCAATCTTGCTCACAAGAAGCCTCCTGCCAGCTCTGGGGTTCAGAGAATTGTCTTGTTCTTAGTAGTCAAGCCCCAGTTCATTGAGAGGTTCTTCCATGCTTGTTTTTCTCTGGGGGAAAATCTTCTATTTTGCAAGACTACTTTTAAAATCTTTGGCTTGACACATCCCTAAATTATGAAGTCCTCTTGTGTGTTAACAGCAATGATTTCATACCAGTTTACATGGGAGGTGGGAGGGGGGTTCAGGATTGGAACGCATGTACACCCGTGGCGGATTCATGTCAATGTATGGCAAAACCAATACAGTATTGTAAAGTAAAATAAAGTAAAAATAAAAATTAAAAAAAAGTTTGCAAACATGTGAGTGTCTATATAAATTCAGACATGTAAACACATCTTTTATTGGCTTTCCTCTTATACGTAATAAAATATCCAAGAAAAATACTTCTCAATTGTCAAAAACTTCCATTACATGGACCAGAAAAATTATTTTGCCTGAAAGCATTAGGGAGATTGCCTATGAATGAAGGCTGGATCTTTAATTTGTTCTGATTACTTCTAGTTTATATAAAGAAAAAGAATAATTTGGCATTTGAATTATGAATCTGACATAGGCATTTTTGTGTATTTATATTTATAGCCATATGATGCTTTTTCTCCAATAAGGATGAAATAAAATATTGACCTTGTGTTAACAAAAAAAAAAATACAAAAACAAGGCAAATAAAAAATGCCTAGTCTGATTATGCTGTTGCTGCTAAGTCGCTTCAGTCGTGTCCGACTCTGTGAGACCCCATAGACGGCAGCCCACCAGGCTCCCCGATCCTTGGGATTCTCCAGGCAAGAACACTGGAGTGGGTTGCCATTTCCTTCTCCAATGCATGAGAGTGAAAAGTGAAAGTGAAGTCACTCAGTTGTGTCCTACTCCTCGCGACCCCGTGGACTGCAGCCTACCAGGCTCCTCTGTCCATAGGATTTTCCAGGCAAGAGTACTGGAGTGGGGTGCCATTGCCTTCTCCAGGGGATCTTCCCGACCCAGGGATCAAACCCAGGCTGACTATAGAGAAAAGCAATTCCAGGAAGCAAGTAACCATAATATCCCTTTCAAAGTATTTCTGTCCATCCATTAAATGAGTATTTACTTAGTACCTGCAAAGTGCCAACCACTGGATTTATGCCAGGAATAAAATATTTAATAAGACACAGCCTCTGCCCTCAAGAAGTTCACTGCCATTTATTTACTGATGATTTTCTGACCTCTGTTGGGCTAAGGGGCTAAACTGCTGGCTCCTTCTGGAGCCAACATCCAGCCTTTCATGTACAGGTCATAAAACTCCATAGAATTTATTAGCCAGCCTATAACACACTGATGAAGTAACTCTGAATTCTTTGTCCACAGGCATGGAAGTGTGAGACCAATAAAACTGTCATATTCAGTAACCAATAAAGTTCCTGCGATTTAGTCACTAAGCAGACATCATCATTATCCTTATTTTATGATTGAGGAGACTAATATAATACTCAATAATGAAACAGTTTATTCAGATGACCACATCAGCATGGGGACAGAGGTTGGGTAAGGTGGACTTGTTTGCCTTCAACGTTACATCCTATAACTCCTCAGAGAGGACAGAGATCCTTTCTTAAATTTAATGGCATCTCTGAGGACTACCGTGATTTGGGAACCTGCACCAGTCAAGGCCACAGAAAGTTGCTTATTATGTGGAGAACGCTGGCCCACTGTGATTGTATAGCGGTGACATCCTCCAGTGGTGGCTGTAATCCAGGGGTATGATGCATCCCTAGCAAGGCCGGGGAGGTTGTCTTTGATCAGGGAATGCCATTGATCAGGTCTGGGAATGGAGCTCTGTGTCCCATACCTCGGGGATTTGCATTCAGGAATGGAGGACATTAGATGCTCTGAGCATGGAGCTCCCAGGGGTTACTATCCAAAATCAGATCCTGAGGGGAAGCCTGGATCATGGAGTCACCAATGTCAAGTTCAGGGTGACCCTGGAAAATCTGAGATGGAGATTTATCTAGGTAGTAGGATATGTTCCCTTAAGAATATAGAGACCAGTCTCGGGAACTCCTCATTTACAGCCAGTAATTCCAAACCATCTATGGCCTCTGTAATAGTGGCCAGTTGAGTAACCAGAGGGAATAAGAAAGTTCTTATGGTTTGTAGATATTCCCTTGAGAATAACTGCCTCATATCTGCATCAAAAGGAATGTGCCAGAAGCTGGCTAGGGCTTCCCATCCACTGGTTCTGAATTAACTTTAACTTGGGCTGAGACTTATCAGTTGGCTATTCTGTCTTGTGATTCCTTCAAATAATAATTAATTCTGGGATCCACTAGACTTGTGGACCTGAATGTGTAATTGTGTTGTTTAATTCTAAGATTTCTATTTGCTTTTTGTACCTTTAAAAGTTATTTTCTTTTGCTGAGACTGTCTACTTATCTGCTAAGACTTTTTTGTTTGTTTGTTTCAAGCAAGCATGTTTGTTGAAGGATGTAGAAATCTTTGTCAGATACATCTAGCGTCTCTGTCCTTTGGGTATGGGCATCTACTGACTCTCATTCATTTGGAGATCTCACTAGTTCTTGGTATGATGAGTGATTTTTAGTTGAATCTGGACATTTGAAGTATTACGTTATGAGACTCTGGATCTTATTTAAACCTGTTTTAACTAGGGGGCTTCCCAAGTAGGCAGTGGTAAAGAATCTGCCTGTCAATGCAGGAGACACAAGTTTGATCCCTGGGTCAGGAAGATCCCCTGGAGTAGGAAATGGCAACCCACTCCAGTATTCTTGCCTGGAAATATTCCATGGACAGAGGAGCCTGGTGAGCAAAATCCATGGTGTCACAAGGAGTCAGACACAACTGAGCTACTGAGCACACATATTAACAGCTCCCTCGGACACTGGCTCAACAGGGAAAGGGAAAGGGGCCATGTCTTTACTGCCAGGTGGGGTTGGAAGTTCAGGGTCCCCACTCAGTCTCCACTGACACCCTGTGAGGAGCAGATCCTTATTACTGTTGTGCAGGGGTTCGGGGGGCGGGGGGGTGGGTTCCCAAGCAGGCCTCTGCTGACATCTCCCCAGCTGGGAAGAGGCCCTGCTGCGACTCTCACACTGGGTGGGGTGACCTCATTACCTCTGCATGGTAAAGTCTTGATTTTTCATTAGACCCACAGGATCAACTCCACTGGAGAGAAGGTGCTCATTACTGTCAGCTGATGGCGGAAGTCTCCAGTGACACCACGGGGAGAGCAGGACATTCATGAGCCCTGTTGGGGTTAAAGTCCCAGCTTCCTTCCTGACACCACAACTTGGGGAGCAATTGAGCCCCTTGTTACAGCCTGGCCAGTGGGGAGGATCTAAGCTCCCTGTTCAGCCTCTGCTGCTAGGGGTGGGGCTAGAGTTTGATCTCTGTTTTTGCCTGGAGCAGAGCAGTAATTGTCAGAAGTTGTCTATTCTGCCAGGTTGCTCCTTTCTTGGTCCTCTGGTTAGACACATCAGATTTTGTCGAGGTCTTTTGTGGGAGGGAAGGGAGTTTTTCTGGGATCATGGGTGTTTCCAGGTTGCTGGTTTCTTCCACAACTCTGGCATATATAGAGCAAAACCAAACAAAAAACAAAGCAAAAGAAAACAAACAAAACCCAGGGAACTCACTGCCATGTCATTCTTCAGGTCATGAGCCAGTCTGCCTTCTTGACCTTTCAGTTTTTTAATGGGTTTTTTTGTGTTTTTTGGTTGGTTGGTTTTGGTTTTGTGATTTTATTTTACTGAAGTATGGTGGCGCTAGTGGTAAAGAATCCACCTGCCAATGCAGGAGACATAAGAAATGTGGGTTCCATCCCTGGATCGGGAAGATTCCCTGGAGGAAGGCATGGCAACCTACTCCAGTATTCTTGCCTAGACAGGGGAGCCTGGTGGGCTATGGTTCAAGCGGTCAAAAAGAGTTGGACATGACTTAGCAGCTAAACAGCAGTAGTGTCACTTATACGGAGCAGTGGAAAGTCTTCCAGCAGGTAGGGTAACTTGTGCTGAGCAGGCAAGCTCTGATTGGTTGACCTGACCCTTCCTTTAATGGGAGAGCTGGAGGTAGAAAACAGAGTGAACAACGCCATGTTAGGCTTAATCTGGTTCTTTTAACAGTGGTTAAGTAAAAATAGGTTGTCAGCAAGGTTAAATGGTATATAAAGATGGCATCACGGACTCGATGGACGTGAGTCTGAGTGAACTCCGGGAGATAGTGATGGACAGGGAGGCCTGGCGTGCTGCGATTCATGGGGTCGCAAAGAGTCGGACACAACTGAGTGACTGAACTGAACTGAACTGAAATAATATTAAGCATCTAGGACAGTACTAGATACATAGGTATGTTCTATTTCTTTACAGCAGTGGTTTTCAGTGGCTAATCATTACAGCCACATGGAGAGCTTTAAAAAACATCGAGATGCCTGTGCCATGTTCCAGGCCAATTACCTTGGAATCTCTTGGGGTTGGGCCCAGGCATGGGTACTGTTTGAAGCTCAAAGAAGACCATGTTTTAATCCCCAGAAACTGTGACTTGTTTTCTGGATGTATGTTACCAAAAGGAAATCAAGGCAGCGGGTGGAATTAAGGTTGCTAACTAAGCAACTGACCTTAAAATAGGTAGACTATTTTGGATTATCCACTTGGGTCCAGTGTATGGAAGTGGGAGGTGGAGGAGTCAGTGTCAGAGATGCTATCAGGCGTCAATCCTTATGAAGATGGAGTAAAGGGCTCCTAGCCAAGGAATGCGGAGAAGGCAGTGGCACCCCACTCCAGTACTCTTGCCTGGAAAATCCCATGGATGGAGGAGCCTGGTGGGCTGCAGTCCACGGGGTCGCTAAGAGTCGGACACGACTGCGCGACTTCACTTTCACGTTTCACTTTCATGCATTGGAGAAGGAAATGGCAACCCACTCCAGTGTTCTTGCCTGGAGAATCCCAGGGACGGGGGGGGCCTGGTGGGCTGCTGTCCATAGGGTTGCACAGAATCAGACACGACTGAAGCAACTTAGCAGCAGCAGCAGCAGCCAAGCAATGATGCAGGCTTTAGGTGGAAAAGACAAGAAAATGGATTCTCTATACTCTTGCCTGGAAAATCCCATGGACGGAGGAGCCTGGTAGGCTGCAGTCCATGGGGTCGCTAAGTTGGACATGACTGAGCAACTTCACTTTCACTTTTCACTTTCATGCATTGAAGAAGGAAATGGCAACCCACTCCAGTGTTATTGCCTGGAGAATCCCAGGGATGGGGGAGCCTGGTGGGCTGCCGTCTATGGAGTTGCACAGAGTCGGACACGACTGAAGCATTTAGCAGCAGCAGCAGCAGCATGGAGCATCCAGAAAGAAGCCAACCTTGCTGACCCTTAGGCTCGAGCCCAGTGAGTGCCTCAGACTTCTGACCTCCAGAACTGTCTGCGGTTTTTGGCCACTGTGTTGGCGGTAGTTTTTACGACAGCAACAAGAAACTGAGATGTTGAACCAAGGTTAAGAACCACTAAAAAAAAAATAAAATAAACCAAAACCCTCTCTGCTGATGAGATTCTGTGGGTCTCAGCCATCATTTGTCAAAATCTTTTCTTGAAATCTTTTGAGGAATGTGGCTTTGCCTGAGAGGACGTGAGTTGCTGTGGCTGTTTCACTGTTTCCAGTTCTTTTTCGTTTATTTCTAAATTTTAAAAATTGAGATAAAATTTACATATAACATGTAAGTTTAAGGTATATGCGTTGATTTGATACAACTACATAAGGAAATTTGGTTACCCCCATAGTTTTATTTTTTATTATTTATTTTTAAAATATGTAAGTATATATTTATTTATTTGGCTGTGTCAGGTCTTGATTGTGGTAGGCAGGGTCCTCAGCTGGGGCATGACAACTCTTAGTTGCAGCATGTGGGATTGAGTTCTCTGACCAGGGATCGAACCCCAGTCCCCTGAGTTGGAAATTTGGAGTTTTAGCCACTGAACCCCCAGGGAAGTCCCACCACCATGGTTTTAGCTAATGTGTGTATCATGACATATGTTTTGCATTTCTTTTTTGTGATAAGAACAGTTAAGATCTAGTCTCTTACCAATTTAGATGTAATACGGTATTGTTGACTGACTTCCCTGGTGGAGCAGATGGTAAAGTATCTGCCTACAATGCGGGGGACCTGGGTTCGATCCCTGGGTCAGGAAGATCCCCTGGAGAAGGAAATGGCAACCCACTCCAGTACTCTTGCCTGGAAAATCCCATGGACAGAGGAGCATGGTGGGCTACAGTGCATGGGGTCGCAAAGAGTCGGACACGACTGAGCGACTTCACTTTCACTTTCTACTGTTGACTATGATCACTGTACCATTTATTGGATCACCAGAGCTTATTCATCCTCTAGTTGCAGGACTGTGCCCTTTAACAACATCTCCCAAATTCCCCCACCCACCAGCCCTTGGCAATCATCATTCTACTCTTTAAAAAAAAAAAAAAAGAGTTTGGTGTTTTTATTTATCTGGCCGTGGCGCGCGGCATGTGGGATCATAGCTGGCTGACCAGGAAGCAACCCTGAATTGGGAGTCTTAACCACTGGACCCCCAAGGAAGTCCTGAGTGGGCATTTTCAGATTGCACATATGAAAGATATCACAGTTTATCTCACTCAGCATAATGCCTTCAAGATCCATCCATGTTATTGAAATGACAGGATTTCCTTCTTTTTTTGATTTAATTTTCTTAACACCAAAAACATTTAGTATTGGGGTACAGCCAATTAGCAATGTTGTGATAGTTTCAGGTGAACAGTGGAGGGACTCAGCCATAAATATACATGTGTCCATTCTCCCCTAAACCCCCTTCCCATCCAGGCTGGCACATAACATTGAGCAGAGTTCCTTGTGCTATACAATAGGTCTTTGTTGGTTATCCATTTTAAATATAGCAGTGTGTACATGATCTTCCCAAAGTCCTTAACTATCCCTTCCCCCCAGCAATCATGAGTTCATTTTCTAAGTCTGAGTCTCTTTCTGTTTTGTAAGTTCACTTGTATCATTTCGTTTTCGATTCCACATATAAGGGATGTCATGATTCATATAATATTTCTCCTCCTCTGACTTTACCCAGTATGACACTCTTTATGTCCATCCATGTTGCTGCAAATGGGCTTGTTTCATTCTTTTTAATGGCTGAGTAAAATTCCATTGTGTGTGTGTATATATATATAATATTATATATATGTGTGTGTGTGTGTGTACATCACATCTTCTTTATCCATTCCTCTGTCAATAGACATTTAGGTTGCTTCCATGTCTTGGCTATTGCGAATAGTGCTGCAGTGAACACTGGGCTGCATGTGTTCTTTGGGGCCCTGTCTTTCTTTGGATACATGCCCAGGACTACAAGGTCATATGGTAGTTCTAGTTCCAGTTTTTTAAGGAACCTCCACACTGTTCTCCATAGTGGCTGCCCCAATTTACATTCCCATCAACAGTGCAGGAGGGTTCCCTTCTCTCCACACCATCTCCAGCATTTGTTGTTTGTGGATTTTTTTGATGATAGTCATTCTGACTGGTATGAAGTGATATCTCATTGTAGTTTTGACCTGCATTTCTCTAATAACTAGTTATTTGAACATCTTTCCATGTGCTTATTGGTCATCTGTATGTCCTCTTTAGAGAAATGTCTATTCAGGTCTTCTGCCCATTTTGAGTGGATTGTTTGTTTCGATGCTATTAAGTGTCATGAGCTATAAATTTTGGAGACTAATCCCTTATCAATAACATGATTTGCAAATATTTTATCCCAATCTGTGGGTTGTCTTTTTGTTTTGCTTATTGTTTCCTTTGCTGTGCAAAAGCTTTTGAGTTTAAGTAGGTCCCATTTGTTTATTTTTGCTTTTATTTCCATTATTCTGGGAGATGGCTTTAAAAAGATTTTTGCTGTGATTTATGTCAGAGGGTGTTCTGCCTAGGGCTTTCCTTCTTTCTCCTGGCTGAATAATATTTCATTGTGTATATATGTATATATACATACATACATGTATATACACACACATCTTCTTTATCCACTGACAGACAGTTAGGTTGTTTCCATATCCTGGTTATTGTGAATATTGCTGCAATAATCTTGAGAATGCAGATCTGCTTTTGATAACCTGTTTTCATTTCCTTTGGATATACACCTAGAGGTGGGATGTCTGGTTCATATGGTTTTTTTTTTTTTTTTTGACCATGCTGTGCAGCATGCAGAATCCTAATTCCCTGACCAGGGATCAAACCTGCACCTGTTGCATTGGAAACATAGAGTCTTAACCACTGGACTGCCAGTGAAGTCCTCATATGTTCTGTGTAATTTTTTGAGGAAATTCCATACTGTTTTTCACTGTGGCTTCACCAATTTACATTCCTGCCAAGAGTCTAAGAAAATAAAAGTGTCAGTTGCTCAGTCTTGTCCGACTCTCTGCTATCCCATGGACTGTAACCCACCAGGCTCCTTTGTCCATGGGGATTTGCTGGGCAAGATTACTGGAGTGGCTTGCCATGCCCTTCTTCAGAGGATCTTTCTGACCCAGGGATCAAACCCAGGTCTCCTGCATTGCAGGCAGATTCTTTACCATCTGAGCCATCAGGGGTGAACATCTTTTCATGTGCCTGTTGGCCACTCAGATGTCTTCTTAGGACATTTGGGAAAATGTCTATTCAGCTCTTCTGTCCATTTTAAAAATTGGATTGTTTGTTTCATGTTATTGAGTTATACGAATTTATAAAATATATTTTGGACATTAACTTCTTATCTGATACATGGTTTGCAAATATTTTCTCCTATTCCATAGGTTGGTTTTGCATCTTGTTGGTGATTTCTTTTGCTGTGCAGAAGCTTTTTAATTTGATATAGTCCCACTTGTTGATTTTTGGGTTTGTTGTTTGTGCTTTTGGTGTCCTAGCCAAAAAAATCATTGCCAAGGCTAATGTTAAAGAGCTTCTTCCTTGTGTTTTCTTGGAGTTTTACAGTATTGGGTCTTACGTTTATATCTTTAATCTACTTCAAGTTTATTTTGGTGAGTAGCGTAAGATAAGGATCCAATTTCATTTTTTTGTTTTGCATATGGTTATACAGTTTTCCAAACACTATTTATTGATTATCCTTTTCCCATTGAATGTTCTTGGTCCTCTTGTCAAATAGTTGACCATATATGCATGGGGTTTATTTCTGAGGGATTCCCTAACAGCTCAGTTTGTAAAGAATCTGCCTGCAATGCAGGAGGCTCTGGTTCAGTTCCTGGGTCAGGAAGATCTGCTGGAGAAGGGATAGGCTACCCACTCCACTATTCTTGGGCTTCCCTTATGGCTCAGCTGGTAAAGAATCTGCCTGCAATGTGGGAGACCTGGGTTCGATCCCTGGGTTTGGAAAATCCCCTGGAGAAGGGAAAGGCTACCCACTCCAGTATTCTGGCCTGGAGAATTGCATGAATTGTAAAGTCCATGCGGTCGCAAAGAGTCAGACACGACTGAGCAATTTTCACTTTCACTTCATTTCTGAGCTCCCTATTTAATTCCATTGGTCTATGTGTCTAGCACCATGCTGATGTAATTATTAGTGGTTTGTAGTATAGTTGAAATAAGGAAGTGTGATGCTTCCAATTTTCTTCTTTCTTGGGGTGCTTTGGCTATTCAGAGTCTTCCATGATTCCTTACAAATTTTAAGATTTTTTTTTCTATTTTTGTGAAATATGCCATTGGGAATTTTGATAGAATTGCATTAAATCTATAGATGACTTTGGATGGTATGGACCAAACATGAAATTAAATCAATTATAATATATAAAATTTTGAAAGAGATCAGTTATGTTTCTATACACTAACAATGAAATATGTCCCAATTACAATAGTATAAAAAACAATACTTAGGAGTAAATTTAATCAAGGGAGTGAAAGATCAGGAAGATGAAAACCACAAGACTTTGAGAAAAGAAATTTAAGACAATGTAAACAGATGGAATTAATGTGTTCATGTATCACATATCTCCTGTGTTCATGTATCAGAAGAATTAATATTGTTAAAGAGACCTAGTTTCTATCCCTGGGTTGGGAAGATCCCCTGGAGGAGGGCATGACAGCCCAATCCAGTATTCTTGCCTGGAAAATCCCTATGGACAGAGTAGCCTGGTGGGCTACAGTCCATGAGGTCACAAAGAGGTGGACACGACTGAGTGACTAAGCACAGCACATAAGTGATATTATGTAATATTTGTCTATTTCTTCCTGACGTATTTTACTTATTATGACAAGCTCTGGATCCATCCATGTGGCTGCAAATGGCATTTCATTCTTTATGGCTGAGTCATATTCCATTACACATATAAACCATACCACACACACACACATACACTGTGTCTTCTCTCTCCATTCATCTGTTGATGGACACTTAGGTTTCTTCCATGTCCTGGCTATTAGAAATAGTGCTGCTTTGAACATTGAGATGCAAGTAATTTTTCAAATGAAAGTTTTCATCTTTTCTGGATATATGCTCAGGAGTGGGATCTGGATCATGTGGTAACTATTTTTAGTTTTAGTGTTTTAAGGAGATTCCGTACTGTTGTCCATGGTGGTTAGACCATTTTACATTCCTACCAATAGAGTGGGAAAGTTCTTTTTCCTCTAGCATTTACTATTTGTAGACTTCATAATGATGGCTGACTGGTACGAGGTAATACTGTTATTTTGGTTTCCATTTCTATAATAATTAGAGATGTTGATCATCTTTTCATGTGCCTATTGCCCATCTGTATGTCTTCTTTGGAGAAATGGCTGTTTAGGTCTTCTGTCTATTTTTTGATCGAGTTGTTTGGTATTTTGATATTGAGTTGTATGAGACAGCATTTGTCTGAGACAGCATTTGTGTATTTTGGAAATCAAGCCCTTGTTGGTTGCACTGATTGCAAATTGTTACTCCCAGTTCATAGGTTGTCTGTTCGTTTGTTTCCTTTGCTGTGCAAAACCTTCTAAATTTGATTAGGTCCCATTGGTTTATTTTTTCTTTTATTTCTTTTGCCTTGGGAGATTGACTTAAGAAAATATTGCTATGATTTACAAAACATTTCAGAGAATGTTTTACTTGTGTTCTCTTCTAGGAGTTTTATGGCATCATGTCTTCTATTTAAGCCATTTTAAGTTTATTTTTTGTGTATGATGTGAAGGAGTGTTCTAATTTCATTGATTTACATGCAGCTATCCAGCCTTCTTAACACCACTTGCTGAAGAGACTATCTTTTCTCCATTGTATATTCTTGCCTCCTTTATTGAAGATTAATTGACCATAGGTGTTTGAACTTATTTCTGGGTTCTCTATTCTGTTCCATTGATGTATATGTCTATCTTGTGGCAGTACCATGCTGTTTCGATTACTGTAGCTTTGTATTATTGTCTGAAGTCTGGAAAGGTTATACCTCCAGCTTTCATCTCTTTCCTCAAGATTGCTTTGACAGTTTTGGTCTTTTGTAGTTTCATATAAATTTGGGACTATTTGATCTAGTCCTGTGAAATATCATGGGGAATTTGATAGGAATCACATTAAATCTGTAGATTGCTTTGGATAGTATGGCCATTTTAACTATATTAATTCTTCCACTTCAAGAGCATGGGATATCTTTTTATTTCTTTGAATCATCTTTGATTTCCTTTATCAATGGAAACATAATTGATTTCTGTACATTGATTTTTATATTCTACAATGTACTAAATTTATATAGTTTCAGTAGTTTTTTTATTGACTCTTTAGGATTTTCTTTATAAGAGATCATGTGTGCATGCTCAGTCATATCTGACTCTTTGCAACCCCATAGACTGTAGCCCACCAGGCTCCTCTGTCCATGGGATTTACCAGGTAAGAATACTGGCGTGGGTTGCCATTTCTTGCATTTCCTGCATTGCAGGTGGATTCTTTACTGCTTGAGTCATTGGGGAAACCCACAAGAGATCATACTATCTATGCTATGCTACTGTGTTCATTTGCTTCATTTGTGTCCAACTCTTTATGGCCCCATAGACTCCTCTGTCCATGGAGTTTTCCAGGAAAGAATGCTGGATTGGGTTGTCTTTTCCTTCTCTAGGGGCATCTTTCCAACCCAGGGATTGAACTCGCATCTCTTATATCTCCTGCATTGGCAGGCAGATTCTTTACCACTAGTGCCTCCTAGTAAGCCCCATATTATCTATGAAAGTGAAAGTGAAGTCGCTCAGTCGTGTCTGACTCTTTGCAACCCCATTGGACTGTAGTCTACCAGGCTCCTCCATCCATGGGATTTTCCAAGCAAGAGTACTGGAGTGGGTTGCCATTTCCTTCTCCAAGAGATCTTCCCAACCCAGGGATTGAACCCTGATCTCCCGTAATGTAGGCAGACACTTTACTGTCTGAGCCACCAGGGAAGTCCTGGTATATGTATTATCTATAAATAATGACAATTTTACTTCTTCCTTTCTGAATGAATGCCTTTCATTTCTCGCCTAATTGATCTAGCTAGGACTTCTAGTATTATGTTGAATAAGAGTGGAGAATGTGGGCACTTGTCTTGTTCCTAATGTTATAGGAAAAGCTTTCAGTCTTCCATCACTGATAATGATGTTAGCTGTGGGCTTGTCATATATGGCCTTTATGTTGAGATACATTCCTTCCATACATAATTTGTTGAGCTTTTATCATATGATTTTTATCTTTCATTCTATTAAAGTGTTGTATCTCATTTATTGATTTATGTATGTCGAACCAGCCTTGCATCCCAGGTATAAATTCCACTTGGTCACGGTGTATGATCCATTTAATGTGTTATTGAATTAATTTCTTAATACTTTGAGAACTTTCAAATCTATATCCATCAGGGATATTGGTCTGTAGTTCTTTCTTATAGTGTCCTTATCTGGCTTTGGTATCACGGTAATTAATGCTAGCCTCATAAAATGAGTTTGGAAGTGATTCCTCCTTGATTTTTTTGTAAAAGTTTGAGAAGGACTGGCACTAATTATCCTTTATATGTTTGGTAGAATTTGCCAGTAAAGCTTTTTTCTTTTCCCTCTGGTTGGTTTTAAGATTCTCTTTGATATACGACATTTTCATTCTATCTTAGAGAAGTGGTTAGGGGAGAACAAAGAAAAAATAATGAGGATAGATCATTAGACTTTCTTCACTCTGTTCTCTTTGCTCTTCACTAATTGTGTTATTTCAGAGTTCCAATCCTCTGGCTCACTTTCCCTGTCTTCCCTTAGGTCCACTTTGCTGGACATGGTTTATATTGCATTTTTTCATTTTATTCATTGAATTCGTCACCTCCAGAATTTGTCTGGTCCTTTTTTTTTTTTTTTTAATGATTTCTGTCTCTTTGTTAAATTCCTCATTTTTCATGTATTTTCCTGATTTCATTGAATTGTCTATGCTTTCTAGTAGCATACTGGATTTTCCTCAGAACTGCTGTTTCAAACTCTTTATCAGGCTGATCTCAAAATTCCATGTCATTGAGTTCAGTTATTGGAGGATTCCAGTTTTCTTTTGGTGATGATATTTTTCATGTTCCTTGGAGTTTTGCAGCTTTTGCATTGAAGTAGTTGTTGTTCAGTGGCTAAGTCATGTCCGACTCTTTACAGTTCACAGCTTATGGTGAACAGTGAATGGTGCCGCCAGATTCGTGGTCTCCAAAGGAGAAAATTTAACTCTGGAACCAAAGAGCGTCTCAGTCACTCAGAGCATTGTGTAGATTTAAAGTGAAAGTGACAGAAAAAGCTTCTGACATAGACATCAGAAAGGGGCAGGAGAGTACATGCCTCACTAGTTTAAGTGGGACTTTATATACTTCTCAACTGGCTGCTGAGAATAGATTAAAAAATACCTAAAGACTGTGAGAATTTTGCCCAGACCCATTCCTGTAACATACATCCTGGGACGACATCAGCACGAGATTAGCCAGAAGGAACGGGTTAACCCAGAGCTCAAAGCTGTGGAAGTTTTTACCCAGACCTTCTCCCATGACATACATCCGAAGTGCAAAAAAAGGAATGTCCTTGAACAAGAGATACTGCTGCCTACGAGGCCTACTTGTCTAAAGCAAAAGAATGTGAAAAAGAAAGAATGTTTACCTCCTCCTTAAAGGGGCCTTAGGCTTGGACTCCTTATCCACCTGCCTAAGTTAACTTTCTCATGACCCCATGAACTGCAGCATGCCAGGCTCTTCTGTCCTCCACTATCTCCTGGTGTTTACTCAGATTCATGTCCATTGGGTATCTCACTCTCTGCCTTCCCCTTCACCTTTTGCCTTCAGTATTTTCCAGCGTCTTTTCCAATGAGTCAGCTCCTCTCCTCAAATCTTTACCAGTCACCTTCAGGTGGGATATACTGTTCATTGTCCTGTTACATATGGATTTTCTCTGACCCTGTATGGGTACACCTGCTCCACACTTTCTCCCTTTTGTGATGGAATTTTTAAGCTTTTATGCCTTCTCTGGTTCTTACAGAATGGACTTCCCTGGTGGCTCAGACGGTAAAGTGTCTGCCTACAGTGCAGGAGACCCAGGTTCAGTTCCTGGGTCAGGAAGATCTCCTGGAGAAGGAAATGACAACCCACTCCAGTATTCTTGCCTGGAGAATCCCATGGACGGAGAAGCCTGGTAGGCTACAGTCCATGGGGTCACAAAGAGCCGGACATGACTGAGTGACTTCACCTACACCTTCACCTGGTTCTTACAACTCATCAGGTTGACCTCTGGAAACCTTTCTTCGTTTGCCAGAAGGTGGCACTACAGCACAAGATTGAGGTTTCTTGTCCACAGACTGGTCAGATTTTTCTGAAAATACTCTGGCCACTGCAGTCAGTAGCACACACAGAGTGTCCACTGCAGAGTAGGGGTGGGGGTGGGGAGGTGTGGCTTTAGCACTCAGGGCTTTGGGGGTACCTGCAGGTCCAGTGGGGAGATCTTCAGGTGAGCTTCCCAGAGGCTCATGAGCAGACTTCTTGCCAGAATCCTGAGCACAGTCAGTGGGAACAATGTCCCTTTAATGCCCTGTGATACTCTTCAAATTTTTTTATTGGTGAATAGTTGTAAATACAATGCTGTGTTAGTTTTGAGTGTACAGCAAAATGAATCAGTTATACATATACATAGATCCACTCTTTTGAAGATTCTTTTCCCATATAGGTCATTACAGAGCATTGAGTAGAGTTCCCTGTGCTGTATGTGCGTGCGTGCTAAGTCGCTTCAGTTGTGTCCAACTCTTTGTGACGATTTGGACTGTAGCCTGCCAAGTTTCTCTGTCCCTGGGATTCTCCAAGAAAGAATACAGGAGTGGGGTGCCATGCCCTCCTCCAGTGGGTCTTCCTGACCCAGGCATCGAACCTGCATCTCTTATGTCTCCTGCAATGGCAGGTGGGTTCTTCACCATGAGCCCCACAGTAGGTCCTTATTAGTTATCTATTTCTGTCTAATATTCTTATCTCCCTCTTTTCTGATTTTCTCCATCTCTCAAGTCCTGGAGGCCCTGCCTCAGTACTCGAGGTGCTGCTGGAGAGAAATGGGTTTGTCCAGCAGTGTCCTGCATAGCCAGGACACCCAGGTACTCACACACTGCTCTCCTTTCCCCAGGGAGGGAGGTTGTTGCTGGTTAGTTCAGCCCTGCAGGGCACTGCTTTGGGAGGGGCAGCACTGGAAAAATTCTTACCCCCTCCGATGCATCCAAATCCATACTTCTTTTCTTTTTCCCCTCCAGTAGTGTGTTGGCCTCTCTCCTCTGGAAGGTTGGACATCCGTGGGTGTCTGCCCAGGTCAGCACTCTGCAGGTCTTACCTGACCGTGGCTGGGAGGGGTTGGGGCAGGTTCCCCAACTCTGTTGGCTCCACAGCCTGTACCAAGGTCTGTCTATTACCAGATGCAAGGGCAGTGAAACTCCTCCTGGATCCCTTGGCTTTTGGTGGTGGATCCCGCAGCTTCCACTGAGGCACTTTTGTTTGTGGATGGATGGGTGATTAGCTGTTGTCGTTGTTTCTAAGGTTTTTTTTTTAAGGTTTATTTATTTGGCTGCGCTGGGTCTCTGCGGCTGCTCAGGCCACTCTGGCTGCGGTGCCTGGGCTTCTCATTGCACTGGCTCCTCTCGTGGAACACAGGCTCTGGGGCGTTCAGGCGTCAGTGGCTGCAGCATGCGAGCTCAGTAACTGCGGCTCTCAGGCTCTGGAGCACAGGCCCAGCAGGCACAGCACATGGGCTTAGCTGCTCCACGGTATGCGGGATCTTCCCAGACTAGGGATTTGAACCTGTGTCCCCTGCACTGGCAGGTGAATCCTCTACCACTGAGCCACCAAGGAAACCCAGCTGTTGTTTTATGAAGGGACAAAAAGGAGGGACATCTGACACCACGGACTGCTGAGGTCATTTCCCATTTCCAGTTTTCACAATCAGGACTTCTCCCTTACGAGATTCAGCCTGCTTTAGTTTTATTTTTGTCTTTCTGAAGGGCCACACTCTTCTTTTTCCTGGGCAATTTGAAACACACAGTTAGAAAAACAGTTGTGAATAATGGGTTTCTTTACAAGGATGGTCATGACTAGCACAAAATTATTTAAGTCAGATGGCTTAAAAATACATGAAACAAGAATTTATATCATATGTAAGAAAAAGGGCATGCCCCACATTACACTTAATGGAAGAAAGATTAGAAAAGTCTAAGAGAGTCTCATGAAGGGGGAATGTATTAACTTGTTTGCTTGGAGGGATCAGGAAAGAGGACACTGAGGAAGCCGGGCCACTCACAGAAGGGGTGCAAAGTGGAGAGGAAAGATCTTGGCAGTGATCTGAGGGAAGGGAAGTCTTCTAACAGACCTGCACTGTCCAAGAAACCCAGACAGCATGTGTCCTTTCCTACCTCACCAACCCCCTCTCCCCAAACCAATGCAAATCCCTTACTCTGTCAGCTGTTTTCCCAATCACTTGAAACACGACACTTTAAAATTGGAAGTACTTTTCTCCATTGTATATTCTTGCCTCCTTTGTCAAAGATAAGGTGGGTGGATTTATCTCTGGGCTTTCTATTTTGTTTCATTGATGTATATTTCTGTCTTTGTGCCAGTACCATACTGTCTTGATGACTGTAGATTTGTAGTATAGCCTGAAGCCAGACAGGTTGATTCCTCCAGTTCCATTCTTCTTTCTCAAGATTGTCTTGGCTATTTGAGTTTTTTTGTATTTCCATATAAATTGTGAAATTATTTATTCTAGTTCTGTGAAAAATACCATTGGTAGCTTGATAGGGATTGCATTGAATCTATAAAATGCTTTGGGTAGTATATTCATTTTCACTATATTGATTCTTCCAATCCATGAACATGGTATATTTCTCCATCTATTTGTGTCCTCTTTGATTGCCTTTATCAGTGTTTTATAGTTTTCTATATATAGGTCATTTGTTTCTTTAGGTAGATACATTTCTAAGTATTTTATTCTTTTTGTTGCAATGGTGAATGGAATTGTTTCCTTAACTTCTCTTTCTGTTTTCTCATTGTTAGTGTATAGGAACAATTTCTAACACCACACACAAAAATAAACTCAAAGTAGATTAAAGATTTAAATGTAAGACCAGAAACTATAAAACTCCTAGAGGAAAACATAGGCAAAACACTCTCTGACATAAATCACAGCAGGATCCTCTATGACCCACCTAAACTTTAAAGCTTTTGCACAACGAAGGAAACTATAAGCAAGGTGAAAAGACAGCCTTCAGAATGGGAGAAAATAATAGCAAATGAAGCAACTGACAAAGAATTAATCTCAAAAATATACAAGCAACTTCTGCAGCTCAATTCCAGAAAAATAAATGACCCAATCAAAAAATGGGGCAAAGAACTAAACAGACATTTCTCCAAAGAAGACATACAGATGGCTAACAAATACATGAAAAGATGCTCAACATCACTCATTATCAGAGAAATGCAAATCAAAACCACAATGAGGTACCATTTCACACAAGTCAGAATGGCTGCTGTCCAAAAGTCTACAAGCAATAAATGCTGGAGAGGGTGTGGAGAAAAGGGAACCCTCTTACACTGTTGGAGGGAATGCAAACTAGTACAGTCACTATGGAGAACAGTGTAGAGATTCCTTAAAAAACTGGAAATAGAACTGCCTTATGACCCAGCAATCCCATTGCTGGGCATACACACTGAGGAAACCAGAATTGAAAGAGACACGTGTACCCCAATGTTCATCGCAGCACTGTTTATAATAGCCAGGACATGGAAGCAACCTAGATGTCCATCAGCAGATGAATGGATAAGAAAGCTGTGGTACATATACACAATGGAATATCACTCAGCCATTAAAAATAATACATTTGAATCAGTTCTAATGAGGTGGATGAAACTGGAGCCAATTATACAGAGTGAAGTAAGCCAGAAAGAAAAACACCAATACAGTATACTAATGCTTATACATGGAATTTAGAAAGATGGTAACGATGACCTTATATGGGAGACAGCAAAAGAGACACAGATGTATAGAACAGTCTTTTGGACTCTGTGGGAGAAGGTGAGGGTGGGATGATTTGAGAGAATAGCATTGAAACATGTATATTATTATATGTGAAACAGATCACCAGTCCAGGTTCGATACATGATATTGGATGCTTGGGGCTGGTGCACTGGGATGACCCAGAGGTATGGGATGGGGAAGGAGGTGGGAGGGGGGTTCAGGATGGGGAACACATGTACACCCATGGCGGATTCATGTCAATGTATGGCAAAACCACTACAGTATTGTAAAGTAATTAGCCTCTAATTAAAATAAATAAATTTAAATTAAAAAATAAAAATAAAAAAAGAAAATCGAGCGAGAGAAAATAATTAAAACACGAGACACATTCAACAAAATAATAATAAAATTGGAAATACTGGAGAGCTTTCTTTCTCAGTCTCAACTTTCTTAGTAGGAAAAGTAACAGTAATGCTTCTATTGACAATTAAAAACTTAAGCTAATCTCTCAAGACTATTTCATAATGTATAATATGTGCTTTACTTTTTTATGAGCATACAAAACCTGGTACTTTTCTCAAGACAGTTTTTACATGGAGATCTCATTTAGAGATTTGGTTTCCTCTTCCTTAAAAATAATTTTTAAAATTTATTTATTTTTGGCTGTGCTGTGTCTTCATTGCTGCAAGTTTTTCTCTAGTTGTGGCAAGTGGGGGCTACTCTCTAGTTGTGGTGGGGGGCTGCTCGTTGTGGTGGTTTCTCTTGTTGTGGAGCATAGACTCTAGGGCGTGCAGCCTTCAGTAGCTGTGGCACATGGGTTTGGTAGTTGCAGCTCCCAGGCTCTAGAGCAGAGGCTCCATAGTTGTAGTGAGTTGTGCACAGGCTTAGTTGCTCTGAGGCATGTGGGATCTTCCTGGACCAGGGATCGAACACGTGTCTCCTGCATTGGCAGGCGTATTCTTTACCACTGAGCCACCAGGGAAGCCCTCCTCTTGTTTTATGAAAAAGAAAAAAGAACAAGGTTGTTGAGGTTTCTGGCCCAGAGCAGTCCACATTTTATTTCCTATAAAGGACTTATCCTGTGCCATTAGTTTCACAAGATGAGAATTTGCAGGGGGTGTTAAAAAGAAAGGGGGGGTTCTCATTCACATTTGCCTGATTAGGAACCATTTTCATATGCAGCTTCTGTACAATAGAAGACTTTGCATTCATTAGAGAGACAGGTAGCTCTGTATGTATCACTACGTGACAATGTTCAAGCTTTGTAGCTAAGTGTGTGTTTGGGGATGGGGGGAAGAAGAGTCCATGTTATAGGAGAGTGTCCTGACCTCAGATTCTTATCACTGAGAACAGTGCAGTTTGCTTGCTAGTGACAACCTAGAGTAGCTTTTCTGTCCCTTCTCAGTTCAGTTCAGTCGCTCAGTCATGTCTGACTATTTGCGACCCCATGAATTGCAGCACGCCAGGCCTCCCTGTCCATCACCAACTCCTGGAGTTCACTCAGACTCATGTTCATCGAGTTGGTGATGCCATCCAGCCATCTCATCCTCTGTCATCCCCTTCTCCTCCTGCCCCCAATCCCTCCCAGCATCAGTCTTTTCCAATGAGGCAACTCTTCGCATGAGTTGGCCAAAGTACTGGAGTTTCAACTTTAGCATCATTCCTTCCAAAGAACACGCAGGACTGATCTCCTTTAGAATGGACTGGTTGGATCTCCTTGCAGTTCAAGGGACTCTCAAAAGAGTCTTCTCCAATACCACAGTTCAAAATTATTCACATCCCTTACCTTTCCCTTCTGTCTCATTTGATTCCTATGTGTGACTGGATGTGCTTAGTTGCGCAGTTGTGTCCAACTCTTTGTGACCCCATGGACTGTAGCCCATCAGGCTCTTCTATCCGTGGGGTTTTTCAGCCAAGAATACTGGAGTGGGTTGCCATTGCCTCCTCCAGGGGATTTTCCTGACCTAGGGATGAACCTATGTCTCCTTTGTCTCCTGCACTGCAGGCAGATTCTTTACTCACTGAACCATCAGGGAAGCCCCATTTCATTCCTAAATTCCACAGTATTTGGCTCTGTCCGGATCACAATGGTGACAATACAAAACGGGGTTTTACACTTAGGAGTTTGATTGCTGAGTCATATGGTATTTCTGTTTAACTCTTTGAGGAACCCAGAAAGTGTTTTCCATGGCAGATACACTATTTTACGTTTCACTGTTGAGTTACAAGGGTTTCACTCTGTATCTATCCCAGCACCTGTTCTCTTTGAATTTTAATTAGTCATTTTAGTGGATAATGAAGTGGTATCTCATTGCAATTTTGATTTGCATTTCCTTGATGAGTTATGATGGTGAACATTTAATCTGCTTGTTGACTATTAGTATATCTTTTTTTGAGAAAATATCTATTCAAGTTCTTTGCCCATTTTTAGATGGTTTGCCTTGGCAAATTTACTTGGCTACGCCAGGTCTTTGTTGCTTCACATGGGATATTTAGTTATGACATGGGAACTCTTAGTTGCCACATGTGGGATCTAGTTCCCTCACCAGGAATTGGATCTGAGTTCCCTGTATTGGGAGTGCAGAGTCTTAGCCACTGGACCACCAGGGACCTTCCTGCCTTTTTGTTGTTGAGTTGTAATTTAATGTGAATTTGAACCAGTCTTTCCATTTTTGGAAAAAAGGCCATTGGAATTTTCATGGGCATTGTATTGAACCTCTAGATTGCTTTTGATACTATTGCTATCTTAACAATATTGTGTAACTCATGAACCTGAGATATACTTGAATGTTTAAAATAAATATTAATTTACTTCAGTGATGTGTGGTTTTCGGTGTACAGGTACTTCATTTCCTTGGATAAATTTATTTCTGATATTTCATTCTTTGGGTGCTCTTGTGTGTGTGTGTGCTTGCTCAGTTGTGTCCTATTCTTTGCAACCTCATGGACTGTAGCCTGCCAGGCTCCACTGTCCATGGAACTCTCCAGGCCAGAATACTGGAGTGGGTTGCCATTTCCTACTACAGGGGATCTTTCCGACCTGGGAATCAAATCCGTCTCTCATGCATCTTCTGCACTGGTGGATTCTTTACCACTGCGCCCCCTGGGAAGCCCCAGATGCTATTGTAAATGGCATTATTTTCTCAACTGTTTTACTGCTTGTTCCTCGCTAGTGTATTGTCAACACGAAACTGATCTTGTGTGTTCATTTTGCACACTGCATCTTTGGAGTGTGCAAACTGAAATTCGTTCATTCTAGTAGTACTTTTTTTTTTTCCCTCTGTGTGTTCTTTGGGGTTTTCCACTTACAGGAGCATGTCATCTGCAAGTAGAGGTAGACTGATTCTCCCTCTCCAGTTTGGAGGCGTTTCCTTTTTCTCACTAAATTGCTCTGGCAAGAACTTCCAGTACAGTGCTGAATACCAGTGATGAAAGTGGGCTTCCTTGTCTTGTTCCTGCTCTAAAGGAAGAAACTGTTACTGAATATGAAGATAGCTTTGTGGTTTTACACGAATCATAATGAGGAAGTTCTCTTCTATTCCTAGTTTTCTGAGTGTTATTTTCCTGCAAGGATGTTAGGTATTTTCAAAAGCTTTTTCTGCATTTGGAATGATGATTATATGGGTTTTTCCTTGGTTTTATTACCTTAGTCTATTATATTGATTTTTCTTATTTTGAGCCATCCTTGCATCCTGGAATAAATCCTATTTGGTCATAGTGTATAATCCTTTTGATATGTTGTCTGATTCCATGTTCTAGTATTTAATGAGAATTTTGCAATTATAAGTGATACTGATCTACAGCTTTCTGTTCTTTAGGTACCTTTGTATGTATGGCTTTGGTATTAGGGTAATATGACCTCATAGAATTCATAAGAAATTGCTTCCTTTTCTTTTTTTGGAAGAGTTTGAAGGACTAGTGTTACTTATTTAGACATTTGGTGGAATTCACCAGTGAAGCCATATGGTTTCGGATTTCCTTTCTTGGGTGGCTTCTTTTTTTAAAAAAACTAAATCAACCTCTTTATTCAGTATAGATCTTTCACATTTTCTATTCCTTCTTGGGTCAGTTTTAGTAAGTTGTGCATTTTCTAAGAATTTGTCTATTTCTTCCAGGTTACCTAATTTAGTATACAGTTGTCCACAATATTCTTTCATAATCCTTTCTAATTCTGTAAGGTCAATAGCAACATCCCAGTTTCATTTCTGATATTAGTTGTTTGCATGTTTTCTCTTTCTCAGTCTAACAGTTTGCCATATTGGCTAACCATCTCAAAGAACCAATCATCTATTATATTTTTAAAAAATTTCTATTTCATTTGTCTCTGCTTTAATCTTTACTAGTTCGTTCTGCTATATTTGGGTTTAGCTTGTCTGTCTTCCTTAAGATACAAAGCTAGCTTATTGAGATTTTTCCCTTTTTAAAAAATATACATTTTTAAGAGCTGTTTTCAGTTCAGTTCGGTTGCTTAGTTGTGTCCAGCTCTTTGTGACCCCATGGACTGCAGAACACCGGGATTCCCTGTCCATCACCAACTCCCAGAGCTTGCTCAAACTCATGTCCATCTAGTTGGTGATGCCAACCAACCATCTCATCCTCCGTCGTCATCTCCTCCTCCTGGTTTCAACCTTTCTAAGCATCAGGGTCTTTTCCAATGATTTATTTCTTCACATCAGGTGGCCAAAGTATTGAAGCTTTAGCTTCAGCATCAATCCTTCCAATGAATATTCAGGACTGATTTTCTTTAGGATTGACTGGTTTGATCTTTTTGCCATCCAAGGGACTCTCGAGTCTTCTCCAGCACCACAGTTCAAAAGCATCATTCTTCGGCACTCAGCTTTCTTTATGGTTCAACTCTCACATCCATACATGACTACTGGAAAAACCATTGCTTTTGTGTTTTAGGTTCACAGGAAAATTGAGTGCAAAGTGCAGAGATTTCTCATGTGTTAAATGCTCCCACTCATGCATGATCTCCCCCTTTCTCAACATTCCCAACCAGAGTGGCACACTTGTGGCAACTGATCACCTACCTACCTTGAGGCATCATTATCACTCAAAGCCCTTAGTTTCTGGTTCATTCTTATTGTTGCTGTTTTGGATGTGGACAAATGTCTAATGTAAACATGTATAATGACATGTATCTGTTATTACAGTATGAGTCAGAGTACAGATGTCCCTGACCTGTGATGACTCAACTTAAAAGATTTTTTGACTTTATAGTGGTGTGAATGCAAATAAGCATTCAGTAGGAACTGAACTTTGAATTCTGACCTTTTCCTGGGCTAGCGCCCTGTTGGACAGAACTCTGGCAATGCCAAGCAGCAGCAGGGAACCACAGCTCCAGTTAGCACATGATTACCAGGGTAAACAACTGACACAATTATAACCATCTGTACCTGGACAACCAGCCTGGGTTTTTTTCTCACTTTCAGTACAGTTATTTAAACTACATGAGACAGTCAACACTTTATACAATAGGCTTTGTGTTGCATGATTTTGCCCAACTGAAAACTAATGTGTGCCCTAAGCAAGTTTAAGGTAGGCTAGGCTAACCTATGGTGCTTGGATAGGTTAGATGTATTAAATGCATTTTTAAGTTATGGTATCTTCAATTTATGGTGGGTTTATCAGGCTGTAACCCTGTCATGAAGTCCAGAAAGATCTGTAGTTTCACTGCCCTAAAAATCCTATGTGCTTCAGCTTTTCATACCTCACTCCACTTTAACCCCCTGGCAACCACTCATCTTTTCACTGCCTCCAATATTTTTTAAGATTTATTTTTGGCTGCACTGGGTCTTCACTGCTGCGTGCAGGCCTTCTCTAGCTGCAGTGAGCAGAGGCTACTCTTTGTTGCAGTGCACAGAATCTAGGGTGTGTGGGCTTCAGTTGCTATAGCACACAAGCTCAGTACTTGTTGCTTGCAGGCTGTAGAGTGCTGGCTCAGTACTTGCGGTGCATGGGCTGAGCTGCTCCGCTGTGTGTGAGATTGAACCCAAGTCTCCTGGCAGGTGGATTCTTAACCACCGGACTAGCAGGGAAGTCCACTGCCTCCAATGTTACTGTTCCTAGAAATATCATATAGTTGAAACCATACAGTATGTAACCTTTCAGATTGGTATCTTTCAGTTTGTACCATGCATTTAAGTTTCCTTCATGTCATTTCAAGTCTTAATAGCTCATTTATGTTGAACACTGGGTACTATTCCATTGTCTGAATGTACCACAGTTTATCATTTCATCTACTGAGACATCTTGGTTGCTACCAAGTTTAGCAATTATGAATAAAGCTGTTGTAGGCATTCATGTATAGGTTTTTGTATAGAAATACATTTTCAACTTATTTAGGTAAATATCAGGACTGCAATTTCTGGATCATCTGGTAAGAGCGTTTTGTAAGTAAGAAACTGCCCAACTGTCTTCCAAGGTGGCTGTACCATTATTACCAGCAATGAATGAGGGTTCCTCTTGCTCTGCACCCATACCAGCATTTGGTGCTGTGGTTTGCCTTTTTGGTCATTCTAATAGGTGTGTAGGGTATCTCATTGTTTTAATTCGCATTTCCCTAATGACATACAATGTGGGGCATAGTTTCATGTGCTTCTTTATCTTCTGCATATCTTCTTGGGTGAAGTGTCTGTTGTGTTTGGCCCATCCTTTGAGTTGTTTCCTTATGGGTTGTTGTCTTGTTAAGTTTTAAGTTCTTTTTATATTTCAGGAGTCTCTTATTATTATCTTTCGCAAATATTTCCTCTCAGTCTATGACCTGTCTTCCAATTTTCTTCATATTTGTTTTCACAGAGCACAATTTTTTATTTAATAAAGTCCATCTTAGCCATTCTTTCATTCAGGGATTGTGCTTTTGGTGTTGCACCTAAAATGTCATCACCATACATACCCAAGATCATCTAGGTTTTCTCCTAGGTTCAGTTCAGTTCAGTAGCTCAGTTGTGCCCAACTCTTTGCGACCCCATGAATCACAGCACGCCAGGCCTCCTTGTCCATCACCAATTCCCAGAGTTCACTCAGACTCACGTCCATCGAGTCAGTGATGCCATCCAGCCATCTCATCCTCTGTCGTCCCCTTCTCCTCCTGCCCCCAATCCCTCCCAGCAACAGAGTCTTTTCCAATGAGGCAACTCTTCCCACGAGGTGGCCAAAGTACTGGAGTTTCAGCTTTAGCATCAGTCCTTCCAAAGAAATCCCAGGGCTGATCTCTTTCAGAATGGACTGGTTGGATCTCCTTGCAGTCCAAGGGACTCTCAAGAGTCTTCTCCAACACCACAGTTCAAAAGCATCAATTCTTCGGCGCTCAGCTTATCTGCTAGGAATTTTAGTTTTGTGATTTTACACTTAGTTCTAAAATCTATTTTGAGTTAATGTCTGTGAATGCATAAAATTTGTCTGAATTTTTTTTTGGGAGAAGGGCATGTGAAGGTCTAGCTGTTGTAGCACCATTGTTGAAAAGGTTATCTTTGCTTGCCTCTGCTTTTCTGTCAAAGATCAGCTGACTATACATACAATCCGGGTTTGTATCTGGGCTCTCTATTCTATTCCACTGATTTGTCCATTCTTCTGCCAACACCACACTATCATTGCTGTTGTTGATCAGTCACTAAGTCATGTCCAACTCTTTGTGACTCCATGGGCTGCAGCATGCCAGGCTTCCGTCCTTTACTAACTCCTGGTGTTTGCTCAAACTCATGTCCAATGAGTCAGTGATGCCATCCAACCATCTCATCCTTTGTCACCCCCTTCTCCTCCTGCCCGCAATCTTTCCCTGCATTAGGGTCTTTTCCAATGAGTCAACTGTTTGCATCAGGCCAAAGTATTGGAGCTTCAGCTTCAGTCCTTCCAATGAACATTCAGGGTTGATTTCCTTTAGGATTGACTTGTTTGATCTCCTTGCTATCCAAGTGACTCTCAAGAGTTTTCTCCAGCACCACAGTTTGAAAGAATCTATTCAGTGCTCAGTCTTCTTTATGGCCCAAATCTCATATCCATACACTGCTACTGGAAAACCCATAGCTTTCACTATACAGATCTTTTCCAGCAAAGTGATGTCTCTGCTTTAAATATTCTGTCTAGGTTTGTCATAACTTTTCTTCTAAGGAGTAAGCATCTTTTAATTTCATGGCTGCATTATCATGTCTTTTTGTGTGTGTGAAATCTGAAGAAGATATGTATTTTCATTAATACTGTATCACATTAATTCCTATTTTTTTGCAACGTATTTCTTTATATTCTCAGAATTGGATTAGAAGGGTCAAATATTAAATTCTTTTAAAAAATCATTAAGGTAATAAAATTTCTAGACTTTTAGCAGTAATACCAGATACCAAAATACACAGAAGTATATCAAAGTTCTGAGTGAATATAAATTAGAAATCTAGCATTCTATTCATCCTAAGTCAAACAAGTCACAATGCCATAAATTTTTTACCTAGGCAAAAATTCTTACGTTTTCTAAAATATATATTACACTATCAGTTCAGTTCAGTTGCTCAGTCGTGTTTAGCTCTTTGCAACTCCACGGATTGCAGCATGCCAGGCTTCCCTGTCCGTGACCAATTCCCAGAGCTTGTCTATCAAGTCAGTGATGCCATCCAACCACCTCATCCACTGTCATCCTCTTCTCCTCCTGCCTTCAATCTTTCCCAGCATCAGGGTCTTTTCCAATGAGTAAGCCCTTTGCATCAGGTGGCCAAAGTATTGGAGCTTCAGCATCAGTCCTTCCAATGAATATTCAGGATTGATTTCCTTTAGGATTGACTGGTTTGATCTCCTTGCAGTCCAAGGGATTCTCAAGTCTTCTCCAACACCATAGTTCAAAAGCACCAATTTTTCGGTGCTCAGTTTTCTTTGGGAGAAGGCAATGGCAACCCACTCCAGTACTCTTGCCTGGGAAATCCCATGGATGGAGGAGCCTCATAGGCTACAGTCCATGGGGTCACTAAGAGTTGGACAGGACTGAGCGACTTTTCACTTTCATGCACTGGAGAAGGAAATGGCAACCCATTCCAGTATTCTTGACTGGAGAACCCCAGGGAGGGGAGCCTGGTGGGCTGCCGCTTATGTGGTTGCACAGAGTCAGACATGACTGCTGTGACTTAGCAGCAGCAGCAGCAGCTTTCTTTATGGTCCAACGGTCACATCCACAGGCCTACTGGAGAAACCATAGCTTTGACTGTATGAACCTTTGTTGGCAAAGTAATGTCTCTTTTAATATGCTGTCTAGGTTGGTCATGGGCTTCCCTTGTGGCTCAGCTGGTAAAGAATCTGCCTGCAATACAGGAGACCTGGGTTTGATCCCTGGGTTGGGAAGATTCCCCCAGAGAAGGGAAAGGATACCCACTCCAGTATTCTGGCTTGGAGAAGTCCATGGACCGTATAGTCCATGGGGTCACAGAGTCGGACATGACTGAGCAAGTTTCACTTTAGGTTTGTCATAGCTTTTCTTCCAAGGAGCAAGCGTCCTTTAATTTCATGGCTGCACTCACCATCTGCAGTGACTGTGGAGCCCAAGAAAATAACGTTTGTCATTGTTTCCACTGTTTCCTCATGTATTTGCCATATTACATTATATATATATATATAGTATATATATATATATAGAAAAGCTCTTCTACTACTTTTGATAAAGAACAAGAAAAGAAAAGATGGAGAAATTGGGAAACATAAACTAAATGAAATGAGAACACTGAATATGAAATAGAAGTGAAACAAACTAGATAAGATTTACCAGAATTATGTTGGAATTTTTGAAAAATAGAAATGCCCAAGTATTGCTTTCTTTCCTCTAAAGTTCCAGATGTGTTTCTAATTAGCGCTCATGTTTAAAAAAGTGTTTTTTAAAAGGTATGATAAAAAGATATGATGATCTTCTATTGTTAGGTCTTAAAGTTGGCTAATGTCTTCCAACTTTGTTGTTCTCCTTCTATACTGTGTTGGCTGTTCTGAGCCTTTTTCTTTTTCATATAAACTTGAGAATTAGTTTGTCAGTATCCATAAAATAAGTTTCAGGGATTTTGACTGGCATTGCATTGAATCTATGAGTTAAATTTATGAACATGTGAATCAAGCTGAATGTAATAATTAACTTACATCTTAAATATTGAATCACCCTATCTCTGAACATGGACTGTATCTCCATTTATTTATTCCTTAATATCTTTCAACTGTTTTGTTGTTTTCCCTCATTTAGTGCTAATGGTAGCATCTTTTAATGTTAAATTTCAGTTGTTCATTGCTGCTGGTATAGGAAGACAGTAGACTTTTGTATATTAACCTTGTATTCTATAACTTTGCTGTATCTTTCGTTAGTTCCAGGAGGGTTGTTTGCTTGTTTTTGTAAATTCTGCTGGACTTTCTATTAGTACATAATCATGTCATCTACAAGCTATCACAAGTTTACTTCTGTCTTTTCAATATTTTTTCTTTCCTTGTTGTATTAGCTAAGACTTCCACTATGACACTGAAAAGCAGAGGTGAGCTGGTAAAGACATTTTACCTTGTGTGTGATCTTAATGGGAAAACTTTAAACTTCTTCCATTATGTGTGATATTAGCTGTAGGTATATTAGTTTTAGGTTTCTATAGGTATTTTCAAAAAGTCAAGTTGAGTACATTCCCTTCTATTGTTTACTGAGTTTTTAATCATGAATGGTATCGGATTTTGTCAAATGCTTTTTATACTGATAAGGTTAAAGTGAAGTCACTCATTTGTGTCCGACCCTTTGCGACCCCGTGGACTGTAGCCCACCATGCTCCTCTGTCCATGGGATTTTCCAGGCAAGAATACTGGAGTGGGTTGCCATTTCCTTCTCCAGAGGATCTTCCTGACCCAGGGATCGAACCCAGGTCTCCTGCATTGTAAGCAAAGTCTCCCGCTTTACCGTCTGAGCCACCAGGGAAGTCACTGATAAGGTTATGTGATTCTAATTTTTCAGACAGTGACTACGTTAATTGATTTTTCAAGTACTGAAACAGCTTTGCATACCTGGGATAAATCTCATTTGGTTGTGGTGCCTGGTTGTTTTTTATATACTGTTGGACTGATCTGCTAATATTTTAAGGATCTTTGCTTCTGTTCAAGACAGATGTCTTTGTTTTTGGCATTAGAGTAAAGCTGGTCTCATGAGTTAGGAATGAGACCTAACTCTTTCTGCTTCCATCTTTTGAAAGGGAATGTAGAGAATTTATAAAACCTCTTCATTAATTAATGTTCACTAGAATTCACCACTGAACCCACGTGGGTCTGGTGCTTTGTTTTAGAAAGTTAGTAGCTATTGATTACATAAAAGAGGCCTATTCAGATTGTCTATTTCTTGTGTGAGTTTTAGCAGGATCATGGTTCAAGTACCACAGAGACTCACTATTCTTCCCAAGACTGAGTATTTTCTTGAATAAGTGTTTTTGTTTGCTGTATGCTCTTATGACAATTTCCAGAGACTTTAATTTTTAGAAAAATATTTACCAGTTATGGTTGTTTCACTGATGGGTCTGTAGATCATGCTGCCATTCCCAAAGTGCTTCTTGATTTTTTAACGCACGTCTTAAACTATAAGCAATCAGGACTCTTTAAATAAGGCAGTATGTTCACAACCTGAAAAAGCTTTCTGATGCCATCAGTTGATTCAACACCACCATGCAGCTTACAGAATAAATAAACAGTTCTTTAATCATTACTTAAATATATTCCAGAAGTGAAGAGTGTTTCTAATTCATTTACAAGTGCTATCTGTTACACCAGTAAATGTTACTTGACCTCTTTATAAAGTAAATAATGCTGCGTAAGAATTAGTCCTGGAATAGTGTGCTGAATTTCTATTTCAATCCAGTAGATTAAAAACACAATTGTGAATGGTATAAAAACGTAAGAATCATTGTGATAAAACCAATCTCAAAAATAGAGAATCCAGACTCTCCTCAGATAATTTTAGAACTCAGAAGTTTTCCTCTACTTAAACACAAGCTCCACATAGAAAATATTAAAGATGTTTTTCACTATGATGCCACTGCATAAAACTCTAGAATGGAACCATGAGGAGATGAACATACTGAAATCAATAGAGTTTAGAAAACACATCTAATTGTGAAGTAAGGATAAATAAAAAGACGATTTACAAAGAATTATAACTAATTTCTAATCATCATCAGAGTCTGAATCATATTTCTTTCCTCGAATAGTTTTCTTTTCCA